>NC_136934.1:37798638-37821089 GCF_949987615.1 Pollachius pollachius
CTTGAAAGAGCATGGATTCAGATACAGGCTTTGTACCACTCAACAGGGCTTTTATAATGCTCTCTCCTGCATGTCCCTATGGCCCTAAAACCAAGAACTCACACTCACACACATTTGGGTACACCAACCGCATGCACACACACACAAACACACATGCAGGTACGCACACACACACACGCACACATCCTAACGCGCGCACACATACACACGTACACGCACACACACACACACACACACACACACATTCACACTTTCACAGCACTCATTTGGGCACACGCAAAAGCCACACACCCACAACGAAATGCATGCATCCATTGGCTCAATCACATGTGCACACAAACGCATAGTGAAAGAACGTTTTGCGTTACCGTTTTGTGCGGTGAGTGGTAAGTCCCAGACCTTCTTTAAGGAGCTGGTTTGAAATGCCTACCGCCACTCCCTCTGGTTTCTGCCCCCACCCACACACACACACCTGACGCAAGCCATTTAACTCACCTATCCAGCTTCTGGCGTTCTAACGTGTACATCACTGCTGTCTTATTTCTCTCTACCGCATGCGGCAACGTGCACAAGAAAAAAGGATTGTGTGTCGTTTACTGCAGCTGACGATTTCTGTTGAGATGGATGTAACATCTGAAACCATGTTCCATGTTTTCATGCATGCATGGGTTCTCAGCTCCTTAATGAGCTATTACATTGATAAAAGGTTTTCCGTTTTCCCGACACATTACAGAGATAAGCGGCTTTAACATCACCTTTAACGTCTCCTTTAACGTGTGAGCCCCTGTCGGCACTTCAAGATTAGTTTCCCCTTGTTGAGGCGTATGAAGAGCAGAAAAGCTGTTTTTATGAACATGCACCATTGAATGGTGTCAGAGTAGTTGTCCTGCTGGAATTTTCATGATACACAACAAATAAATATCTAATGTGATTACAGTAACACCATAAAACAGACTGATAAGAAGTACGAGTTTTATCAAAAGCAATTCCACAGCTTACTTTTATAGATCCATATCCAGAGAGAAATAGAATAACAAACATCTCTTCTATTTACCAGCGTATTCAGTTTAACCCCAGAATGCAACACCCTAAGTATCAGGGTTTGAGTTTCTACCATGACCGGGTCGTTCAGTCAGGTACTCTGGCTAATGCTGGGGCGGCAGTAGTTCAGGAGGTATAGCGGGTTGGCTGGTAACCTGAAGCTTGCTGGTTCGATCCACGGCTCCTCCTAGCTGTGCGTCGGGGTCCTCCTAGCTGAGCAACCCTAACTGGTCCCTACGAGCTGGCTGTCGCCTTGCATGGCTGACTCCACCATCGGCGTGTCAATATGTGCGTGAATGGTGAATGTGAGGCAATATTGTATAGCGCTTTGGGTGGCCAATGGTTAGAAAAGCGCTATATAAATGCAGTCCATTTACATTTATTTACTGCTGACAAAAATAATAGATACAGTTGGTTGATGTGTCATGTACCAAATGATTTTTGGTACATGACTCAACCTATAGTACATGCCATGAACTCACATCTGTGTTGTGGACATAAATAGTGGAACACTTTACACTTGATCTTCATTCTGCTGCTTCAGGTTAAATTCGACCTTCTGGCCCTTTAATTAAATTAAATCTGGAATATTTGGAGTAGTTTGATGAGCTCTTTGTTTCTGAATTGCTCATTTGACATAGTGGTTGCAGGACATGAATAAGCATCTGAATCTCTAAATGTGATGAGAAATCTTCCTAGAGGTGGAGGAGTAAAATGTATTTTGGTTGTTAATTGTGTTGGCTTGACAAAGGTCCTTTTCATGACTCAAGATGGCGTCATTTAAAAAAGAGAGAAATAATAGGTTTCACTTACCTGCTCAACCTCACAGCTCTTTTTCCCTAGGAGCTCTTATTGCTCCGTCTAGAAGAGGTCTATACTTTTATTAGTTTCTGTGATTATATATATATTTTTTTAAGAATTATTCTGCATTAGGTTTTATTTTACTTATCTGTTCACAATTTCTTTATTTTTTTCTGATTTTACAATCGATTGCAATTTCTCTCACAGTTTTTCTTATTCCCTCTCTCTCTATCTCTTTGATTGTGGCTTTCTCTCTCTCTCTCCCTCCCTTATTCTGTCTCTCTCTTGATCTCTTTATCGCTCCCTATAGATAGATAGATAGATAGATAGATAGATAGATAGATAGATAGATAGATTGATTCAATATAAAGCAGTTCTTTCAGTAAGAGACTATTACACCCAGCATGTAAGAAGGAACGCTTCCAAAGGTATTTTATTCCATCTGCCATAAGACTCTACTATAACACAACTGTTATAAAACACTGTGCTGTCATCACTAATCACTTCACCTAATACTTAAATATAAGTAATGTGCACTTTCCACTTCACATGTGAAATTAAGTATTTATTCTGCATTGAAGGACCTTTTAGCCTCTACTGTTGTGTAACCCTTAGGCATGTACATATATGGCCCTATGGCGTGGCATTTGTGTGATATTTTTCTTTCTTTCTTTTATTATTGCATTTTTTTATATTCCATGGGCTGATGTAACAAGTGAATATCTCATGTATGGGATGAGATAAAGTAATTATCAGTATGTCTATATATATCTATATATTTCTTAGATGCACTCTCTGACATCTATGTTTTGTTCATCTTCTAGGAAACCAGAATCAACTGCATACGCATTGCTCGCAAAGGTAAGAGAACATATAACATCTTCTTATAAACACTGATGATAACCCATCATAGCAATATGAAGGGGTGCAATTAGGATTACTGTGAAGGTAGGATAACGCAACATGCAAGTAGCGGCGGGAGGCTTTCATCCTGGCCGTGGTACCGAGGCGTCGAAGTGCTTTATCAAAGACGGATTCTCTGTTCCCACTCTCAAGACACTAGACAGCTACATCTGAAGCCTCTGACCCCAGTCTGGCCTACAAGAGTCCTCCAGATCAAAAACCGCTACCTGAACCCATCAACCACAGAAAGCACCGGGCGCTCCCCCGGCCCGCTGCCTCCACTCAGCGATTCAAAAGGACGCGGAAAGGGCAGGGGAGAAATGACTAAGCCCTGATGGCGGAGGTTTGGCTCCTTCTGCCTCTGTGCGCCGTCACAGTGAATACAACTCCCGTATTGATAGTTTCATCTTGGCACTGCGACAGTAAGCACAGCCTTGCAAATAAATTTACCGGCCGGGGGGCTGTCCTTTTTCTCGTGAAGCCCTCTCTTTCTTGGACCAAAAAGAGGCAGGGTTCATCATGTATGGGGCCGAGAGCTCCTGTTCCACATCTTGACGGCTAGGCTATGTGAAACCATTTCCTCAGGTTGATGAAAATTTCGCAGCGGCAGCTTTTCTTCTGGGACTCTTATGAGGCCCTGCAAAAAGGACAAACAGCAGGAGTAAAAGAAGGAAATAACAATTCATGGTTCGGAAAAACAAGGAATAATTAAAGCTTTGTTTGATTTTGATATATCTTTTATGAGCGAATGACAAAGAGAACACAAAGCCCAAAACTAAATAACATTGTTTTAAAGGAAGTAAGGTGATGTTTCAACTGATGGGTGGATCTCCGAGAGAAAGAGTGTAATTTAAAGGCGGGACAGGTCAGGGGTTATTTCATCCCTGGCTGTGATATCTATACTCTAGGCTGCCTATCAGTCACCAAAGCACACAGGCGAGTGATTACGGCGCGGATAGCAAAGCAGCCGATTCCATTCCCACTTCCAGGTGACAGTTTAATTAAGCATCACTTGGCAGTTCCTATTCCACAATAGCCTTCCATTTCGGCTTTAAGTGCCAATTTCCAACAGCGGGCATTGGCCGTGCGTGCGAAAAATCTGCTCCATACTTATGTTTAGCCTAATGGAAACACTGCGGCTAAGAGTAGCACAATCCTCTTATGCATTCAAAACGTCACAAAATTGAATTCCCCCTGCTCGTCTGCATTTATTTAGGGAATGTAAAATAAACTATTGGACTTCATTTCTTATGGACTTCATTTCCTCTCCTAACTGACCTAACGGTTGGTTAGGAGTGAGTTTGGATGTCTGACGACACAGGGGGCACCTTGGGAAGACCGATAACCAGAATGCTCCGGGACAACAAAGTAGGGTCTTTGATAAGTTGTCAGTCTGTCAGGCTGTACAACCCATCACACGAAGCATCAAGTGATGTGGTTCACAGACTAAAGAGAACATTGCCTTTGCCCTACAGACAAATACAGAAAGAGAGATGAAACCCACAAACAAACAAACCAAACAACACACAATGTGGTTAATAAAGCGTTTATTTCCACAGCCCAGTACACGAACCACGCAGCCATATTCAAAGACCCCAGGCCTCTATGAGGGAGAAGAAAAAAAAGATCTAGCGGGATGAGACAAAAGACACTGCCCCACTTTTAGCTGTATTTGGGATGAGGCTTATAAAGGCCCAGGGCTGAGGAAAGATAAGCCCAGGAACATAGCTCTGTTTTCCTTCTATTTTGCCCCCAATCCCATTGTCCCCCCCACTGCTCTGTTAGCTAGTAACTGAGTCCTCAGGCCTGTTCTGACTTTTCCAATCGCTGGCTGAAAGATTGGTTGGGCTGAGCTAGGCTAGGCAAGTGATCGGCTGGGTTAGAGATAAAATGGTCTAGAGATAAGCCGGACTAGAGACAGTCTGGGCTGAGACAGGCTAGGCTATTGAAAGGCTGGGCTATAGACAGGCTGGGCTAGAGTCAGGCTGGGCTAGAGTTAGGCTGGGCTAGAGTTAGGCTGGGCTCGAGTTAGGTCAGGTGCAGGGTCTGTCAGGGCCTAGAGGACAAGATGACACCATGCACGGAAATTAGGTCACCGCGCGGCTAGAACAAGACGAAAGAAAGGCCACTCTTCTGACCCATTAACATAAGTATAGACTATAGAGTGCTATTCTGACTGTGTGGAGGCGTAGACGTACCCGACAGAAACACTAAAACTAAAACAAAGGCGCTTTAGTGTTGATATTGTTGTGAAGGATCATTTATGTATGCTGTCCCTCATTCTGCGTTTGTGCGTCCTTACTTCCCATTGAACTTGAAAAATGCTAGTGTCTTTCTCTTCTCCATACAAGCCCACTTTTACCTTAGATCATTATTTTTAGTTGGGTATTTTTTCTAAAGACCACTTTGAACTGTCTCCTTCATTGTCACGCTTTTACAATCGAGCGCTACATGCAGAGATTTCATAAATCTAGAGATCGCTGTTCAGTGAATGCCATCTCACAGCTTACATAAATACTAGCTGCATTGATGTGTGAGCACATCTGAAACAAAGAATAAAAGAGAGAAAGAGAGGCAGAGAGAGAGAATGTCTTCTGCAAACTCTTTTCAATCTATGAATAGCTTTGAATTATTCCCCTCTTTCTCCTTGTGTATGCATTTTATTTCCTGCTGAAGCGGTTCTCCGTCCGTGAATCGTTCTAAGCCGTTGGATCTCCAATGTAGCCGGATCACACTCTGTTTTTCTTATCCTAATGGCCCTCTCTTTCCACCTCTTTTCCAACTATCCCCACCCCCTCCACCTCTCCCCCCTCCACCGCCCTCCCACCACCACATCCACCTCTCCCCCCCTCCACCCCCCTCCCACCACCACATCCACCTCTCCCCCACTACTACAACCACACCTCTCTCCCACCACCACCTCCATCTCTTCCCCACCATCGCCTCCACCTCTCCCCTATTACTATAACCACACCTTCCCACCACCACATCCACTTCCCCCGCCTACAACCACATCCTCATCCCCCCCACTACTACAACCACCTTCACCTTACCCTGTCCACCCCGTCCACCTCCACCAATCTCCAACCGTCTCCCCTCCCCCTTCCTCTACCTCCCCCCGGCCCGACGGCCAGCTGCCTGCAAGGACCACCGGCGTGCGCTGGAGGTGACCCAGCGCTCGGAGGAGATGGGGCTGATCCTGGGGGTGTGTGCCGGGGGTCTGGTGGTGCTCATTCTCCTGCTGGGCGCGGTCATCATCGTCATCAAGAAGGGGTGAGTAGCGGCTGGTGTGGAGGCTGCTGCTCCACGCTGGCATTATTGTGGGATGTTTGGTCCAGAAAGCGGGCGTCGCTCGGGCGCCGCGGCAACCATTGATCGTGCGCTATGGTGACCCCGCTGTCTCCCAGTAGGGGCAATTAGGGATAATGTAGTCGTTACTGTATCATACTGCACACAACTCTCCCACTACTCCTTTGTCTTACTTTTGCTTGTTTCTTTTACTCTCTCTGACGCACGGCATCAGAGGACACCAATTATCAACCTATTGGATGTTGTTGCCGTGGTTATTTCTGCCTCGTTCGCTATTTCGCTCCATTAAAGCACACCAGCAAGTGTTTCATCGTGTTGCTCTAAGGCACTTGCTAGAGCAATTTATTATTTCTCTATGGTACGCTTGCTAAAGCTGCGTTGTATTCATACATAGCACTCTAGCTAGAGCTACATTGTAATTCTCTACAGTAATAGCTAGAGTTACATTGTAATTCTCTATGCTACACTAGTTAGAGCTACATTGTATCCCTCTATAGCACACTAGCTAGATCTACATTCAATTTATCTTTGGTACACTAGCTAGAGCTAAATTAAATTCCTCTATAGATCACTATCTAGAGCTGCATTGTAATTTTCTATGGTACGCTCACTAGAGCTACATTGTTAATCTCTATAGCAAACTAACAAGGGCTAAATTCAAATTTTCTATGCTAAGCTAGCTAGATTACATTGTATTCCTCTTTACCACAGTAGCTAGAGCTACATTGTGTTTCTTTGTAGCGCTAAATTGATTTCCGCTAACTTGCACCTGAGGGGCCAAAAGCCTCTCATCCACAGGGCCATCCAAGTGTGAAGCATGTAATTATAAGGGGATGCAATTCAATTAGCCACTTAATTATGCACTCTAAGCAACAACCTGACCTCTGGAATTGGATATTAATTAGGAAAGAAAGAAAGGTGTGCTTTCTGCGATCATTAACCTGTGATCCTAAATGATCACCTACCCTACCATTACTCTAAGTTTGATTTAGACTCCAGGCAACTGCCTCAGCTAACACTTAACCTTTCTGTAAGAAAATGAATACCATTTTACATCCGAAACCCCGCCATGCTAAACAGAGACTTATACTGAGGGCTAGTAATCACAATGGAATGGCGGAGGTCCTACGGAAGAAGGTTGAATTATGCTGATTTGATGATGAAGTACGGTGCTGCCCCTATTGCCCTCCTAAGCTACCATGAAGATGGCTCTCAGAGAATGGATTGCTAGATTTGCTCTTGCTGAAACCCTACATGTCATTTAACATGTAGGGTAGCATGGACACATATTTAACTTAAGGATTTTTTTCAATTGTGCTTTGATGTGCTATAGGCTGTCAGGTCTGCCTGTCTGTTATACATACAGCCTACACACGTGTCCTACAGGCCTACTCAGTATAGCAGCCTACACACGTGTCCTACAGGCCTACTCAGTATAGCAGCCTACACACGTGTCCTACAGGCCTACTCAGTATAGCAGCCTGCACACGTGTCCTACAGGCCTACTCAGTATAGCAGCCTACACACGTGTCCTACAGGCCTACTCAGTATAGCAGCCTACACACGTGTCCTACAGGCCTACTCAGTATAGCAGCCTACACACGTGTCCTACAGGCCTACTCAGTATAGCAGCCTACACACGTGTCCTACAGGCCTACTCAGTATAGCAGCCTACACACGTGTCCTACAGGCCTACTCAGTATAGCAGCCTACACACGTGTCCTACAGGCCTACTCGGTGCAGCCAGACTCATCAGACACATCTCAGCCTCTATTCCCATTTTCATCCCACTGCCAGCTGGCATGGCTTACACGTTTACATCTCTTCTTTCTCTCTCTCTTCTTCTTCGGCATCGGTCTCTTTGCTCTTCTTGCCGTCTCCAGAAGGGACTACTATTCTTACTCTTACTATCCGTAAGTTATTCCATCCCTTGTTTTTTTTCTTCTCCCTCATTCTGTGATCCATCGGCGCCCTCATTTAGCCTCTCCTCCTGCTGCAAGCTGTGGATGGAACCGAGCCCCCCTGTCTGATCATTACCCGTCTCCCCTCTTCTCCCCCACTGTCTGCCTCTCGCTCTATTTATCTATCCGTCTATATCGCCCTCTGTTATCTCTTTTTTCTATCTCTCTCTCTCTTTCTTTATCTCTATACATATCCCTTTATATTCTCTTTATCTCAATATATGTTTATCTCTATCTCTATCGATTTATGTGTCTTTCTATCTGTCTCTATCTATATATCTGTCTCGCTCTACCTATTTATCTCTATATCTATCTATCTTTACCTATCTCTCTATATATAACGCTATCTATCTCTATATCTATCTTTCTCTATGTCTCTCTCTCTACGTCTCTCTCTCCACTCTCTCTCTCTACGTCTCTCTCTACTTCTCTCTCTCTACGTCTCTCTCTCTACGGCTCTATCTCTTCGTCTCTCTCTACGTCTCTCTCTCTCCGTCTCTCTCTCTACGTCTCTCTCTCTACGTCTCTCTCTCCACTCTCTCTCTCCACTCTCTCTCTCTACGTCTCTCTCTACGTCTCTCTCTCTACGTCTCTCTCTCTACGTCTCTCTCTCTACGTCTCTCTCTCCACTCTCTCTCTCCACTCTCTCTCTCTACGTCTCTCTCTACGTCTCTCTCTCTACGTCTCTCTCTCTACGTCTCTCTCTCCACTCTCTCTCTCCACTCTCTCTCTCTACGTCTCTCTCTCTACGTCTCTCTCTCCACTCTCTCTCTCCGTCTCTCTCTACGTCTCTCTCTCTACGTCTCTCTCTCCACTCTCTCTCTCTATGTCTCTCTCTCTACGTCTCTCTCTCTCCGTCTCCCTCTCTACGTCTCTCTCTCTACGTCTCTCTCTCCACTCTCTCTCTCTACGTCTCTCTCTCTACGTCTCTCTCTCCACTCTCTCTCTAAGCAGGAAGCCGGTGAACCTGAACAAGACCCCCATCACCTACCGCCAGGAGAAGGGCCACCTGGGCTCCATGGAGCGCAGCTTCACCGACCAGAGCACCCTGCAGGAGGACGAGCGCATGGCGCTGTCCTTCATGGACGCGCACACGTGTGGGGCGCGCAGTGAGTACCGCTGACCGTAGGATAACACTCAGTCCTCACTGCTGTTGTTGTTGTCCATCAAGACATTTCTTTAAGCGACATGTTTTGAGGCAAGGCTCTTAGTGTGGTGGCAGGGATGTCATAATTCATAACTGCAGTGCGGGAATCACTAGAATATTATTTTAGTTTTTGTCATTTTCGGAAAAATATTATAAAATACCAAATCCGTAATTAGGCACTCCAGGGATTTTATCTGGGAACACCAATTAAAGATGCTTCACCTCTTGAAGCCCTTAAAAGATATGTCTTCCTCATGAATCCTGTTTCCTTTGTGTTTGTTTACATGTGTGTATGTCTGTGCTTGTGTGTTTGAGTGTGTGTGTATGTGTGTGTGTGTGTGTGTGTGTGTGTGTGTATGTGCACCTGTGTGTCTGCGTGTGTGTGTGTGTCTATGTGTTCATGCTTGCGTGTGCGTGTGTGCGTGCGCGTGTGTGTGTGTGTGTGTGTTCCAGGTGAGGCTCGTAGTTCAGTGAATGAGTCCAGCAGTCTGCTGGGCGGCTCCCCCAGACACCAGTGCAGCAGGAAGGGGTCCCCCTACCACACGGGGCAGCTGCACCCTGCAGTGCGCGTGGCCGACCTCCTGCAGCACATCAACCAGATGAAGACCGCCGAGGGCTACGGCTTCAAGCAGGAGTACGAGGTGAGACCTGCCGCCCCCTGGTGTACACCGGTCATAAAGTGCTTCTTACCTCGCTGTCTAAAACACTGACAGATTCGCTATCGAGTTGCTGCGGGAACACGTCAGACGTTACACGCGAAGAAATACGCAACACAGATCCATTATTGAGCTTCCATTTGACTGGGAAACATTCAATACTAGACGATTTAGTATAATCAAGAGCTCATGTTGGTGGCCCCAGCAACACTGCTCAAGAAGGTTGGAGATCCTCAGATTGTCCTGGTTATAGATGGCTGTTCCACCTCCCCATCACCAGAAGTGCGGAACCTGGGTGTTATTCTGGACTCCACCCTCACATTCTGGTCCCATATCAAGAGTACCATCAAATCTGCCTGCTTCCACCGGCACAACATTTCAAGAATCAGGCCCTCACTTTCCAAATCAGTTACCAAGACCCTCATTCACTCTTTCATCACCTCCCGTCTGGACCACTGCAATGGTGTCCTGTCTGGGCTACCAAGCAAGGCCCTTGACAGATTGCAGTACGTCCAGAATTCATTCAAGATCCTCCCCCTCACCTATGTCACTCCACTCACTCGCACCCAAGAACATCACCGAGCACCTCCAACCCTACTCCCAGTTACGCTCCCTGCGCTCCACAGGCAGGGATCTACTCTCCGTTTCCCGAACCAGACTTAAGACTTACAGGCTTAAGTCTGATAGGGCCTTCTGTGCAACCGCCCCTACCCTATAGAGTAACCTAACACATCCGTTCTGCCCCCTCTCTGACACTGTTCAAAAAGCACCTCAAAACACACCTCTTCTATTTGACCTATACCCTCCTTAACCCTCCCTAGCGCCCCCACATCCCATCCCCCCATTCCCACTCTTGTTCAGTGACCTTGGTACCTTGAAAGGCGCTATATAAATGTAAGTTATTATTATTATTATTGAAGTTTCATAGCACCAACTTGAAAGGAGAGCTTATTGAATGGCTTATGGTGTATATGGGTTTGACCGTGGCCAAGCCAGGTGTTGCACTGTTGTTGGCTGATGAATGAACTTGTGTCTATCCCTATTTATCCACAGGAGATAGCTTACCCACAACCCCTCCCCAAAGCATGTAACATCTTTCCAAGATAACAAAGAGCCCTGAAATTCTGCATTGTCCTTGACGAAGCAGAGATATGAAGAACAGAGACACCATAAAGCAGAAACCTAACAGAACAACCTAGTCCATTGTAGAAGGAGGTACCTCCACATCTCTTTGATCTGGGACTCTATCCAGGGGTCCGCCAGTGCTTCAGAACTGATCAGCAGGTGACACACTGTCACCCAGCCAACACATTAATCATCTTAATGCAAAGAAGACCTCTGTCAGGATGGATAGAATCCTAATGAGGAGCACGCCGTTGGAGAGTTTCCAGCCCCAGAGCCCTGGTCTGGTGCCTGTGTGGGGGAGGAGGAGGTGGGGATGGAGGTGGGGTGGTGGAAAAGGAGGTTGTTGAAGGAGGAGGAGATAAAGGAGGAGGAGGTAGGAGCCTGAGTTGGCTATTAGGAGGAGAGCAGAGATGAAAGGCTAGCAAGGGAGTTTAGAAAACGAAAAGGAAAAAAAATAGTAACAGCCTGTTGGCTCTCTGCGTCCTGACCCTGAAATCACAGCTTCTCACTCGTAATCTCAGTGTTTATCCTTGACTCTGGTTAGGAGAAGAATGCGCTTTAAGCAACCTGTAATCCGTAAAAGCTTTAAACACTGTATTTTGATGTTAAGAACAATCCACACCGGGTAGGTATAGATCTCGCTCACATTTTTAATGGTAGTGTGGAATATAAAAATAAAGCAGTTAAAGTTGCAGCCTGTGGAATTTAGTGGCGTCTGGAGGAACGGACTTGGCAGAAATGAAATATAATAACCGTTGGAAGTCATTACAAGTTTATTTTCATTAGTGAATAATCCCATGGAAATAGGGTTGTTTTGTTTTCGTTACCTTAGGATGAGCCCTTTATACATGACGGAGCCCACCGCGTTGCAACGCCATGATTCTACAGTAGCCCAGAACAGGGGCTTCACAGAGAACACACTTTTTTTAAGCTAAATAAAAATTCTACGTGTAAGCTATGACTTTTAATTTTAAAAACTAAATAACCAAAAACGATGCATGAATCTCTCATGTAGCCTCCTCATTTGACATTTGCCCGATGCTGTCCCACCATAGCTTCTCCTACAGCGTTAGGCAAGGTAGGAGTGAAGGGTGTGGGTATGCCGTTGGCTGTGATCAGTCGCACTGCCGCAGTTCTGAGTTCTGATTTAGCAGGCATTGTCCCTCCTGACAGTGGGAATGTAAATGACTCCCGCTTGGGTCTGATGATCAGGCGTTGTATTGAACTGAGGCCAAGGGGTCCAGCGGCCTGGGGGGGTGTACTGACGTCCCTCCCCTCTGCTCCTCCTCTCTGGTGGTGATGCCACCTCTCCAGGGTTCGGTGAGGTGACCTGCTGTTTTTAAGGGCCTGCCGACCCTCCCTCGTGGCTTGGACTGTGGCTGAGGTCTAAGTCTGGGGGGAGATCTATCACAGTCACCCATGCCCTCTGACATGAATGGAAAAGAGAAAACATCTTATTCAGTTGCTTCGTGGCTTTCCCTCAGGAGCCCTGCGTGTAGACTCATTAAACTGTCCCTCACGGGCAAAACACACACTCACAAAATCAATACAGTACTCTGTTTTATTTTTTTCTTCCTGCGTCTATCTGTTTTGGAATGTGTGTGAGTGTTTGTGTTTGTGTGTGTGTGTGTGTGTGTGTGTGTGTGTGTGTGTGTGTGTGTGTGTGGGGTGGGGGGGGGGTGGGGGGGGGGGGTGATAGAGTGTCTCTACCCGGAGCAGAGGGAAAATGATGATGTATTATATTGCACCTCCCTGTCAGGTATAGGCTTTTTTCTTATTTCCCACAAGAACACACATGTACTCTGAGCTGCTTGGCGGGGCCTCTGCAGTGAGCTGTAAGGGGGCTGTGTGTGTCATACACTGGTGTCATTGCCGGATGAGTTCTAAGGGTAGCCGCGGTCTCCACCACTGAAATGTGTAATTACAGCAGTGAGACGTTCCCAGAGAACTCACAGTTTTTTCTACCTGTATCGGTTGTTGCCTTCAGGCACAGCCTAAAAATAGTGATGGTTGTTGATTCAGTTGTTGTGGATCCAAAGTCTACGTGATACTGGGAAAGTGTCTGAAAAATATATATCAAAACTAGCCCAAGGTTCTTTTGTGTATTTTCTCCCTCAAAAGGAAACCAATAGTTAAAATGCATCCTCATTCTGTCCCCTGAATATGCAGCTGAAGAGAAGCCGGAGACTTGTTACTTTAGGATTAGAGTCCCCCGTACTTGTGCACACCACACTTCTTATAAACTATACTTAACAATATCATAATTTCTTTAATCCTCCCCTTTTCGTCCTCCATGCAATCCTTTTAAACAGCAGCACCCTGCTGATCTCTCCAGACGATGGTGTCTGATCAATCTACCACAGTTACCGCTTTCAATCTGTTAAAATCTCTCTCTCTCTCTCTCTCTCTCTCTCTCTCTCTCTCTCCTCCTTTGTGTATTCACCTCTTGAAAGTGGAGGGTATAAGCAGTGCGAGCAGAGGGAGCAAGACAGGCAGCCCGAGGAGGAGAATCTGAAACAACACGCAGGAAGAAAAGGAGAAAGGGAAAGACGGGGGTGCAGTGAACGGGGAAAGTCTGAGAAAGCGGGATGTAAACAGAACGAAAACAGGAGGGAAAATCTCACAAATAGAGAGCGAGAGCCTGAGAAGGAGCAGGGGTCTGTGGCGGGAGGTGGGAGTAGAGGGGGAGATAGGGGAGGTGGAAGATGAGGCGAAATGGAGAGGATGGGGAGGTGGCAGATGAGGCGAAATGGAGAAGGCGGGGAGATGGGGGAGGTGGAAGATGAGGCGAAATGGAGAGGAGGAGGAGCTGGGAGATGAGGGGGAGATAGGAGAGGAGGGGGAGATGGGACAGACCGGGAAGGTGTGAGAGTAGGGGAAGGTAGGAGAGGGTTGGCGGTGGGAGAGGAGGGGCAGTCGGATGAACAGGGGGATGTGGATGAGCAGGGGGAGGAGGGTGTTATGCAGGCAGGATTTGGGTTCCTGGATCTCAGTGGGACGAGCTGCATTGTAATCCTCTGCTCAGCATGCAGACTTTGGCAGAGTTTTACCAAATTCCCATAGTGACTGAAAACGACAGGGGCTCGACTTGTGTGATGTGTATGCGCATGCACAAATGTTGTAGTGTTTGCGTGCACGTATTTGGCTGCCGGATGTGGTAGTGTTTGTGTCCATGTGTGCGTGCGTGCGGATGTCGTAGTGTTTGTGTTTGTGCGTGCGGGTGTTGTTGTGTTTGTGTTTGTGCGTGCGTGCGGATGTTGTGGTGTTTGTGTGCACAATAGAAGCCGTCGGTGGGACTGCTGTGCCCATGCAGGTATTTGCATCCATGTGTGCAGTTCCATCTGCCTGCTGTTTGAAGGGGGTATTGGCACATAGGAGTGGGTGGAGATGAGAGGCGTGTCAATCAGTGTGCTGCCAGGCAGAACGGTAGCAGGGCGAAGCTTTTCTCAATGTGTCATAACACCGCTAGGTACCTGTGGCCAGACACATGGCAGGTGATACCGCCACCTTAAACTTCTGCTGACAAATGCAGACACATAAGTGACGAAGCAGAGAGCTGAGACCTCACCAGGATTATTTGTACATAACTTAACCAAAAGTGTGTTATGGTATACATTTAAACGTATTTTGTATTCATTATTTTGTGTTTTCTTGGTAAGGGAGGGAGCTGACTGTCCGGGGTTTTAATATTGTGATGCAGGCATTTTGTCAAATAAAGTCAATATGAAAATGCCCCTAAATATTCAAGAGTAGACTGTTATATTTAAACTGCCTTGCGGCTGAAAATATTCTTTGGTACTCATTCAAAAATCGTTTAAAATTGACTGATTCATTAAAAAGAAAAGACTCATTTCAAATCTGAAACTGTCACTTGAGGCAAATTTGAAGGTTGAGCAGGTTGGTATGACATAAATAAAGATGGTTCGACCATTGCCTTCAACCTTCTCGTTTGTAGGAATATATGTGCTGCAGCTAGGGGTGCTTTCACCATGAGCCACTCATTAGATGGGACATTAAGGCCCCCCCTGTTCAGTCAACCACATTGCCCCTCCACACTCCAACCCAGTGCGCCTCTCCGCTCCACCCCATCAGGTTGTGGAGTGGGGAGTCCTTCACCAGCAAGCACCATCTCTCTCTGACGCTCGCGGCTCCGATGCATTATCTGATTATGAAGCATTAAAGTGTATAATTGCCCCTTATCGCGAGAGGATTACAATGGCTTTACTCTATACATACGGCACTAGACAGAGAGAGAGAGAGAGAGAGAGACTGAGAGAGATAGAGAGATTCTGAATAAGTTTCAATCAAAACCCGAAGCAAACAATTAATGGTTATTCCTTATCGCCCCCAAGACAAAGAGAGCTGTGTTGTGAGTGGATGTGTTTGTGTTGTGCAGCATCAGAGCATTGAGTTCCTCTTGTCTTCGCAGAGCTTCTTTGACGGCTGGGACTGCACCAAGAAGAAAGACAAAACCAAGGGCCGGCAGGACACCTTCACGGGATGTGAGTTGAAACGCTTCATCTGCATGCAGAACCAACTGTTGTTTTGATCTTTAATGAGTCTATTGATATTTTAATTTATAATTCCATGAATGTCTGCAATGTCAACGAATGTTCACTACGAGTTAGCATAACTCAACTGCTCTGGTGGCTCTATGTATGTATATATATGTATATATATATATATATATATATATAGGTGTACATATATAGGTATTTATATCTATGTATATATATATACTTATACCTGTATATAATACATATATAGGTATTTATATATGTATATATGTACTTATACCTGTATATATTTTATATATATATATATATATTGTGAAGCAGAGAAATGCAAAGAAATATTAGCATTTCCAAGCGACAGCTTATGTGAGTAAATGTGAAAGTATTTGTACTTACAAATTAATCAAACAATTAATCAATTCATATTTGACTCATATATTTAATTGACTCATAATTTCTCAGATGATCGGCACAGAGTGAAACTGCACCCGCTCCTGGGAGATCCGAATTCTGACTACATCAACGCCAACTACATCGACGTGAGTCTAAAGCCCTTGCATCGGGATGCTGTCTGCCCATGTAATAAACATGCATAGGGTTTCCCTCTCATGCAGTCCAGCGCTCTTACTCAGCTGGCCATCCTCCTCTTGCCATTGAGCCAGATGTCCTCGTTATGGAAGCCGCACCCAACTTCCATTATCCAGAATCCCTCACCCCTCATAACCCTGCTATCAATTTTAATAATATAGAAAGGAAAAAAATGTAATAACATATTCAGGAGGTAAAGCTTTTGGTAAGAGGCTGCAAATCCTAGAATTAAATAGACGTGATTGATGTTATTCAGTCTCTCTTTGCAGGAAACAGCCCTGTTGTTTTCCTACTCCCCACCTTAGTTCTCAGACAGTCTGCTTACCCGTCATGGGCTTTCTAGGTGTGTAATGTCTGTAGACTTTATGTTGGTCATGTGTGTCTACAGGACTATATATTTCTCCTTAAACGTAATTATGGCAAACGTGCATGCGTTCACTAAAGTTATACATCCATGCTTCAGAGACTTCAAATCTAACCAAACAATTTTTAACATAAAAAATATGCGGCTTGAGAAATTTGATTAATAGCTGTAATTTATTTTAGCACTTTTTGTTGTTGTTATTTCAGTTGTGTCATGGTAAGTCATCTATCACGTTGAGATAATCGGAATGTCTTTTCAAACGTCCCATAGTACCCAATGTACCATTAACATTAGTCATCAGCACAATCTGAGAGCGTGTAGATAAAGTTTCAAGTTTTAAGTTGGAGTTTTTCTTACAGTTACGTGAACAATAGTGGTATTATCGTTCTATATTTAAGTCATTAACAAGCACTCATTCATTGGTGGTTGATTTTTCCATTCAGTAGGTGCCGTTTCATCAAGTGCTAGCGTAGCTGAAGCGTTTGTTTCTCTCTAGCGAGAGTGGCTGCTGTGCTTTTAAACACCTAATTACCACGGGAGGACATTAGAAGCAGGGAGGCTGCTGTGACCGTCCAACAGACTAGGGTGTATACAGCAGAGGGGTGGGGGTTATTAGGGCAACACCACTCAGGGATGCTAGTTCCTGGCGAGGCCAACGGCACCGCGGGATAATGGCTGGTTTGCCAAAGTGGAGGATCGAGTTGGACAACCTCGTATTATTTTGGCAGAATTAAATAGAAAAGTTTCCAAATGTCTGGAAAAAAAAGTTTTTATTTTGAGTTTTTTAAAGAGCTACAGCCGACTTCATCTCCTTAGTGACTCAACAAGGACCAGACCCTATCTGACTTTGCTTGTATAATTTAATGTTGTATACACTGCCTTGTTTAGAAGTCTGACTGCTTCCTAGACTTGTTTTTTGTTTTCAGTTCAGTTGTGCGTCACTGTCTTAAGCGCTCTACCCAAGATCATCATAACCCTAACAAACGGACCCTAACACACACACACACACACACACGCACACACACACACACACACACACACACACACACACACACACACACACACACACACACACACACACACCTTCACTAACGCTAACCAACTGACCCAAACATACAAACACACACACACACACACACACACACACACACACACACACACACACACACACACACACACTCAGACTCACACACACGCTTCTCTTCCCATGTTTCTGTAGCCATAACACCATAAGCTTCTCATTAACTAGATATATATCTGTTCTTTTTCTTCTTTCTACTTCCTCCTCCAATCTGGACCCTGTAGATTCGGATTAACAGGGAAGTAAGTACTGTCTCTTGCCTGCCACCGCCCTCCCCCCTGCCTCCACTCTTTATTTCCTCCTCCACCTCCTCCCCAATCCTCCCCCCTCCTCCCGCCCCTGTAGCTGAGTGTGAGGTGAGGCGTGTGTGGTGCGGGGCACCTGAACCAAGAGAGCAGGCCGTGCCCTCTTGGCTTGTTATCTAAACATCTCCCCCCCCCCCCCCCCATAGGTGTCAGGCTGTGAATGTGTGGAAGGCTGGGTGTGTGTGCGTGTGTGAGTGTGTGTGTGTGGGTGTGTGTGTGTGTCTATCTGCTCATAAGGTGGATGGGAAGGAAAGGGGCGGGGGGGGGAAGACTCTGGAGGTTGCTGTTGCTATGGCGACTACTGTAGTGCTAAGTGGTGGAGTTGCGCTGGTTATGCTGATAGGGATGTCCGGGGGGGGGGGGGGTGCTATAGTGCAGGCCCATTCATC
Source organism: Pollachius pollachius (assembly GCF_949987615.1). Classification (NCBI taxonomy): domain Eukaryota; kingdom Metazoa; phylum Chordata; class Actinopteri; order Gadiformes; family Gadidae; genus Pollachius; species Pollachius pollachius. The sequence continues at coordinate 37,816,823 of NC_136934.1, forward strand.
TCCATTTCAAACCTGTGTCCAGTTTTTTTTGTTTTTTAACTGAGCGGCTGTAATTCGGTTGGACAATCCATCAAAAACGTAGACGGCTCCAAAACATATTAAAGTAATAGTTCCCAACCAACAACAAGACCGCAACAACTCCAAGAAAAACATGGAGTTTATTAATGGCCGAGGGGGGCTTGTGTGAGGGAGAGGTGGAACAGATTCCTCTCCGGCTTCAGTTTGCCAAGCCCTTTTATAGACTCTTTACAGAAGAGCATTAGTGCTCAGTTTGGTAGCGTTAACGGTGTTGTAAACCAGACCAGCTGCTTCCCTTGGACTGAAGGCTCACATTTTAAATCACCTTATCCATGTTCCATCCATTGGAAACAGCTGTTTGATTTCAAACGTGAGGTAAGAGGTGTTTGTTTTCAATATTGGAGGACTTAGTCTTCAAGCCCCCCTGGGGATTCTGAGGTGCCTTCCACATCCCTCCTCATAAACAACACATCTTTATCATTTGGGAATGTCTGTCCTCCTCTTCATCAATGGCTGTAATAACCTTTGTTATTGAAACTGCCAGAATATTCTCTGTACATGTGGAAAGTGGCTCCACATCCTGTCCATTTCCATTACCGCGCCCGTGTCCATGTTTATGTTGCGTCTGTGTTATTCCTCACCTCTGATCTCTGTGTTCGAGATGCTTGTGTGAAGGGGGTCGAGAAAAGGCAAGACTTGTTCTGAAGAAATAAAATGTTGTGTTATCACGCAGAGTGTGAAATTGTCGGTTACAATGAGGGTATCGCCAAAAGAACAGGACCTATTGTGTCTTGTAATGGAAATGTATCATTTCCTTTTCTAAATGCAGGTTCAATTCACTTCATTGTGTTAGGGACCCCAAACAATCTGCCTGCACTTCTGGCAGTCATTCCATCATTATTTTTGTCGAGCATTTTTGGACATAAATGAGTCCAGCTTTGTAGAACTGCAGAAAAAAAGGAATCAATGCTGTTGGTATTACCTTTAGTTTGAAGACATTGATTAAGTGTTTTGTCACAGTACGATTGGGTCCTCGGGGGTGCTCAGGTTCGAGGGGAGGTTGGTGTTTGAGGGGGGAGGTCCTCCGAAGCCCGAGCACACGGGACGAAAGAGATTTATCGAGGCTGTGGCCTGTGGCAAGTGAGAATACCTTAGAGCCTTACTAGACAAAAGGCTGAGATGGAGCCTTTCTCACCAGACATAAGGGTGAGATAGAGCCTTACTCACAAGACATAAGGGTGAGATAGAGCCTTACTCACCAAATATAAGGGTGAGATAGAGCCTTACTCACCAGACATAAGGGTGAGATAGAGCCTTACTCACCAGACATAAGGGTGAGATAGAGCCTTACTCACCAGACATAAGGGTGAGATAGAGCATTACCAGACATAAGGGTGAGATAGAGCCTTACTCACCAGACATAAGGGTGAGATAGAGCCCTTCTCACCAGACATAAGGGTGAGATAGAGCCCTTCTTAACAGACATAAGGGTGAGATAGAGCCTTACTCACCAGACATAAGGGTGAGATAGAGCCTTACTCACCAGACATAAGGGTGAGATAGAGCCCTTCTTAACAGTCATAAGGGTGAGATAGAGCCCTTCTTAACAGACATAAGGGTGAGATAGAGCCCATCTCACCAGACATAAGGGTGAGATAGAGCCTTACTCACCAGACATAAGGGTGAGATAGAGCCCTTCTTAGCAGACATAAGGGTGAGATAGAGCCCTTCTTAGCAGACATAAGGGTGAGATAGAGCCCTTCTTAGCAGACATAAGGGTGAGATAGAGCCTTATCAGACATAAGTGTCGCCTTACAGGTGCAGACCGCTAACTCTGCATGTCGTCTCCTTCTGCTTTCAGGGCTACCATCGATCCAACCACTTCATCGCCACTCAGGGTGAGTATCATTGCAATACTATTTGTGTGTGTGTGTGTGTGTGTGGATGTGTGTGAGTGTTTGCGTATTATCGTGTGTTTTCCCTTTGTCATGTCGTAATCAATAAAGATGATCCACCAAGTGAACCCATGGTCTCAAGCCTCCGCCATTTTCTAATGTGATCTTGAAAAGGTGGCGACACGTGCTGCCAGCCAGCCGTGAAAGTCTCCGCTATTGATGCCGGAGAATTAATCAAGAGTAAAGATGAATAATTAAAAACGTTCATTTTTGGCCTCCCCCTTCTCGCCGGGTGGCACTTTTGAGGCTATACATGGCCTGAGAGCGAGAGGAACATTAATGTGCCTTTCATCACTGGAATAGAGAGAAGAAGGCTTTTGATAGACCTGTGTATGCGTGTGTGTGTGTGTGTGTGTGTGTGGGGGGGGGGGTGATTGTTGATGAGAGATTTCATTCCTCCTTTCACAAGGTCAAGGTTTTTCTCTGTGTCCCCGCTCCTCGTTCTTCACACAGTGAAGAACATAATGTTGTTCTTTCTGAAGCGTTTTCTTACGCATGCCCCTTGTTGATATCGTCTGTGTGAAATGATTCGCCCTGTTCTAAAGTCTAGAGGTCACCCTCCACCCCTGGCTGTTGCTTTGTAAAGCGCCCCGTCCTCTGCTGTCTCAGCCCTTCAGACGCTGTATCGACAGCAGGGTTTGGGGAAAAAAAAGAGACAAGAAAGATCCCTGCTCTGCCATCTTGACAAAGGAGGCGTTCCGCCTCGACGGCCAGAATAACCCAGGGCCTAAAACAGCCTCTTACTGAAGTGGATCGCCAGTGGCTGATAAGTGGCGCTGGTGACTTGAGTTTCTTTCTCCCTCTCCCCCTCCATGTCCCCAGGGCCCAAGCAGGAGATGGCGTATGACTTCTGGAGGATGGTGTGGCAGGAGAACTGCTTCAGCATCGTCATGATCACCAAGCTGGTGGAGGTCGGCCGGGTAGGTGTAAGACTCATCTTGCGTCCCGTTTCACGCCCGGATCACAGGTTGTCACACACTCGGACGGATCAAAACAACTGGGAGCATCTTGGCAGATGAATGCACGCTGTGTGTATATGTTTTGGACGGATTGGGAGCCCGGGGCTCTGCGTCCCTGTTCCCTGTGGACAGCCGGCAGCGCCAGAGTGGACAGGAAGCCGACCCCCTTATTATCATAGCCAGCCGCTATTAGCAGCTTAACAGCTAAAGTGTTGTGTTATGGTGGTAAGAGTGGTATGACTGGACAAAGATATCAATTGTTTCGAAACCGCACAGTAGCATTTATCGAAATATCCTGAAAGCGTTGGTCTAGGAATCCCAACTCTACAAGCAAATGTTGTTTCTCTAGGGCTGTGTTTAATCCCCCCCAGCCATCCACCACCACACACTCAGTAATCAACGACTGAGTATTCGGCCGTGGGTCCTAATAACACCTTCCCTCTGGTGGAAATCACCTCCTTTGTGCTGAAGGGCAGAGGAAAGCATTACTGTGCCATTCACAATTATGGTCCGTTGCTTTCCAATAAAACTGCAAAAATCTTTTTTTTTAAGTTTTCTTTTACTTTGTTTTTCTTGAAAATAATTAAAAAGAATAAATAAATACAGCTATGATTTTGTGAAAGGTACATTTTTGTAAGTGCCAAAATGCTTCACTTACTTTAGCAGTAAATGTCAGATTTAATTGGCAAAGTAAGATCTATATATATATACAAGTTAAACATTGATTTATACTACAGAACTAATTGGTACAACTTAATGAAAAACTGGTGTTTGAAGGTAACAATAATGAAAACAAGTATCTGTATTAATACGGTCTGCATGGTTGATATTTTGTGCCCTCAGGTTAAATGCTGTAAATACTGGCCTGATGACAGTGAGATGTATGGGGACATCAAGATAACTCTGTTGAAGACGGAGACGCTGGCTGAATACACGGTCCGCACCTTCGCCTTGGAGAGGGTGAGTTTACCGTTCACCAGCATGTGCAGCACCATGTGTATCCAACCCAATCCTGCCGTACACACAGTATTCAGTACTCAATACTCTACAAATATTGATCGCTCTGAATCCCAGGCTACCGCAGAGACACAATCAAACAAACATTTCATGTTATTTTTGTGCAGAGTTGAATGTGGGGCATTGAACAGTCTCACATGTGTGGGGAAGGACAGCCTAGTGGTTAGGGGGTTGAATCTTAGCCCAAAGGTTGTGGGTAAGAACCCAACCGAAACCCTGAGAAGAAGCAAGCAGCCTAACCTAACTCCTTAATGACCCTACCTGCTCCTCAATGACCCTACCTGCTACTTGATGGCTCTACCTGCTCCTTAATGACCC
>NC_136934.1:37821289-37838789 GCF_949987615.1 Pollachius pollachius
ACGCTCAGCGCGCCTTCATGCGTTCCTCATAGGATGATGTGCACATAGTGTGTGTCATCTGGGGGAGGAGGCTTGTATCCACAGTGTTGTACAGTTCTGCATTAGTGCGTATGTTTTAGCATGGGGGGACGCTAGTAGGATTCCAAATCACTGACGGGGTAAAAGACATGCATAATGCAGTTGAGTTCAAGTTTGAACTAATACCTAAAGGTATTGAGTAAAGAGAGAAAACACTATTAGCATTTCTGCCGTGTATTTTATTAATAATTACACCCCCCACAGGTCCCCTGTGTTCTTTTTGTAAAATAAATTCAAAGTATACCTTATGTTGTCCATCTCATCTCTCATTGTCACTAACCCGGGAGATGTGATAGACAAATAGCGGTAACAAGCATTGTGTATTATAAAGCATCCTTACTGTGTACCAGTTTGGGTTATGTGTATTACGGTGTAACACAGTGTATTGTTGTGTTGCGGTGTAATATGGCTTATTGTGGTGTATCGTGGTGTATTGTGGTGCATTATGGTGCATTATGGTGTACTATGTTGTATAATGGTGTACTACGGTTTATCCTGGTGTATTATAACGTATTCCTTCCTGTGTACCAGTGTGGGGGGGCAGGTCGAACCGGCTGCTACATTGTCCTGGACGTGATGCTGGACATGGCCGAGTGTGAAGGCGTGGTGGACATCTACAACTGCGTCAAGACCCTCTGCTCTCGTCGCATCAACATGATCCAAACAGAGGTCACATACACATATAATTATGTGGTTTCAGTCATGTCTAGTAGCCCAAAGCGAATTGTGTGCGAATTTCAGTTCATATTTGTAGCGCGACCCGAAAAAGAAATAGAATCATGTTGATTTGACGGAACAAAGCAAACAGAGCAGGAATGGAGAGCGGCTGTATTTTGTCGCTCGCTTCCCATAGCACTTCATTATATGAGAGGAAGAGATGCATGCAGCCTACATGAACCCCTGTAGCCTAGAAACATATCATTACATACAAAACAGAAAGGAATAAATCTGAATAAATAACTCAAAACAAATACATGGATAGTATGGTGAATGAAATCAGACTTTGTTCTCTATGTGACTAATTGAATACATTAAAATGTGCTCCTTGGCATTTATTTATTCATGTATTTATAGTTCTGACAAACTTTATGAATGTAGCGAGTTGCGATGTGTTGTTATGAGTTGTGTAAAGGAAAAAGTGGTTCTTCAAAAGATAAGATCACCATGGTTCCCTTTGTGAGCTCTCCGGTCACACACTTCCCTTTCGAACTGCACAAACTTTGCGTATCCCTTTATTACCATGTAAATCTAATATTAGCTCAACTGTTTATTACATTTGTAGTTATTAACACGGACAGTATAATGAAATGCACAGTCCAAGAGTGTTTGTTGACTCAGAATTAGTTATTAATTCCTTGGCATGAGCTCTTTGAAACAGTATAGCACATGTTTAATTCAGGACAAGAAGGGGAGATTAAAAATGAAAAAAATATCCAATGTTTACCTTTCCTGATTATTTATTGATATGTAGTCATGCACAGCTCTGTCCTTCCTGCTGTAGACAGAGCCAGATGGAGACATGCACGTTTTCAAACAGACCCGTGCACATACACACACACACACACACACACAGTAGTACACACACACACAAACACTGACGCACTCACACACACACTGACACACACACACACACTGACTCACAGCAAGCACACATTTTCATGATTCAACCTGTATTTTATCTCCGCTCTGCAGGAGCAGTACGTCTTCATCCACGACGCCATCTTGGAGGCCTGTCTGTGCGGGGAGACGGCCATCTTGGTGAACGAGTTCGCCCTGACCTACAAAGAGATGCTGCGGGTGGACTCACAGAGCAACTCCTCACAGCTAAGAGAAGAGTTCCAGGTCAGTTGAACGACAGGGGTGTCCGCTGCATCAACATTTCAGCCCACTGGGTTAAGCTATAATCAAATATAGATGAAGGTTGTTTGGCGTCAATGTCAACAAAAACAGGTATGGAGGAGACATGGGGATAGGGTGAGGGATAGGGGAGACGTGTGTTTTATTTTTGCTTGGATGCAAGGTCATAGATCCCAGGTTGAGGTTTTTTTTCTTGTTTTGTGTGTGTGTGTGTGTGTGTGTGTGTGTGTGTGTGTGTGTGTGTGTGTGTGTGTGTGTGTGTGTGTGTTTGTGTATCAAGGATCGACATATAACCTAGCCGCAGTCCTTATATTCTTCCAACCTCTCACTTTTACTCTCTCGATTGTTTAATAATCTGGTGAGATATATTTATACTATGTATGCAGAGGATTAGTTATGAAAAACGAGGCTGTCACTTTACCACTGTGAGAAGAAACCTCCCATGGACAGGAGAACTAGGAGTCAGCATCATCGTGTTATAAAGGCGTTTAAGACCCGATGGACAGGTTTTGTATGATACCAAAAAAACAAGACTTTCTAGCCACCATTGACTTTGTCTGAGACTCCTCCAACCCCTCTAATCCAGGACTGTATTATCCTCTAAGAGGACGTTCTTCGATAGTCCTGGCTGGCTGATGATGCAGAGCTATCCCTCGCATGGATCTTCCGCCCATTTGTAGTTGTTTTTCTAGTTTGCTTTTCCACTACTGCTGTCAAAAAAAATACAACAAAAACAAGATTATGTAAGAGTCTGCTTGGGACTCTGAGGCTTGGATAACGATAGAGATGAACTGCTACCAACAACACATCGATGGGGAAAGAAGCTCTTCAAAGTTAACATTGTTTCAGAAATAATAACACGTGTGTGCGTCCCTGACATCCTTTGGTTATTAGCCGTTGTTTCACTGCGTTGTCTAGCAGCTGTGTTCCCTCCCTCTGATCAGTTGGCCGCCGCATTGATTCCCTCCTCTCGGATTTCAAAGCAATCCTGGAATCAGCTTGTGTCTCCTCTGCTCTCCTCTTTTTGATACCATATTCGATTGTACACTTATTTTCTCTGCACGAGTTTACGCCGGATTCACTACCTGGGTGCTTTATTGGGGAGAGTCGGGTGACAGACCGGGTGGGGCAGCTCTCTGGTTACAAAGTGTTCATGTTGAGGATCGGACGCGATCGCCTTCGGTATCCCTTTGATCTTGTAAACCCATCCGTCTGACATTGGTGAGGGGCGGGGAGGGGGGGGGGGGGGTACCTTTTTAGAGCATCCTAGGCTCAGAGTGTACGGGCCGAAACAGAGAGCACCAGCCTGCCTCCTTAGAGCCTCCCAGATCTACACTTCATTAGTCATCTTCTGTTCTAATTATCCTTAAAAAAAAATATCTTTAGATTGTCCTTGTACACCAGAGTAAACATGGTGTTTATCAAAGATAATTGGCCGGGAAATGTTGCGTTTGGGTTGCAAAAACATTTCCTTTATTATGACGGCGGGGTAATGAAGCGTCGGTTGTTTGTTCTCAATCACTTTAGCATAATGATGTTCAGAGGTTATTACATCATCATTAGGGCTTGAGGCATTCCTGTATATGTCCACTTGTCTACTTCATACCTTTATGCATCCAATTTTCTACTTCATACATTTATACATCCACTAGGTCACTTCATTCCTCTATTAGTACATTTGTTCACCTTATTAATTAATACATCGCCAAGGTCACTTCATTCCTCTATTTGTCCACTTGTTCACTTCATTCCTTCATACATCCACTTGTTCATTTCATTCCTTCATACATCCACTAGTTCACATTCAATGAGACAAATAATGTTACTTAATTTCCGATTTCCAATGTTTTAGAAAAAGCTCTCTCCGTGTGACAAACCGATTCGCTATATCTCCACTTTGTTGGAAATCGTTATTTCCGGAGGGATGTAATTTCCTGTCAACGTTTAGGTCCGGTAGCGTCTATTTCCCCCGCTCTCCCAACACCTATCTTGCATTCAGAACCCTAACACTAACCCCCAGACGATGAGTAGGCGACGGGATCTCCGATTGCCCGGTGTCGCAAGACTAATGTCCCTCTCTCCCTCCAGACTCTGAACTCTGTCACCCCCCACATCGACGTGGAGGAGTGTAGCATCGCCCTGCTGCCGAGGAACCGTGAGAAGAACCGCAGCATGGACGTGCTGCCGCCCGACCGCGCCCTGGCCTTCCTGGTGACCACGGAGGGTGAGAGCAACAACTACATCAACGCCGCGCTCACAGACAGCTTCTACCGGCCCGCCGCGCTCATCGTGACCCCCCACCCGCTGCCCGGGACCACCGCAGACTTCTGGAGGCTGGTGTTCGACTATGGCTGCACCGCCGTCGTCATGCTCAACCAGCTCAACCAATCAAACTCCGCCTGGGTGAGCGAGCCAAAGCTTCCTATCAGCACCTTTCCCATTGGCTGTTACCATTGGCTTGTTCCTATTGGTTCGTTCCAATTCTGCAGGGAAGATACCTGTGTTTGCGTGTGAAGAGGAGTATTTTGATAGATGTGTGTGCGCAGATGGGTGTGTGTGAATGTCTGTGTGTTGACGGGCATGTGTATGTGTGTATGCTGCATGCATGTTTGCGGAGGTGTGTTTGTGTGGCTTTGGGTGCATGTGTTAGCATGCGGACGTGTGTGTGTGTGTATGGATGTATTTCAGGGGTATTTTTCTGTGTGTGAACTTAACTTGAGTTTCCCCTGCCACCGCCTCCTCCGTCTGGTTTGTGTATCTCTGTGTTTGGGATTAGTTCCCTCGCGCCATATTGTGGAGCTTTGATCTCTGACCACATTGATCTGAAGGCATCGCCTGATAGCTCTGCCTCGCTCCCATGTTTCAAGTTGGAGCTCTGGATAATAGCTTCACCCTCCAGGCTCTCTCAAGGTCCTCTTTGTTGCCTGCGCTCTTTCTCCTTTAAGCCCACACCCGCCTGGGCTGCAGTATCTCTGGTTCTGACGGGATGCTCTGCATCCTCACATGTGGGGATATGAGATCCTGCGGCAGGCAGATTAAATGCATATCAAGCTTGTTGACGAACGTCGGTGCGATGTCGTAGGCATGTGATTAAAGGCCGTTTTCTTTTTCTTAATGCCGCTGGGTGATAAATAAAACCCAAACTATTTAATGGTGACTCTCACCTTTTGACTTGACAGGCTTTTATTTTGTATCTCCCGTATATAATGTTTCATCCTTGTTCCGTTTTTATGGGCCGGTCTTGAACTGTGTCAGGGCGGTTGGCTGACCTGCTTTTAAGCGTAGTCATATGCTGCTAATGAGTATAAACACTCTTTTAATTTATTGCTTCTCTCGAGTTTATGGGTCTTGGCATATCTTGGAGAAATTATGAGTAAATGATGGCTCTGAGTTCATTAATTTCCTACTCATGAGGTTAGACAGCTCATATTTTTTATCCAGAGATGTTAGATGTAATTGACTGCAGTACTGTGTATCCTGAAAGAGTGATTCAAATGGGAATGCCAACTGTACTACACTATACTATAATGTACTATATTGCGCTAGAAAACACTATAATACAATATACTTCACTAGACAAAACTATAACCAATAAGGGAAAAGGTGATGAAATCTTTGAAGCGTTTCCCTTACAGAGAGCGATGATTGCGGGGTCAGAGAGGACATGTGGTTGAACTGCAGGATCACTTCTGATCAGCCGAGCCCTGCTGTCAGGCAGCGTGCATGATAGATGATGAAATAAGGGGATTGGGTCTGTGTGACTTCACACTTGCAAATTTGTTTTTAATATATATGTATGTATAGTTTATGTATATATCTATATATTTATAAGTACATATATATATTGCAGGAGCCCAGGAGACATGTGATTATAGAAAGGATCCGGGTTGAGACTAGTGTGTGCGTGCGTGCATGCGTGTACTCTCTTTATTCAGGGATTGAGTGTATAGTTGGCATCGCAGTAGATACCAGACACAGAGGGAACGATGTGAGTGTAATTCCCTGGTGGGATCCTCAGGATGACGATCTGCAAGATGCTTTCACTGCAGGCCATTGAAAAGACTGCCTGGTGGCACAATTATTTAATCCACAAACATAGGCTTTTTGGATCGTGATACGGAAATAATCTCTCATTCACATTTAATCATTTTGCAGAGGATGCAACAATAAAGAATTGTATAGCATAGTATAGTAAAGCATAGTATAGTATAATATAGTGTAGTACTATATAGTGTTGTATAGTGAATTATAATATGTATAGTACATACAGACGAGGATATTGGTTTACCTGCTGCTTTCCATTTCTGCACAACGCATGGCCTTTATGTCTCCTTTCTATCTTTCACATTTGTTCCGTCTTTCTGTCCTCCTCTGTGTCTCCCTGCCGCCCCCCTCCCCCTGCAGCCCTGTGTTCAGTACTGGCCCGAGCCCGGTCTCCAGCAGTACGGCCCAATGGAAGTGGAGTTCCTGTCCATGTCGGCGGACGACGACGTCGTCACACGTCTGTTCCGGGTCAAGAACGTGACGCGGGTAGGTGGTCTACTGTCTCCTGAACACGCCCGCCGGTGTATGCTCCCGTCCCTCCCGAGAGATGGTCTGTCACACAAGGCGGTACCTGAGTGTGTTTTCATTCCAGTGAGCCGTTCACTTGCTGTGAATGTCAAATGTCTTCCTAGCCCATATTTATCTTTTCTGGCTATAGTCACCGTAGAAAGGGATCTGGGGCCCCATGTATTTCCATAGGGCCACCTGAATTACGGGTTAAAAGGCTGCGCCTCTGCAGGATAGGAAACCGTATGAGGTCCTTTGACTGAGATAATGATGGTCCAGTTATCTGTCTCTTAAACCGACTTTTGATTGCCTAGGAGGCGGTCTGTGTGCTGTCCGGTGAATAGGAGTATACTGTATTTCATGACAATACCATCCATATGTATGCCAGCAATTCTCTCAGGTGCCAGCCCTCCCATCCCTCCCCCGAGTCCACAGCTTTGATTTGTTCCTAAACCGTGTCGCACATCCAAATGAGACGCCTGACATGCGGGGAATTAGGCAGAACTTTTGAGAGGGGCGGAAAGCCAAACGGAGCCTCTGACAGCGTTGTCACCGTGCAGGGGGCAGAGGGGACGTCAGCTTCCTCTAACAGGGCCTCGCCGCGCTGAATATAAATGTGTGTGAGTATGTGTGTGTGTGTGGCTGTAAATGTGTACGCTGGCGTCAACTCACTCCGCTGTGTACCAAAAGAATCTCAACCTCTGTGATCCTCGTCTCCTTCTTTACGGCTATTCAAATATAGAACTTCAAGCGAGTCAATTTTATCCCCCCGAAGCGAATCGCTGACAAACGCAGACAATTACAAATGTGCATTCAGGCGAGCTCAATCACGGCCGTCATTCTGAGTGGCGGGAACGGCGGCGCGTTGCCCGGCCGCACGCTGGCGTGCTGGAAATCATAAACCCCACCTCCCCTCCCCCCCCCACAGGTTAGCCCACCTCCCCCCGGCCTCACCTGACAGGTTATTCCACCTCTCCCTCCTGCTCTCTCCCCCCGGCCCCGCCGGTCTACATCCCTGGTTGGAAAACGTTCCATCTTCCCCCTCCCTCCCGCTCTGCTTAGCACTTCCTCACGCCGGTCGTCGAGCAAAAGACGGGGACTCAAAGTCTCCGGAAAAGTGCAGCGCAGGCATGTGTGAGAGGATGAGGTACTGAGCCGGGGCCATGTCGGCACGCTCTGTAAATCCCCCCCCCCCCCCCCCCCCCCTCCAGCGAGGCCATTCCTCTGAGCGTCGTCGGCGTCTCCGCCAGCCCAATTTGCGTGACTTACAGCGGCTCCGCTGCTCCTTAAGTGCCGGCTGGAGGGCCGCGAGGAGCCAGGAGCTATGAGCGCGCCGAGGCCCCCACGCCCGGCTCAGCTCCCGATCCGACCGGCCGCCCATAAATCTCCCGGTCAGACTGCTGACTGAGCACCGCCGGGAGTCGCCCGCCCTGGCTCGGTGGGGGCAGGGAGGGAGGGGGGGGAGGGGGTGTCACAGAAACACACACTCCACTGTTGCTCTGGCAACAGTGCCAGGATCCAGGCACACGTCAGGTGCATGCCAACGACCACAAATGATCGCAAATATGCATACACGTGCATGTAGCTACGCATACGCACACTAACACGTGCACACGCATGCGTGGTCGAAAATTCCTACACGTGCGTGTAGATATGCACATACACACAAACACATACAAACACCCACATGATCACAAATCCACACACAAGACACCATGATATACATCGATGCACAGCGCAGCCATATACAAGTCGACATGCAGACATGCACATGCATGCACATACGCATATGCACGTGTACAAACCTCTATAGATGCACACGGATACTCGTATTACATATGTGTGTGTGTCTTGTCAGACCTTCAGACTTCATGTGTGTCCTTTCCTGGAAAGCTCCAAGATGACCACCTCTATAGATACACAGACCTTCAGACTCCATGCGTGTGTGTGTGTCGTGTAAATTGGAGGGTCAACGCTATAGAAACACACAGTCCTTCAGACTCCATGTGTGAGCTTGTGTGAACTGGATGACGACCTGCTGAAGAATCACAGTCCTTCAGACTGTGTGTGTGTGTGTGTGTGTGTGTGTGTGTGTGTGTGTGTGTGTGTGTGTGTGTGTGTCCTGTGCAGCTCCAAGATGACCACGGCCAAAGAAACACAGTCCTTCAGACTCCATCTGTGTGTGTGTGTGTGTGTGTGTGTGTGTGTGTGACCTGGATGGCCATGGCTAAAGAAACACAGTCCTTCAGACTCCATCTGTGTGTGTGTGTGTGTGTGTGTGTGTGTGTGTGTGTGTGTGTGTGTGTGTGTGTGTGTGTGTGTGTGTGTGTGTGTGTGTGGGACCTGGATGGCCATGGCTAAAGAAACCCCGTCCTTCAGTCTCTGTGTGTGTGTGTCCTGTGCAGCTCCAGGAGGGTCAGCTAGTGGTGTGTCAGTTCCAGTTCCTCCGCTGGTCACCGTACCGTGACGTGCCCGACTCCAAGAAGGCCTTCCTCAACCTGCTGGCTCAAGTCCACAAGTGGCAGCGCGAGTGTGGGGAGGGACGCACCATCGTCCACTGCCTGTGAGTACCGCCTCTGTTACAACCCTCAGACCCTCAGCGTGTGTGTTGTTACATACCATCAGTGTGTCTGTGTGGTTACATACAATCAGTGTTCGTGGGGGTGGGGGGGGGGGGGGGGGTTAGAGCATCAGTGTGGTTTAGCATCAGACCACCAATGTGTGTGTTTCTGGTTCAAGACCATCAGTGTGTGTGTGTGTGGTTCCAGAACAGTTTGTGTTTGACTCCTAATAACGGAGTTAATACGATCAAGCACTCGTTTCGCCTTTTGGAGTTTTATTGGATTAAAACCGAAGAGAATTCTGAAGCAACACATGAACGCCAACTGAACTCTCTTAACCCTTGACTGACAACCTGGTGTGTGTACACGGTTGGAAGGGCTTTGATGAGTGATGAGCTACAAGCTGGTGTGTGTGTGTGTGTGTGTGTGTGTGTGTGTGTGTGTGTGTGTGTGTGTGTGTGTGTGTGTGTGTGTGTGTGTGTGTGTGTGTGTGTGTGTGTGTGTGTGTGTGTGTGTCAGTAGAATGCTGTCATTCTGAGCGTGTCTCTTCCTAAACGGCTCTGTGGTGTTCTAAAGATTGCTGCGAAACACTAAGCCGGCGTTTGAGTCGGATGCGTTGCTACAACTCCTCCCGTTGTCATAACAACTTCCCCCCTACCCCGCTTACCTCAGAAAGCGACCGCTACTGCTGATGAATATGAATCCCCCCCCCCCATACCGCAAAAAGCACATCACTCAGTGCTGTTACACGGCGTTACCAATGACAACAAGGAAGGCAGGAGATTATGGAGATGAAATCAATTATGGCTTAATACAGAATGCGTCGAGTCTCTCGATGGTAAATCCTAGAGTGCCTAGGCAATTGAGGACGATTGATTACTTTAGAGCACTCTGTATTGGCCAATGATGTCCCAGCACCCGCCTTCCTCCTGGCTCTGCAGCCAATGCCAGGCTCAGGGGACAGGAAGTGGTCTGTCCATTGGTGTGCGGTGATACAGTGTTTCATTTAGGGAAACTAATGTGGTAGTTTAGCAACGCTAAAGCCACTCCCAAGACTACATAAGTTTGCTGCTTCTCTCCCCACAACTCTTCCCATAGACTTTGTGTTATTAGGTAGATGCTGGGTCAATCAGATATCGTCTTTTGATGAGATGGTAGGACTGCTTATCTGACCGGTTATCCGGTTTCACATGTTCAGCAGTTCTGATGCTTGTCTACGAGAAACATATTTTTGTTTTGAATGTTTTCAATGCACACACCATACCGCAACATCTTGATAAGAGATTTTGGATAGAGGGAGATTTAATGGAGTCAAAGACATAAAATAGATGAAAAAATTGATGGCTGGGAATGCAGGCTGAATATTTCACACGCACAGTTCAATTAAGGTTGCTTAATATTTCAAAAGCTCTTCATGTGAGATAATGTCACTCTGGTTGATGAGCGAAGAATATAGGAATATTTATGTTATAAGTAAAAGTATATATAATGCTGGACATGATAAAAGATGGGAATTCCAAACACACTGCTAAACCTTGACTGGATGTTAGGGACAACATGGACACTTCGTTGTCAACAAAGAACATACTCTGTTTGATGGATAATTAGTATAAATAAGGGTACAACTGACCCTACCATCATCGTTAACGATATGTCTTCTAAGTTGGAAAACATGTCTTTTATGGGAAATCCTGTTATGAGAACCCTATGAGACTAAACACATGTTATTAGAAGTACCCTATGAGGCTAAACACATGTTATCAGAATAACCCTATGAGGCTAAACACATGTTATCAGAATAACCCTATGAGGCTAAACACATGTTATTAGAAGTACCCTATGAGGCTAAACACATGTTATCAGAATAACCCTATGAGGCTAAACACATGTTATCAGAATAACCCTATGAGGCTAAACACATGTTATCAGAATAACCCTATGAGGCTAAACACATGTTATCAGAATAACCCTATGAGGCTAAACACGTTATCAGAATAACCCTATGAGGCTAAACACGTTATCAGAATAACCCTATGAGGCTAAACACATGTTATCAGAATAACCCTATGAGGCTAAACACATGTTATCAGAATAACCCTATGAGGCTAAACACATGTTATCAGAATAACCCTATGAGGCTAAACACATGTTATCAGAATAACCCAATGAGACTAAACACATGTTATCAGAATAACCCTATGAGGCTAAACACATGTTATCAGAATAACCCAATGAGACTAAACAAATGTTATCAGAATAACCCTATGAGGCTAAACACATGTTATCAGAATAACCCTATGAGGCTAAACACATGTTATAAGAATAACCCATGAGACTAAACACATGTTATCAGAATAACCCTATGAGACTAAACACATGTTATCAGAATAACCCTATGATGAAGTACAGCTGACCTCTGGTACTGCGTCCGTGTTTTGTTCAGGAACGGCGGCGGTCGCAGCGGGAGCTTCTGCGCCAGCACCATCCTGCTGGAGATGATCCAGTACCAGAACATGGTGGACGTCTTCTACGCCGTCAAGACCTTACGCAACTGCAAGCCCAACATGGTGGAGTCTCTGGTACAGGAACCCCTCTGATTGGTCCTTGATGCTGATGCTATGATGCTGTTCTTTGGATCTGAGCCAGGAAAAGGCAGCGATTTCTGTATTTTCTGAACTGAAAAACCTCACCTGACCCATGTGTGTGTTTGTGTTTGCTATGTGTGTTTGCTTGATGGTCTTTGTGCCTGTTTACGTTCTGTATCCATGCCCCCTGTCCAGCAGAAGCGTGTTAAGAGTCTATCCATACGTAAGGTTATAAATTAGCTGTTCTCGCTGTCCTCCCTCCCATCCATCTTGGATCACCTCCTGCCCTGGCCATGGTTGCTATTACTAGTAGTAATTAGTGATGAATGGGTGAAATTGATTAACGCAAATCTGCTTTAGTGAGACAATCTTTTTTTTTCGCCCTCTCTCAGTTCAGGCGGGGACCGTGCCTCGGGCGGTGGCTGGGGAGGACATGAATGTTTCTATTACCAATCAATCTGTGTTATTACATTGTGCCCCGCAGGAGCAGTATCGATTCTGCTACGACCTTATCCTGGAGTACCTGGACTGCTTCGAGGGGAGATAGCAACATGCTAACGGTAGCCATCGTTCTCCGTCATCTGGCCACTCCGTCGGGGCCCCCGGGGACCGGCGACAGTATGGATGTTTTGGTTTGACCTTTTGGACAGGGAGCGATGTGAGGGACGACGCAGAGTGATAGGAGGAACTGGGGGTCAAGATTCTAACTTTTAACCTTTAATGTACAGCCGTCATTTCTTCTTCTTCTCGTCGTTGTTGTTGTTCTCTTTTTGATATTTTTTGTGCTTTTTCTTTTTTTTTTCTCGGGTCTAACTTTTGCCTCGGGACTCTAAAGCTCTTTTGTGCTATTTGTTACCGTAGCAACAATAGGAGTATTATGGGCTAATGCTGGACCCCCGCTACACTGGAGAGCAGTCGTCCTGACTGTTGTTCATGGTTTTGCTACAACAGACTAAATATCCAGCGTCTGGGACTAAACATGGACATGTTGTTGTTGTTGTTGTTCTCTTCAAGTGTTGTTCAGGCATGACTTCTGTCACCATACCATTAACTGCCTTATGCTACCCCCCCCCCCCCCCATAACAGGAAAGATAAATGTTCCCCTTTCAATTGTTCGACTCCTCGAACACATCAGAAATAGCTTCATTCAAAACGCGCTAAAAGGCAAGCAGAAGGTTTTTTACACAGCGGGCCCTCGGGCCCCGACAGTACGGAGAGAAGACGTGTGCGTTCACCCGCCTCCCGGGACAGAGAGGCGGTGCCGGTGCTGCGTTGTTGCCAATGTGTTGGTGCTGCTGATGCAGTCCGAGCCACCAGGGGACACACGGTACCGGGGCACGACTCGGCCATGGGGGGGACGGGAGATTATTGTGATGGTGCCAATCCTACAAGAACTTAGAACTTCAACTAGAACTAAAGCCTCTACTTACGTTATCCTCTTGCTTGTTGTTGACAACATACACTCGGTGTTTGTACTGCATCCGCTCACAGTCTGTCTCCACGGTGGGAGTTCCCTCTGACTTTCAGGTCAAGGATGGGGAGGTTGTTGGGGTGTGTGGGTGTGTGGGTGTAAGACAACTGCAGCCACACATTGTTTGAGGCAGCGTGTAAAAAATGAAGATTCATAATGCTGTGGTGACGTGTCTGGGCCAGTACTGTGTTTCATGTTGAAGATGCAGTTTCATTTTTAAAGGTGCTTATGATTTGACAGTGAATTTGTTCCCCCCCCTTTTCGAAGGCGTTGCCTCTTATCTTGTTTTGGTTGCATTTGCTCGATGTTCAAGAGAGTTTTAGTGTGTCGGTCGCTGTTGACCTTTTCGGTAGGGGATGAAGCTCTGCAATGTCACATACATTTTTTCTGTCCAAAGTGACATCAAATGAGGAAAACAGAAATAGGCTACAAGTAAAAAAGGAAACAAATTGAAAGTGCATTTGCCAAGAGCCTCAGCCATTTAATAGTTTCTCGATGTTTTCCACCCATATGAGTTTTCTGTGTTACCTTTGATTTGAAAAAAAAGATGGACCTAGATCTGTTATTGTTAGAACAAGAAGAGGGAAGAGTTTGGTGTTTGTGACTGTGGTGGCAAAGTGAACTTTGAGAGACATTATAGGAAAAACAAGTCAACGATAGAAGTGGAGCTTTAAAAGGTCTATGACATAAGGATGAAAAGCATTTATTCTTTTATAAAATAAAGTTGAATTGAATTTCACTGTAGGAGGGGTTCCCCGGTTATCTACTGACACGCAGCAGTTGTAAAGGGGCGTCTCATGGTGGTTAACTTCACTTCAAACACTATCAACAACCCCCGCCTTGCCACCCAGAAACAAACGGAGGGGAAAACCTTAAATCATACCATAGGAACGGCAGCTAGCGGCGGGTTCCAGCTCCCAAATCTGCTTCTAGCGGGAGCACAGAGAACATGAATTAGGCAGTGTGATGTTTTCATCAGGGTCTCACATTTCAAAGGCTGGAGCGGTATGTTTTCAGACCAAGGGTACGTGATGAGGTAAGCTAGAGCAGTTGGGCCCAGTATCTCCTTAGTGAGCTACTGGACACAAACAGGAAGTGCCTGAACACTTGTTTCTCGAGGGTGGAGGAATGTGTATATATATAGATATATATAGATGTATATTACTGTTATGTGAATACTATGTGAATAATATACTATATGTTTGCCCAGAGTAAAGACGTACAGTAAGTAAACACAAGTAACCACAAAGCTGAATGTGTTGTAAATGACAATTTTGTGTGTTTATGCAAGAAGCCCCCCCCGGTAAGAATGTTGCTTGATAATCCATTTCAGTCACTAATTCTGGGATAAAACTATTCATAATGCATCCATGTTGCAATCCTTCAGCCAATTTGTAAAATATTACAAACTGAACTCCCCCAAATATTGCCATCGTAAAACCAGAAGGATATCAAACAGCGCAGAATCTGCTACTGTTTATGCATCCAGATTCTGCATAATTTTGTAATTATTATTACAGTATACACATTAAAAACGTGGATACATTCATCACCAGCGGCGATGGATCCATTGATATAAAGAGTTAACGTTTATGATGCTCATAAATAATTCTAGCCTCCATAGACTGTCTAAAGCATGAAGAAATGAAAAGCAGTGTCTGCCTAATCTTCTCGTTAGTTCTCATTCCCATCGACTCCCCCCAACATTTCATATTGTTTCATTGTAGGGTACTGTAATCCTCGTAACTTCTTCTTACCCATGTGTATTTTACCATTGCCAAAAACAGTCAGTGCAATGTACTTTTACCATTCCAAAGCTTTCTCCCAGACGGCTCTGTGGCAGCGCCAGCTGTGAGATCTCCATCTTTTTTTTTCATTTGTGTGCTTCTGTATGATATTGAAGCAGTGGAATCCAGCTGCTGTGTTTTTGAACTTTGTATTTGTGAGGCAAGGTGTGTATTTAAACCGAGAGAGGGGGAGACAAGGGATGTGTTGTGGCTAAGGATGAGGGATTGTTCTGAAGTATTATAAACAATAAAAAAAAGCTGTGTGAAGGGAACAGAGGATTGTTTGACTCTTGCTGCCGTCAATCGTTGGGGCGTTCTGAAAAAAAAAAAATCTCCTATTTTAATCCTGCTGTTTTGCTTGCGTTGTGTTTTTCTATACCCGTATCATGTTTTCTTCTAAAATACAAACACAGCACGAGTTGGAAGACATGGATTCACCCGGACAGTCGGTTGTGGTGCGGTAAAGGGTGGACATTTCCTGTCTGTAACATCCTGACCTTCCTGTGGTTGCTCACCGGGATGTGGCTGTTAGCCGATCATAAAGCCTGGCCTGCACAACCTGATCCATCTCCTTCCAACCTCCCACCCTATTTCCCTGCTGATCACTATCCTCCTGTTATACATCCCCTAAAGCCCCCGCCCCCCAATATAGATCTTCACAAACTCTCCGTCTCCCCCTCATTTATCTCTCTCTCTCTTCATCTCCCCCTACATTTATCTATTCCCCTCTCTCTCTTCGTCTTACCCTACAATTATCTCTCCCTCTCCATCTCCCCTCCATTTATCTCTCCCTCTCTCTCTCTCCATCTCCCCCTCCATTTATCTCTCGCTCGCTCTACATATTCCCCTCCATTTATCTCTCCCTCTCTCTCCATCTTCCCCTCCATTTATCTCTCCCTCTCTGTTCCATTTCTCTCTCCCCTACATTTACCTTTCCCTATCTCTCTCCCTCTACATTTATATGTCCCTCTTACTCTCACCCTCTACATTTATCTTTCCCAGTCTCTCTCTCCCTCTACACTTATCTTTCGCTCTCTCTCTCTCTCTCTGTCGACATCTCATTCTCTCTCTCTCTCTCTCTCTCTCTGTCCTCTATCAATCTCCCTCTATCCCTCTCTTTCTCTCGATTTGTTCAAACCCCCAGACAACTTTCTGTCCGTTCTCACTCAGTCCGGAGTGACTCCTGGCCACCTCTCCAGACTCTTTTTGAATCTCTGCCCTGTTGAATAATTCAACAGTTCTGCAGACTGATCTCGTGTTTAATCCCTGAGACAGGCCAAATTAATTAGAGAGCAAGGTGTGATGCCGGTTTCAGGATAACCCATCTGGACCTTGGAGATAGGTCTTCTACAGGAACTACCGCAGATAACCAGTGGCCCCAAACAAACAGTCACAAGGTAAAGGATATAAGTAAGTAGGTACGACTCTTGGGAGGGTAACACCCTCCATGAGAGGTTTTCCTCTGTCTGTGAGATAGCATATGAAGGAGCAAAAATACATGAAATATATCCATAGATTAAGATAAGAGAGATAGATATGAGATAAGATAAAATCTCATTTACATTTCCACATCTTTTCTTGTCTTTAGAGAGCAATTCAAATACAAAATGGTTTCAGCCAGGGTCCTATCTTCCTTGCCACCACTCTGCTAATAACTAGCTTACATTTAAAAGTAATTGGAATTTTATCTTTTAATGTAATTCCTGTAATAGCCTTCCGGTACAGGGTACCTTAAATTACTAGGATCAGTATTGTGTTATACTTATGTGATCTTTCTTTTTGGTCTTTTGATCCTATATCGCCAACTCCCCTTTAACTTCTCTTAAAAGATCTTTAACACCCTCTTCCTAATGAACCCTAAGAAGTAACATCATCACATATTTATTGGTCGGTTTCAATGATAATTGTCTGTTTACAATGCATTTATCGTAACTTCCTGTGTTCTTTTCCAGACACATCCATTAAGGAGCTCAGTTTGTATTTTACGCCCTACACTTATCTCTGGCCCTAAGCATGCTTCACCTCATGTGAGGATCAATAAATAGCAATTAGTTCCAAATCCCTGCTGTCTGAACTTGGGTTCAGTCCATGGGAGAAGCAGAAAATATGTCTAGAGATGACCATAAAGCAGTTCCTGCCTCTAATCTCATCCCCAAGCAGCTGAACTAAAGCAACAGTTGCTGGCGCTTGTATGATGTGAATAACGGCTGTTGTGACTGGAAGTGTGGCCGCAGTTAGTTCCGAAATGATGTGTTGATTGGCTTGCACAGCAAATACTTGGCTGATATTTGCAGACAACTGTGCTTTTTTTAAGGTAGCAAGTAACCGTGGTGATAAGTAAAGACGCCGCCGTTTACATTGCTCACCAGACATAGAGAAGCCTCAAACTGATATCAGGTCAACAGTCTCCGTCCCAGGTGTCCTCTTTTTGATGTGAGAGAGACCAGCAGTCTGTCCCCAGGTGTCCTCTTTTTGATGTGAGAGAGTCCAGCAGTCTGTCCCAAAGGGGGCCTCTTGTTGATCTGAGAGACCAGCAGTCTGTACCCCAGGGGTCCCCTTGTTGATCTGAGAGACCAGCAGTCTGTCCCAAAGGGGGCCTCTTGTTGATGT
>NC_136934.1:37846289-38001289 GCF_949987615.1 Pollachius pollachius
GATCCAGCAAACCTAGTATGGACAACTTGGGGGAGACGGCACAGAGCCCGGGCCTGAAACCAAAAATGTCAGACCCATAGGTATTTTATTAAGGGTATTACAACAGTCGTCAGTAAACAGGGTGTTCATTGGAAAACCTTTACAGTTTTCTACAGTTTACCCATTCTGGCTGAATTTGTGTTCGCCAATTACGAGCGTATAGATCCCTGCCTCCAGCAACCTGATTGTTCAAAACCAACAAAAAAGTTAAATTCACCTAGATTTGAGCTTGTCAGATTTAATTCTGATTTGTAAGATAATTGTGCAGTAAGCTCTTAAAGGGATGGCTGTGTGGAGATCTGACTGGACAACAATTGATGTTGAAGGTGAGGATCGATAGAGGGTTATGCTTATAACTTTTATGCCTAAAAAACATGTTGAGAATGTTCAAAATGTATTTTGAAATAAATATTAATGAGATTAATATCACTACATTTTAACCTTTACCTGTAGTACTATCAGTTCCAGCAGCAGCAGTGTGGCAGTGGTAGTAATAGTGGGATAAGCAAGGCGCCTCGACAGTGAGTACAAACTTGCAATTGAACAACACAACCGTCTCACTGTTTTTTGTGACGTCACAACACAATGACTCCATTCCGGAAGCATAGAACCATCAATGATAGTAGGCCTTAGGTGTTTTAGTCATTTAAGCAATTAATTGTGAGGTGTTAGTCATTACAGTTTCTCATGCGAGTCATGACAAAACAAAGTTTGTGTAGCCTAGGATACAGTATATTAACGTTTATTTAGGATTTAACGTTACTAGAACTCTCTATCAAGTTCTCCCAAAATGGCGGAGTATCATCATATAAGGCCAATAACCAACTTATTCCAGCACCTGCGACAAGAGACATGCAGATCCTGGCTGAAGCTTCAAAGTGCCTCCATAATAGCAGGTAACGTTGGCAGCAGCATTTTGTCATTGTCATATGACAAGAAAGGTCCCCGTTGGCAGGCGATCACAGATGCGGTGACATATTACATCGCAAAAAATATTGTCCCCATTTATACAGTATAAAAAAGGGGTTCATTCAAATGCTGCGGTGGACTATATCCTTTGTGAAAGAAATCAAGTTTTAAATCAAAAACGAGTTAGAAATATATCAAGGTTTTATTTTTATGTATTGTATTAACTAGGTTAAAGCAACGTTTTAAAGATTACCAACCTTTGTAATAGGCATAGAAACATTCTATACTTTTAAGAGTATATAATAGTTTGTTCAGCAATAATAGTTGATCCATTTCACCAACCATTGATGCCCACTTCTGTTGTGATGTGTTTTTTGCGTTTTTGTTACGTTTAGAGATGCGTGTGGCTTTTGTGTTAGTGTTGTTGTGTTTACAGTTGTGGTGTTTGTTGTTGGGTGTCGGATTTTGTGTTTGTGTTGTTGCGTTTGCAATTGTGATGTGGCTTTTTCTGTAAAAGCGATTGTTTTTTGTATCGTTTGGATATGCATTTCATTCGACACGTCTTGGCCACTGTGGACGTTTTAATATGTATTCGAGAGAGTGAGCTAGGCGGGAGTAGGGAGAGTAAATGGTTGGTGTAGCCATGTTTTGATTCTGGTTTATAAACCTTTTAAGATTGTAATTGGGAGTATTTATAGAACCACTTTTAAAGGTCCAGCACACATTGTAAAAAATAGCTATGCTCCAAATAGGACCATAGCAACACTTTGTTGGAATCATTCACCTAACATGACCTCCATAAACCAGCAGAGCAGAAGTTGCCAGCCATCTAGACAAGATGAAAGTCATTCATGACATTCATGCAACCACAGCTTTTCATGTCTCATGACGACATGGTGTTTATGAAGACTGCTGTGTATGGATGTGTTTCTCCTACAGAAACTTCCCACTTGGTTCCTTGGGGGTGGGGGAGCAAAAGCAATTCCATGCTTGGGTCGCAGTGAATCCGTCTCTGTCAGTTCTGCTCCTTGATGCCCCTCAAATCACAGCTACTGCTGCAGCCACCCCACCCCATCTAACCCCCACCCCAACCAAGCCATTTTAGCCTAACGGCTTTGTCTTTAAAAGATCCACCAAATATGCTAGTGTGCCACAGCACAAACCATTGGCAGGTTTTTTTTGCACAGCATGATTGATGGTCACATATTGGACGGGGGAGAACAGCGTTCTGGACCGTTTATTTCAGGGAGACGGGGAAGCACTGTGACTGTCAACACAGGATATGACCGGATATATCTCTGGCCTCGGGTGTGCCAAGCCGCCCCGGCAGGACCACATTACTGCATCGAGGAATCTTACAAGAAACTAGTGGGGGGTTCTACAAACAAATAAACCCATTTGGCTGCTTCTTTTACCTTTCTTCTGATATTGTACTATAGTATACACGATAGTACTAGTCTCTGTGTTACTGCTACCAATACTACTTAGTTTACTAATGGCGTTTTACCATTAGCATTTTTTGCCGTACCGAACCGTACCGTGTGATTTGCATTTCCACTACCAGTTTCAATGCACCATGCCATGGGAATATTGAACGTGAAACTGAATTCTTCATTGCGGATATCATTGCGTGTGTTGCTGTCCGGCTGTAACAACCAAAATATATTAATTGTGTCTTTAACAAATCAATCCGATATTATGGTAGGCTCTAATATCAAACAAAATAGGCAATACAAGTGTGAGTGTCTAACGTCGTTGTGTCACCGACTCAAGAAAAGCGCATTAGTTAAAGTCACACCTTCAAGCAGGAAGCCCGGTTGTAAAGGTAATGCAAATCCCAGCCATACTGGACTGCCGAGTTGAGTCGAACCGTACCGAGCCGGGCCAGTATAGAATAGTGGAGAAACACCACCAGATTACTAGTACTATTTCCACAACTACTACTTATACTACTACTAGTACTATACATCTAGTACTCTTACTCTTAGGTGTACTAACTTTACTTTTACTAGTACTCTCTACAGCCACTAGAGTTCATGCTAATACTATACTACTAATATTAATTCTCCAAATGTTACAGTGTAAAACTTTATTCAAAGTTATATAGTTACTTTCCACCAAATATAATTGTTAATAACCGGGGAGCTTCCTAACTGTCCTACTGACAGTAGCAAGATTCAAACCAAACCATGTTTTTTATACACCAAGTCAACTATGTGTTATATGCACAGGTTGCACATGTTTTTTTGAAAATGGACCAGCAATATTCATACTTTTGACAATAATTATTTGTGTAATGTTAATGTTTATTCTTATTCGCATTTGATGCCAAAATGGTAGGGAACTCAAATGTTCACATGCACCACTTGGACCTACTTAGTAAGTTGGGCAGCCTCCGGTGAACCTGAAGGACTTCTTTGATATATTATAATATAATATATCAGACCAAATTATCATGGTCTGCATTTCAGATTTAAAGGGGTATACAATTATATGTTGGAATTCATTCATTCATTCTTTCAGTTAGTCAGTAATTCATTCAGTTATTGGGTAAACGTATCGTATAATATGAGGCAGTCAATCTTTTGCGGTTTCATTTATTTCCTTGGGGCCGCTAGAAGCAATGTTATTTATTATTCATTATTGTTATTACTCATAATAAATATGATCTGATAACCCATGTGATTACATACCAAATCATTATTGTGTTTGGGACTGGGCTGGTTCCAGATAAAGGCGTGCTGGCTGCTCCAGGTGAACAAAGGCAAGCGTAAAAGCGCTGATTTGGGAGGATATACGGTATAAAAGGCTAGCTAGCCTCTCTTCCCCTGGGCACACATTACAGATAAGATCCTTTTACTATTAAAACCCTGTCAATCACACACCCCGCCCAATTCAGTAAGCCAATTCAAATTGTAGGAGGAGAGTAAAATACACACACAACGAGTCCTGGGCTGCTGCCTCGACTGGAAGAGTTGTTGCTGGACAAGGCGTTGGCAGGGCTGACGGGACGGGCTGGGGGGAGGTTAGGCTGGTATGTGCAGGTAGCTCCTCAGAGGGTACTTAACACTCCTTTGTAGGGCCACCCTCTCCCAGTGCGAAAAGGCCTTTCCCCATCTCCCTCAAGGAGCATAGGGCCTTGGGCTGATATGATGGCTGGCAGAGGTGTGGCTGGGCTGGGCCTGCTGCGAGTTGGTCCCAGGGGTGGCTAGCCGCAGACCGCTGCCTGTGGCGGCCTCTGTGCTACCCCCCCTGTTCTCCGCTGGGCTCCACCACTTTGTTGTGGAAAGGGCTGGTACAGAATGGTTACTGCCCATCGCCGCTGCTGGTTGCCAGTATGTCCTTGAAAAACACTCCTGTGTCCTTTCTTGATCTGGGGAGGCCCAACGTTGGGCTCCAGACAGTGTAAAATGATCCATGCCATCCATGAGTAGCTTTGGAGATGGCTGGTTTAACTGATACACATTGATTGCTTAAAGTACAAAGGGTGTGCAGCCTCACTCGGCCCAAGAGTCCAATCAGGGAGGCCTGGTCAGGCTGCTTAAACCAG
This sequence comes from Pollachius pollachius, assembly GCF_949987615.1. Classification (NCBI taxonomy): domain Eukaryota; kingdom Metazoa; phylum Chordata; class Actinopteri; order Gadiformes; family Gadidae; genus Pollachius; species Pollachius pollachius. Next base: position 37,850,788 of record NC_136934.1, read on the forward strand.
CCACCATCCACACATGCTCCACAATACAGCCCGAATCACAATTCTCCGTGGAGCACATTTTGTATGCAAAGGTCCTCGAAGACCTGTAGTGTTTTGTTTTGTTTGGTTCTGTTTCCATCAGCCAGACACTAAAATAAACACACCTGGGGATATTAATGCACATTATTTTTTAGCAGGTTGTGATACACAAACTTCTTTCCATTTGAATTATTTGGCAAAATAAATTTTCCATTGATATTCATTCACTTCATTCACAAAATAGATGTTTAGACAGACTACGAGTCTGGTCCTGTGCCCAATCCCCACAATAAATTACTTTATTTTCTCCACTTGCAAACATTAATATAAACAGAGACTTTCAAATAAATTGAAGTATTACTAAATACGAACTGTGTGTAGATTAATATATTGAATAAATAATCATATGTACAGTTACCTACTCCAATCATTTCAGGTTACAAGATACTTTGGACCCAATACGAATTACAATCCACATGACTGTTTTCAAGACTCCCATTGCTCCTAGCATCACAAGTCTCCTGTCAAAGCATGAAGGATGGTGTGAGCTAAGCAGTATTCAGGCCAGAACATACGTCACACACACTTCATTCTCCGTCTAGAAGCAGACGCCAAGACTGACTTGCTGTCGGATTCCCCTATGTTGGTCTCCGTCTCTCCATGAGTCAGTGGGGTGAAACAGCAGTGCTTCACACCAGCTCCCTCTCTCTGCTGAGTGCTTTAAAGAACCCTCTGGACCAGCTTCAGCCAATCTATCCGCCTGCTCTCCGTCCCTCCGTCTGTCTTTCTATCTGTCTCTATCTACTGTATATATTTATCTATATAGATGTATATATGCCTACCTATGTAGGCATATATCTATTACTCTGTCCGTCTATTTCTCTCTCTCTCTGTCCGCCCATTAATCTTTCTCTCTCTGTCCGTCTATTTATCTCCCTCTCCCTCTCTCTGTCAGTCTATCCATCTCTCTCTCTCTCTCTGTCCGTCTAATTCTCTCTCTCTCTCTCTCTCTCACTGTCCGTCTATTTTTCTCTCTATTCATCTCGGAGAACATTGGGTATCGTCTGACTTCGATGTACCTTCGGGGACAGCGGGCCATCCTTCTGGGGTTCCCTTTACTCATTTTAAATTAATTGTACTTTGGGCTCCTCTTCCTTTATCCAATATCTGCTAATAAGTCATTAATTACTAATTGTGTCATACACTCCAATTACTATATTTATACATTTTCTTGTGATCCGTCATTCAGAATAGTGCATTTCTTGTCTGCTCGTCTGGTGTGTTTTGGTGAAACACAGCAGTTTTTGTGAAATGGAGTCGGATTCAGGCCGAGAGGGGATCTGAAAGACAGTGAATTCCTCCACACAGCACTTATGTGATATTGCAGCTATTCCAAAAAACATTTGTTTTAACCTATTAGAGCGTTCCAGAATGAAATGTCTTCGTCGATGCAACATATGAAAATATTACCTCGTATCCACATGATAAATGGTCGCAAATGCGGCCATTTTGGTGGCAGCATTCAGCCCTTAGGTAGATAGATGAATCTATCAATCTATCAGTATCTCTTTCTTCCTAAATACATTCCTGTCTATGTATCGGTCTGTCTTTCGGTCAATCCATCTATATTATAGCTACAGATATATAGATAGATTGTGATAAAGAAACAGAAATGAAAAATGTTAATTTCTTGGTTGAAATGAATCCATTGAAAAATAATCCATTGCAGTTGAGGTTGTTTTTAGCCTGATGCTGCGACACCCTCTCTGTCCTCTCTGTCCCCTCTGTTCTGTCTTTTTTAAAGAGCACTTTATCGTGCACAGGTCTGACCGTAATGGTTCATTATTGAAGTAGAAGAAGTAGAAATACGGTGAAAGTACAAATCATTACCCGGCAGCGTACAAGCTCACATGTCTTTAAAAGCCTTTTGAGCCGACACAGAGATAGAGGTCATCTTCCCTCCACCTCGTCTCTCCACAGAGACAACACACTATAGAGGGCAGCCACCTAGCAGGGGAGCCGGTGAGCTGGAAGTGGACGATGAGTGAGTGTGTGTGTGTGTGTGTGTATGTCTGTGTGAGAGAGACAATGAAACAGAAAATGAGTGCAAAAATGTGGCGAGAGGTGTGGGGGGGGGGGGGGGGGGGGGGTGGGGGGGTGAGAGAGAGAGAGATCTAGTTCCATATTTTCTCTGGTGTCTGAGTGTGAACCTCTGAGAGGTGTGAGAGTGATGTCATTACACAGGCTGACCCGTGAACCCTCCAAGAGTACCTTGTTATCCAGACCTGGCTGTGGTCTGTCCACATGCAGACGCACTGTATAATCGAGTGGGTAATACTGACAGATGGAATGCAGACTTTTTAGACTCAAGTTGTCAAGAGTAACTTTTTTGGCGGGCTTTCCCTTTTTTTGAGTGTATTTTTGTGTACAGATTTTCCCGTACTTTACGGAGAACAATAGGTGCACAGTAAAAGCTGTTATCACAATCCGACCACACTTGGTCATCACGCATGTATACAACGTTTTAATAAACCTGTTACACAACCAATGCAGCATGTCCACCTTGACCTCCAGCTGGGGGTCCTGCATGCACGGGGAGTGTCAGGCAAATCTCTGCCCTAAAAGGCTTACTGGGACCCTTGTCTGGTCTTAGGTTGTGTGTGTGTGTGTGTGTGTGTGTGTGTGTGTGTGCGTGTGTGTGTGTGTGTTTGTGTGTGTGTGCTTGCGTGCGGGGGGGTGTGTGTGTGTGTGTGTGTGGGTGTGTGTCTGTGTCCGTGTCTGTGTCTGTGTGGACGTGCCTGCGTGCCTAACTCGAATGAGGGGAGGCAGTGACCAGTGCAGGGCTGGGGGACGCATGGCTCTCTCCCCACAGAGGCTGGGTCGGGGCCAGGGCGCTTCCTCCAGGTCGCTCGGGGCACCGCAGCAATCCGCTAACACCTGCCACGGAGCACCAGATTGTCCTCTGTACACAGGGGTGAACAAGTAGCCCCGAGGTTTGAAACAACATCACTCGGCCAATGATTTTATTTATAGCTTTAATACGAAGGGAAGCTCCCCGCCCCTACTACAGTCTCAGTCCCGTCCCCAGAGCTCTTTAGACTACAGCGTCAGCGGAGTGGAAGCACTGGTCAATGACATTCTCTGAAACAATCTCACAATATATATTTTTGTTTTCTCGGAACGACACAATAAGCATAAAATTGACCTTCAGCGATATCTGCACACAGCACATTGGACCAATTCAGCCACGTGTGTGTGTGTGTGTGTGTGTGTGTGTGTGTGTGTGTGTGTGTGTGTGTGTGTGTGTGTGTGTGTGTGTGTGTGTGTGTGTGTGTGTGTGTGTGTGTGTGTGTGTGTGTGTGTGTGGAATATATTTTACAGCACATGGGTATGCTCTTGCGAAGGCCTTTGAGGTCCTCAAGTCTTGCTCTTTAATTTTTCTACTCCAAAAGGCTTGGTCAGTGCTTGAGAAATAAGCACTCACAATAACAACTGTTATTATTGTCTAGACTCTGAAGACCATCCTGATTTACACAACCATCATCCCCACAAACCCAAGCTTGTCTCAAAAGACCAGAGGCAACATTTAAGATCTTCTGGAGACTAGAAGTTGCTTTTCATCAAAGGGTGTAACCGGCCTCTACTCTTCATACGACCATACCACCACGATACCACTCCAATGAGGAAGATGTCTACCTGTCACCTCCATTTACCCACAAGAGCCTTTCGCTTGACCTCATAACCACTCACCCTAGACCTTTTTATTCATTCATGTTTCACTGCCCAACTGAGTCATACTTCACCTTTAAGAGATTGGAAGAATATGTATGAGTCTTCATTGGAATTTCAATGCTCCGGCACATGGCAGATTTGTGCAAATGTGTTTTCTGCATGCAGTCTCCTAAACACGGTGGTCCTGTATATAGTCTCAGGGTAGCATACATAAGCAGTACCCCAATCGCTTGACTTTGGCTTGACTCTAAGAGCCAAAGTTTGAATGATTTCATTAGGCCATGAGAGAAAAGACAAATGTGCGCTTTAGCAGCATCTGGATGCGACTTTGCCATATAATCTGAAAAAACTCTATTCAACACATTCTTCAATGTAATATGATATAGTATAATGTAATTTAATTTAATCTAATATCATTTAATCTAATACATGTTTGACAGAGACTTTGGGGCCTTTTGCTTTTTGAAGGTTAGAAGGTTTACTTTGTTTGTATGCTTCATATAGCATATAACCATGCTATATGCATAAATTTGAATTCCTTTCAACTGAAGTAAAGTTAGCCAGGAAGGGGCTACTTACACTGGCGTAGGTGCTGGGCTTTAGGAGGAGCTTTTACTACCTTTACAAGCTGTAAGGGCTTTTTGGGCATCTCTCTGGGACTTCACAGTTTGGTTCACTTGGACAGTTGGAAGTGTTTACTGAGGCGAAGCACAGATTGTTTAGAACAGGGGGGAAAAAAGAGGAAAAATACCTTGCAGTGAACAGTTGCAAATGCTCAAATTGGATATAACAACTGCTGTTATGTTCCAGAATAACCAATAGGACTCTTTAGGGGCAGGAAATGAAATAGCATTTGAAAAGCACCATTACAGATACCATTATTTTTTACGTAAAGGTTTCTCAATTACGGCATTTTTACGCGTGCCTGAGGCTGCATATCAGCAACAACACAAACCTATACAGAGCCCTGGTCAGTGGCTAATAGCCTCCCATTTCTTATTTGGAGAGGGCTTGGGCAATGATGCCAACAACAATGGAGATTTCATACCTTTTGAAATTATAATGTGGAAAATCAAGCTTACCTTACTTCTGCTCTCGCCCATTAATTTTTTTTCCTTTCTCGATCTCTTTCACAAAATTCCCCTCAAATTGACAGCCACGCCTGCCCTCTCTCTGTCTCTCTCTCTTCCCAGCTCCATCTCTCTCTTTATCTCTCCCCTCTCTCTGTCTCTGTCTTTCACTTCCGATCTGTCCCTCTCCCTCTCTGTCTCTCTCTCCTGCTCTGTCTCTCTCTCCCTCTTTGTATCTCTCTCTCGCTGTCTCACTCTCCCCCTCTCTCCCTCTGTCTCTCTCTTTCCCTTTCTCCCCTTCTGTCTCTCTCTCCCTCTTTGTATCTCTCTCTCGCTGTCTCACTCTCCCCCTCTCTCCCTCTGTCTCTCTCTTTCCCTTTCTCCCGCTCTGTCTCACTCTCCCCCTCTCTCCCTCTGTATCTCTCTTTCCCTTTCTCCCGCTCTGTCTCTCTCTCCCTCTCTGTCTCCTCCAGGGAGTGTTTTACATAAACAGCCGTTGCTGTAGGGGAGCTTCCTATCGACCTGAGCTCTTTCAATTTCTGAGTTCTAATAGCCTTCACAAACATCATCAGAAATCCTCTCTGGCATAATAGTCTGATATTCAATCGCTGGCATGCACTTATCCCACCAAGTGACACTCCTCAGGCTTTTGGTCATCTCACATAATACAATCGTTCCGATCCGTTCCATCTTAATATTTTCAGAGTAGACAAACACGACTGTGGAGATCAATAGAATCCACTTTGGCAAATTGGCACCTCTTAATGTCTGGCTTCATATGACGCAAGCATTAGCACGGGAAACACACAGACACAGAAGCTCAGAAACACAGCTGCACTTCGTGAAGCAGGGACAGATTCACACACACACACACACACACACACACACACACACACACATACACACACACACACACACACACATACTTGTTTCTGTGACATGACGGGACACATGACCAACCACCTACATATGGGGACGTGCCTTTCTGAAGGTCGTAGAGACAAGTTAAAAACAGTTTCCTTTTTAAAAAAAAATCCTTATAATAGCCATTTGTTTATATTTTACCTAAGTCCTTTTTTTCAATTAAATGAAATTTACCTACATATGGGGACATTGTCAGATTTATATGACTTTTTGGGACTAGCATACACACACACAATTTTTCTCATCCAAACTAACAAATCAGGACAAAAATTAAATCTGGGTACTATGGGTACAACTTAATCAAACCATGTCGCAAACAAGTTAATCCCAATGAATGTTTTATTCAAGGTTTCATTTCACTCGTTTTCACTTGTATACATATACATAGACATGTATAAAAAGTCACAGTTGTCTGTGAATTAACAAAACTAATTTAGAACATGTTGCGTTGAGCAAAAGCAGAAGGGCAAGAACAGCCCTGCTTTGCTCGGACCTATTGGCTCATTTTTCTTTTCAGGGCAACAATACGGTTGTTGACGTAATACTTTATGCCGGACCAATTCCGATGTTTCAGTGCGACGGGTTCACTCAACAGACAAGACATGCAATGCCTCTTTCCAGGAACTTTACATCCCCTTATGTAGTCCATTAAATGTCTTTCAATTGCTTGGACTTCAGCAGTCTCCCACTTCCTCCTCAAGTTTACATTTGCACCTGGTAAGGAACATACAACAAAGAATGTTTTCACTCGAATTGTATATGCCAATAGACGCCTCAATTGATCGTTATCATTCAAAGCCATAATATACAATTGACCTCTTTAAATTTCTGAATCAACTGTCACTGTTACTCTGAATGTATTTCATTACTTGGTTTTGTGTGGCTCATGGTGGTTTGTAGGGTGGAATCAGGACTTTCTTCAAGTCTTTTCTGGGACCCTGTGAATAGATAAGGAAGTAGATTTCCTTAAGTTTCAAGCTTTAACTGAAGATGTGCATTAGTGAATGTTAAACATACAATTGTTTAAGTTTGCATTTATATTCATGTTAGAAACACATACAATAACAATACAGAATACATTACAAATAAAATATAAATAAATAAAATATCACTGAAGAGTAGAATTTGTGTTGGTACATCTAAACTCTGTAGCAGTGAGGAGAACTCCTATGTAGCAACTTAATCTGATACTTTAAGTCAGTCACTATCATGGAGTAGTAGCAATATTAGTGTAGGATAGTAGAAGTATTATAGTAGTAGTAATAGTAGCAATAGTAGTAGTCAGACCATTGTGAATAACAAGGACCAGGAATTTACACAGTTGATCATTGTGGACCAAGTGATTGAATTGTATCATCTTTTCATCAACATTATTCAATAGCAGGTTGCTCCTCTTTATAAAATCTTGTATTCCTTCACAAAATCCAGATCACTTCCACCATGTGATCCCACACACACTGATGAAGCCTGTATGAAATCCCAGCCTCAAACACAAGCTAGAGGCATCAAAATGAAGATGGCATTCAAACCACAGAACCACCATTCTCAAATCAGTCCTTACCTGTACTTCCATGATGTTTGGTGTGCTAACAACTTCACAAGAAGATGTCAGATGCTCCTCTCCAACCTTGCGGTTGGCTGGAAGAAGAGGGGAGCTTGCAATCTATTTAGAAAAAGATTAATCCAATTAAGGGAGTACACACCAACTATTCAAACAGCAAATACTCAGTTCAATAATAAATACACTTTTATACTTGAAGTCAGACCAACGTGAATAACTAGGACTCCATGCCATAGACATTTCATGGCAAAACTATTTCAGGACATAAACTTGCATACTTCACACAATCCTTGAGGGAACAAAATTTGGACATCAGAGTCAAATTTGGCAGCGGTAGCCGTAGTAGTAGGAACATTAAATGTAGTAGTAGAAGTAGTAGGAACAGTAGAAGTAGTAATAGTATAGTATTACCATACTAGTTGTATTAGTGGTTGTAGAAGTAGGAACAGTAGTAGTAGTAATAGCATAGTAGTAAAAGTACTACACTACTAGTTATTCGCAATAGTAGTAGTCAGAACCACGTGAATAACTAGGACTCTATGCCATAAACATTTAATGCCCAAATGATTTCAAAGCATAAACTTGCATATCTCACACTCACACAATCCTCGATTGAACAATATTGGGACACGGAAGTGGAGTAGTAGCAATATTAGTGTAGGATAGTAGAAGTATTATAGTAGTAGTAATAGTAGCAATAGTAGTAGTCAGACCATTGTGAATAACAAGGACTCCATGCCATAGACATTTCATTGCAAAACAATTTCAGGACATAAACATACATATCTCACACACTCATACTATCCTCGGTTAAACAATGTTAGGACATCAGGGTAAAATTTTCATTCTGACAGAAGTCACACACTCTGGACAAAGTCAGTACATTTTTTACTTGTGACCATTTTTCACTAAGGAATGTTTATGTCAGTGTTTGAGGCAACCACAGTAGCCATATTTGGGGGTCCCTTCCAGCTCCCCATGGTAGTATCAAACGGCCACAATGTTGGACAGAATGTGTATAGGATCTAAGAATAACATGGGGGGAGTAGTGAAATAATGTGTGTACTCCTATATAGTCCTAGTTATTAGGAGATCATACCTGTGCATTTGCTGGAGGTTCACCGATCAGGGATCCATGGGTCTCGACAGACGTGCTGGATGCAGGTTGAGGCAAAGGGCTTGGCAGCTTTTCATAAGGAAAAAATCGGATTATTGAGTGCAATAGACACCAGCTTTACACAGTTGATCATTGTGGACCAAGTGATTGAATTGTATCATCTTTTCATCAACATTATTCAATAGCAGGTTGCTCCTCTTTATAAAATCTTGTATTCCTTCACAAAATCCAGATCACTTCCACCATGTGATCCCACACACACTGATGAAGCCTGTATGAAATCCCAGCCTCAAACACAAGCTAGAGGCATCAAAATGAAGATGGCATTCAAACCACAGAACCACTATTCTCAAATCAGTCCTTACCTGTACTTCCATGATGTTTGGTGTGCTAACAACTTCACAAGAAGATGTCAGATGCTCCTCTCCAACCTTGCGGTTGGCTGGAAGAAGAGGGGAGCTTGCAATCTATTTAGAAAAAGATTAATCCAATTAAGGGAGTACACACCAACTATTCAAACAGCAAATACTCAGTTCAATAATAAATACACTTTTATACTTGAAGTCAGACCAACGTGAATAACTAGGACTCCATGCCATAGACATTTCATGGCAAAACTATTTCAGGACATAAACTTGCATACTTCACACAATCCTTGAGGGAACAAAATTTGGACATCAGAGTCAAATTTGGCAGCGGTAGCCGTAGTAGTAGGAACATTAAATGTAGTAGTAGAAGTAGTAGGAACAGTAGAAGTAGTAATAGTATAGTATTACCATACTAGTTGTATTAGTGGTTGTAGAAGTAGGAACAGTAGTAGTAGTAATAGCATAGTAGTAAAAGTACTACACTACTAGTTATTCGCAATAGTAGTAGTCAGAACCACGTGAATAACTAGGACTCTATGCCATAAACATTTAATGCCCAAATGATTTCAAAGCATAAACTTGCATATCTCACACTCACACAATCCTCGATTGAACAATATTGGGACACGGAAGTGGAGTAGTAGCAATATTAGTGTAGGATAGTAGAAGTATTATAGTAGTAGTAATAGTAGCAATAGTAGTAGTCAGACCATTGTGAATAACAAGGACTCCATGCCATAGACATTTCATTGCAAAACAATTTCAGGACATAAACATACATATCTCACACACTCACACTATCCTCGGTTAAACAATGTTAGGACATCAGGGTAAAATTTTCATTCTGACAGAAGTCACACACTCTGGACAAAGTCAGTACATTTTTTACTTGTGACCATTTTTCACTAAGGAATGTTTATGTCAGTGTTTGAGGCAACCACAGTAGCCATATTTGGGGGTCCCTTCCAGCTCCCCATGGTAGTATCAAACGGCCACAATGTTGGACAGAATGTGTATAGGATCTAAGAATAACATGGGGGGAGTAGTGAAATAATGTGTGTACTCCTATATAGTCCTAGTTATTAGGAGATCATACCTGTGCATTTGCTGGAGGTTCACCGATCAGGGATCCATGGGTCTCGACAGACGTGCTGGATGCAGGTTGAGGCAAAGGGCTTGGCAGCTTTTCATAAGGAAAAAATCGGATTATTGAGTGCAATAGACACCAGCTTTACACAGTTGATCATTGTGGACCAAGTGATTGAATTGTATCATCTTTTCATCAACATTATTCAATAGCAGGTTGCTCCTCTTTATAAAATCTTGTATTCCTTCACAAAATCCAGATCACTTCCACCATGTGATCCCACACACACTGATGAAGCCTGTATGAAATCCCAGCCTCAAACACAAGCTAGAGGCATCAAAATGAAGATGGCATTCAAACCACAGAACCACCATTCTCAAATCAGTCCTTACCTGTACTTCCATGATGTTTGGTGTGCTAACAACTTCACAAGAAGATGTCAGATGCTCCTCTCCAACCTTGCGGTTGGCTGGAAGAAGAGGGGAGCTTGCAATCTATTTAGAAAAAGATTAATCCAATTAAGGGAGTACACACCAACTATTCAAACAGCAAATACTCAGTTCAATAATAAATACACTTTTATACTTGAAGTCAGACCAACGTGAATAACTAGGACTCCATGCCATAGACATTTCATGGCAAAACTATTTCAGGACATAAACTTGCATACTTCACACAATCCTTGAGGGAACAAAATTTGGACATCAGAGTCAAATTTGGCAGCGGTAGCCGTAGTAGTAGGAACATTAAATGTAGTAGTAGAAGTAGTAGGAACAGTAGAAGTAGTAATAGTATAGTATTACCATACTAGTTGTATTAGTGGTTGTAGAAGTAGGAACAGTAGTAGTAGTAATAGCATAGTAGTAAAAGTACTACACTACTAGTTATTCGCAATAGTAGTAGTCAGAACCACGTGAATAACTAGGACTCTATGCCATAAACATTTAATGCCCAAATGATTTCAAAGCATAAACTTGCATATCTCACACTCACACAATCCTCGATTGAACAATATTGGGACACGGAAGTGGAGTAGTAGCAATATTAGTGTAGGATAGTAGAAGTATTATAGTAGTAGTAATAGTAGCAATAGTAGTAGTCAGACCATTGTGAATAACAAGGACTCCATGCCATAGACATTTCATTGCAAAACAATTTCAGGACATAAACATACATATCTCACACACTCACACTATCCTCGGTTAAACAATGTTAGGACATCAGGGTAAAATTTTCATTCTGACAGAAGTCACACACTCTGGACAAAGTCAGTACATTTTTTACTTGTGACCATTTTTCACTAAGGAATGTTTATGTCAGTGTTTGAGGCAACCACAGTAGCCATATTTGGGGGTCCCTTCCAGCTCCCCATGGTAGTATCAAACGGCCACAATGTTGGACAGAATGTGTATAGGATCTAAGAATAACATGGGGGGAGTAGTGAAATAATGTGTGTACTCCTATATAGTCCTAGTTATTAGGAGATCATACCTGTGCATTTGCTGGAGGTTCACCGATCAGGGATCCATGGGTCTCGACAGACGTGCTGGATGCAGGTTGAGGCAAAGGGCTTGGCAGCTTTTCATAAGGAAAAAATCGGATTATTGAGTGCAATAGACACCAGCTTTACACAGTTGATCATTGTGGACCAAGTGATTGAATTGTATCATCTTTTCATCAACATTATTCAATAGCAGGTTGCTCCTCTTTATAAAATCTTGTATTCCTTCACAAAATCCAGATCACTTCCACCATGTGATCCCACACACACTGATGAAGCCTGTATGAAATCCCAGCCTCAAACACAAGCTAGAGGCATCAAAATGAAGATGGCATTCAAACCACAGAACCACCATTCTCAAATCAGTCCTTACCTGTACTTCCATGATGTTTGGTGTGCTAACAACTTCACAAGAAGATGTCAGATGCTCCTCTCCAACCTTGCGGTGGTTTGCCAGCTTTTCCCAATCATGCCTCAGAAAAAGAAAACCACTTGACAATTTAATTTGAGTGGCTGGCTTTGGTGAAGGGAAAGTTCTTGGGGTGGGGGGGGGTGTACACTGTCAACCTAGTAAGGTTGACAATTCAATCACTTGGTCCACAATGATCAACTGTGTAAATTCCTGGTCCTTGTTATTCACAATGGTCTGACTACTACTATTGCTACTATTACTACTACTATAATACTTCTACTATCCTACACTAATATTGCTACTACTCCATGATAGTGACTGACTTAAAGTATCAGATTAAGTTGCTACATAGGAGTTCTCCTCACTGCTACAGAGTTTAGATGTACCAACACAAATTCTACTCTTCAGTGATATTTTATTTATTTATATTTTATTTGTAATGTATTCTGTATTGTTATTGTATGTGTTTCTAACATGAATATAAACGCAAACTTAAACAATTGTATGTTTAACATTCACTAATGCACATCTTCAGTTAAAGCTTGAAACTTAAGGAAATCTACTTCCTTATCTATTCACAGGGTCCCAGAAAAGACTTGATTATTTGGATCAGTACTCTCACCCTTAAATTGTAAACAATTTCCCAGGAATGACAAAACATAGAAACATACAAATTGCGGTTGAGGTGAACAAATATTGGACAAACGTATTGCTGCATATTTACATCAACACAAGTATAATGATGAACATACCTCCGCTAGTTCTGCGTCTGCTTCTCTTCTAAGGTCAAGGACGGTATTCTTGTCGTCTTCGCGGGAAATGTATGGTAGGTCAATTTTCCCGCCAACCTTTCCCCGCGTCGTGGTCTAATAGGCCTATCTCACAAAAATCGGAAATGACGTCACACCGGGTAAAAATTCTTCCGGCGAAGTCATTTTTGTATTGCCGTCAATGCAAAAATGGACCGTTTCTTCGCCACTTCTCTGGTGGGTTTTCCCAAGTTGCGATTTGAGGATGTGCGGCAGCTTTTCGAGCTGACACCCGTTTATACACATCTGTTTTTTTCAGGGCTGTGGTGTAGCTGTTCCAGTCAAAACGACTGGGAACAGCTCCAGTATTTTTATTTTTTTTATATTCATATTTATTTTATTATATTCATATTTATATTCCCGCACTACTCAGACACATATTCATATTTATATTTATATTCCCACACTACAAATTCCACGCTGTCACTTTACTGGTTATATGTAGCATGTTGTTGTTGTTTTTAATGTTGTTATTATTGTCGCTCTATGTTGCACCTTATGTTCTTGGGAAACGCTATTTCATCTCACTGTATACTGTGTATATGGCTGAAATGACAATAAATTATCTTGAATCTTGAATCTAGTATTCAGCCTAGCACTCCCGTCGGTATAATCAGCCGCTGAGAAATACCGACTACAGACCAGTGTACTCCCCTTCTGAATCACGAAATTAACTCCTTCATCCCGTCTGATCGCCCTGACCCACTGCTGTCTTTGGTCTGTATTAGTTGGGAAGTCGTGGATATGCAAATACGGTTGTTTTTGTTTGGAATTGGCGCATAGAGGTACACAACAGAAGCTCTTGTTTTTTGACTGCGCCATTGTCAAATATCATGGACTACGCGACCGGAAGTCACTTTACCCGGTGAAGGCAAAATCGAACGCCGAACCAGGAAGTTGTGAGATAGGCCCATTGTTGGGGGAGGAGTTACCCTAGAACCAGCCTAGCGAGACGATGACGCAGGAAGCCGATGCGCGAGAATCTAACAGCATGATGGCGGTCCAACGTTCGTTTGAAGCGTTGCCACGGTGCCGGGGTCTAAATATAGCTAACTTTGACGCGAAATTATTTCAATCAATTTTGGGCTAACCCTATGGCGATATTGCCTGGACTGCAATGTTGTTGTAGTCTTGTATTAGTATTAATAGCATTAATACAATGCGAATTTCAGTTAGGAGGTAGGAGTGTGTGATCAGGAAAATATGAAATGTCAGGACATAAAGTCACGTGACCGCAAAGTGTTTGAAAGTCCCAAATGTCACCACTAGTTGGCGTTCACACAGTTGAGCAAAAACCTACACACACTTACACAAAATATTTCCGGAAATCATGAAAATTTAGGACAAGTGAGATTCTTGCACTAGATGCATTATTTAAGGCTGGGGATCACTGTGGTATGGTCAGAAAAGTCAGGACCATGATTTTGTCCTGAGATTTCAACACGTCCTGACTTTGTTGGTGTTTGTCCAGAGATTTGTCCCAACTTTTCATGAAAACAAACACACACACACACACACACACACACACACACACACACACACACACACACCCTACTATGGTGCAATGTCAAAGCATAGTTGGAACGATAAATAAAAGGTATAGAAGAAAATACATTGATTATAATAAATCCATATTCAAGTGAATTGTTGAAAAGGCTCTCTTCCAACATGCAGGGGGTTAATTTACTGCAGTAAACCTGAGGCAGACGCAGGGAATCCCAGCAGCTCTGTTTGTGCTGCAGTCAACATTCTATAAGTAGTAGTCTCCTTGGCATCTCATCATTCTCAGGGATTAAGAGATGGGTTTCAGCTGTTGGACTTGCAGGATGCTAAAATGAAAGACGATAATTAAAATGATTATTTCCGTGGAGCCTCTATCTTGAGGCAACTAATGTAACTGTAAAATAAGCTTACCAAGCGTGTGTGTGTGTGTGAATTACACAATTTAAATTCCAGACAAGCACACAAAACGAATATTCTTGTATATCTTAAACCTATCACGCCCACAGTTGCCAAACAAAGAAAAACAATCCCACAACAACGGATTAGCGATGAACTGAATACATTTGGATACATTGAAACCATTACAAAACTAACCCATCCAGTCTCATTGAACGGCAATCTAGAAACCTAAAATGATGAATTAATTTATGAATAACCTGCATCCGAATGAATGTCATATAAGTTCCCACAACAAATGTACTGCATTGACCCGCCTTTTTCAATATATTGTGTGCAACAACTGAAAATGAAATGAAAACAGCTGTTTTGATTCCCTTTCAAGCCACTTTGCATATTCCTGCATTGGAGTTCACGCAGGTGCCATTCTGGAAGACAGGGGGCCTGCGACAAGATTCACAGCCGGGTGAGTCTAATTGAAGTCTCTAAAATGCCTCTAGGAATGTTGGGGTGTATCGCCCTGCAGTTAAATGCCGCGACATCTATGGTGTCATTCTGTCTCAAGGCTACGATGAGCCAACATACACAGCCCCCAGACACGGCAAGCTAAAGCATGTTCAGAGGCAGGTTGTCTGACCGGACGTCACAATAAGGTTGCCTTATGATGCAGCGTGAGCCACAAACGAAAGACGGTGAAACAATGATGACATTGTAAGGGTCAGATCTGAAAGATCCTTTATTCCTTAGAAGGCCATTATGTTTTTCTTTTATTTTGGGGATTCGTGGAGGTTTTGGTGAAATTGGTATGTATTTATGAATAATCCACAGTTATTAAGAGCAGTCTATGGATTTAAATAATACACAAACATCCTCAAAGAAAACACTTTGAACACACTCTGGATGATGAAATGCATGCAGTTATTCACCTCCCCTGACGCAATGTCAATACTCGAAACCACAACCACTCAGAGACCGGTTATGATTAATACCTGCTGATACCAGTAGATTTTTCTCTGTAAAATAACAGACCATCATTTAATTTGCTAAGAAAAGACGCGGTGTAGGTGATGCAATGGCCCTGTGGCTAGCCTATTTATAAACCAATTAGCAAAAAGCTAATTATGAAGGTAGAACCATTACAAAACCTGCACTGATAAACCAATGCTCAACTCCGGTGTGTAAGCGTGAGAAATGGATACCCTTGAAGGGGCTTAGAGACTCAGTCCTAGGGGTCTGGGCAAAGTTTTCAATCTTAACGTTCTCTTTCTATTGTTTGCGTTAACACGGAGAACACTTAGTGAATTCCCTCGTCTTATTCAGACGTATCCTTCTACATGAGAATTTCCTGATAATTTAGAAGGGTTTAATTCAGTATGGTAGCTAAGGGAATGATAAATCCCAAAATAAGTTTTTGTTCCAGTGAATTTAGCAGTGTATATTTAACACCTGTCTGTCTACTTAACATGGAATATACAATAACTACAAAAGAAATCTGCTGAAGCAAGATTTCCTTCCACTCATTAGGTCTCAATTCAAAGGTGCGTTGGAAAGCTGGTGACGGGGAAATGGAGATAGCGACAGCAGAGAAAGAAAAGCATGGAGGGGCCGAACAGATACGGTAACTTCCTTCGCAGAACCACCGCAGCGTGCTCGAAAGCATTCTCACCCGACATGTTGATGCTTGCGGCCTACAAGTTCTGCAGAGAGCGACTCTAACTGGAGAGGACTGCCTTTGATGTGATGAGAAAATTCATTGGCAAAAGCCTCGGAGAGACACGGTACGCAGAGCTGTGCCACTCGGCCCATCTGGGGAGGGGAGGGAGAGAGAGAACTCAGATCCTGGATAAGGGACTAGCTGATGAGAAACACCTCGGATTGTTGTTATACTCTATATACTATACTCGATAACGTTTGTCACATTTCTTATATTGTCAAAATGTGTGTGTATATGGTGTACTTGCTTCAAGAGACAATCCAATGCTTTACACTTTAAAGCATTGTAATTACTACATGCATTACTTGTTTAGTAATGTATGATTACTAAACAAGTAATTATACATCATTTTCGTATAATACATGGATTAGCTTTTTCAGGTACTGCCACATTGGTTCGTTGGAAATATTCTTAGCAGTAGACCCTAAATCTTTCCTTCAAATTTGAATTTACCTGTGTGGGACTCAATAGTAACAGGGGGGTCAGTCTATTGCTGCTGGCAGTTTGGCAAAGACATTCATGAAAAGCTTTAGTTTTATGTATTTGCTTATTTTTCATTGATGGATGGAACCATTTCCAACCCATTGGATTTGACACACTGTAACGTCAGTTTTAGATAAGTGTAAGGGGGCACTTTCGGAGGACTATTGCAGGAATACTATTTATTTGTATTGCATCCCTAATGAAAGTGATTTAAAGTGATTTTGCTTTTCCTCCCACTCACAAATGTGTATTCATCTCTGTAGAGAACATGGGGTCTAATGCAGGATATATGTGTTATCTAGAGAGATGATTCGTGAGCAGAAGAAAACATATTTTAATGGGGATGTCAGAGTAAAAAAAAAGCAGAGGAACTCAGGCTCTGCTTTATAATTGGCCTACTCCCAGGACCCCAGTCTTCACTCCATCTCTGAGGCAGACATGTCCCCGTTAGCCACACCAATCTGATCCGACTGAGAACATCGTGTTGTGACCTATCTGTGGTGGAGAACACTGTGGTGGTGAATATGTTGGCGGGGAGTATGTGGTTGTGAACATCGTGGTGGTGAACATAGTGTTTGTGAACATAGTGGTGGTGAACACATCGTGTGGTGGTGAACATAGTGGTGGTGAACATTGTTAGGTGGTGAACATGTTGGCAGTAAACGTTGTGGTGTAGTTCGTGGTAGTGAACATTATGTTGTGAACATAGCGGGGTGGATAATATTCTGGCGGTGAACATCCTGGTGGTGAACATTATGTGGTGGTGAACATGTTGGCAGTCAACTTTGTGGTGATGATTGTGGTGGTGAACATGTCGGTTGTGAACATTGTGCGGCTGTCAACATAGTGGTGGTGAACACATCGTGTGGTGGTGAACATTGTAATGGTGAACACATCGTTTGGTGGTGAACATCGTGTTGGTGAACAATGTATTGTAGTTAACATTGTGGTGGTGAACATTGTGGTGGTGAACATAGTGTTGGTGAACATCGTGGTGCTGAACACATCTTGTGGTGGTGAACATCATGGTGGTGAGCATTTCGTGTGGTGGTGAACACTGTGGTGGTGAATATAGTGGTGGTGAAGATAGTGGTGGTGAACACTGTTGTGGTCAACATGTTGGCAAGGATTATGTTGTGGTGAGGATCGCAGTAGTGAACATTATGTTGTGAACATTGCAGGTTGGCAATATTCTGGTGGTGAACATTGTGATGGTGAGCATGTTGGCAGTAAACGTTGTGGTGTAGATCGTTATAGTGAACATTATGTTGTGAACATCGCCGGGTGGATAATATTCTGGCGGTGAACATCCTGGTGGTGAACATTATGTGGTGGTGAACATGTTGGCAGTCAACATTGTGGTGAAGATCGTGGTGGTGAACATGTCGGTTGTGAACATTGTGCGGCTGTCAACATAGTGGTGGTGAACACATCGTGTGGTGGTGAACATTGTGATGTTGAACACATCGTGTAGTGGTGAACATCGTGGTGGTGAAGAATGTGTGGTAGTTAACATCGTGGTGGTGAACATTGTGATGGTGAACACTGTGTGGTGGTGAACATAGTGTTGGTGAACATCGTGGTGCTGAACACATTGTGTGGTGGTGAACATCGTGGTGGTGAACACATCGTGTGGTGGTGAACATAGTGGTGGTAAACACTGGTGGTGAACATAGTGGAGGTGAACATAGTGGTGGTGAACACTGTGGTGGTGAACATAGTGGTGGTGAACACTGTGGTGGTGAACATAGTGGTGGTGAACACTGTGGTGGTGAACATAGTGGTGGTGAACACTGTGGTGGTGAACACTGTGGTGGTGAACATGTTGGCAAGGATTATGTTGTGGTGAGGATCGCAGTAGTGAACATTATGTTGTGAACATTGCGGGTTGGTAATATTCTGGTGGTGAACATCGTGGTGGTGAACATTGTGATGGTGAACATGTTGGTGGTGAACATTGTTAGGTGGTGAACATACATGTTGGCAGTAAACGTTGTGGTGTAGATCATGGTAGTGAACATTATGTTGTGAAAATTGCGGGGTGGATAACATTCTGGTGGTGAACATCGTGGTGGTGAACATTGTGATGGTGAACATGTTGGTAGTGAGCATTGTTAGGTGGTGAACATTGTGATGGTGAACATGTTGGTGGTGAACATTGTTAGGTGGTGAACATGTTGGCAGTAAACGTTGTGGTGTAGACCGTGGTGGTGAACATGTTGGTCGTGAACATTGTGCGGGTGTCAACATTGTGGCGGTAAACATTGCGTGGCGGTGAAAATCTTGTGTTGGTGACCACCATGGTCTTGAACATCATTGTGGTGCTGAACATCTTGGTGTGAACTCTTAATGTGAACATCATGGGTGTGAACATCTTGCAGGTTAGCATCATAGTGAGGTCCATCATAATGGTGAACTGTGCGGTGGTGAACCTCCTCAAGTTGTGTGCTGCTGAGATAGCTCACCTCTCCGAAGAGAAGAAAGCAAGTAAACACTGAGCCAAACCAGAGCGGCCATGTTTGAACTTTAGGAACACATTGCTTCCAGGCATTATGCAGTGCCATTTTTATCTTCTCTGCTTCCCTTCCTTCCTCCGCCTCAATGATCCTTAGCCCCCCAGCAGGACGCACGACTCTTACTTCATCACTTCAGTCCATAAATGCAGCATATTCATTCGTATCTCCTCAGTTTCTCTTGTTTCATCACACTACTGTTGAGATATGTATGCATACTTCATGTCAGGCTGTGTTTCAGTCAATTAGCCAAACTGGATGATGTTCACATAAATTCATTTAAGTGTGTGTGTGTGTGTGTGTGTGTGTGTGTGTGTGTGTGTATTTCTCTCTCTTTTTGTGTGTGTATGTTTATGTGTATGTACTATGTGTGTGTTTGTGTACTTGTCTGTGCATTTGTTCCTGCTGCGTGCCTGTGTGTGTGTGTGTGTGTGTTTGTGTGTGTGTGTGTAATTGAGCGTATCAGTTTGTGCATGCGTGTCTCTTTGTATCATTGTACACTCATAAGGTTTCCATGTATTTGCTGCAACTTCACATTAATGTAATTAATGAAATAGCTTCTGGCTTCCATAAGGCCGTGAAATGAATGTGACTGTGAATGGTTTTGACCTTTGGCAAAACGCTTCACAAACATTGTTGTGTCCAAGGTGATACAAAAATGTGTTCCCTTTTCCATCAATATCTGGCCCTGTGACACGGTGCAACAATACCCCTATTGACTGGCCTGCTTGTGTCAGAGGACATGCGGCGAGTGGTTGACAATAGAGCGGATAGACCAGGTAGACAGATTTGATTAGTATAGATCGGTCGCTGCTGTAGTGCACTGCACAACTTTTCCAAGGTATATGGACAAGTCTTTACAAACCTGTTTGAAATAAATGATTCGTTTTTATAGATAGGGTTTTGGGGAATACACTCTAAAACACCTGTTAGTTTAAAACATTAAATGTGACATTAATATTGCAACGCCACAGTGCGACAACCTAAAGTCAAATTTTATCATGCATGATGCAGAGAAAATATCCTTCAATCAATCAGGGAAATTATTAAAAGTCATTTGTAAATCATGCAAACAATCATATTATGTAAATAAGCAGGTTAAAGTGGAAATCTTGAAGCTCTCCGTTCCGTTATCTTTGCCAGTACACCACTACACACTCAAGGGAGTTGAATGTGGGGATTCTGCCAGACCTTCTCTGACAGAACCATCAAGAGCTTTCATCAGCGGGCCATAGACTCAATCATCATTGTGTTACCTCATTGGGTGATAGATAGTGACTTAATTGACTGAAACTAAAATCTTTAGAGTTCTTCTTTTGAGAAATCGCCACTTTAACAGAACAGACTCTTGAAAAAGGTTGAAAAAAACAATATCTAACTATGCCTCATCCTGATTTACTGTGTTTGTCACAGAAATAGAAGCCATACCTATGACTACTGAAAGGTTGTTGTTCGTTTACCTTGGATGTCCAAAACCAAAACAATAACAGCAGTCTGAGCTGAAAGTCTATCCATGCTTCAGTCCCGGCTTCAAGATCTGATCTTATAACTGACTTTACTTTAAAAACTCTCTGAATAATCCTGATGGAAGGCAAACTTTGTGTGGGACATAATCACTTCACTTTCTGTTCTCCTCAGATATACATTTAAAGTGGTTTAGAAGTGTACTACCAACCGTGCCAATTGTAGACAATTTTCTCAAAATCATTGTTCCATTCTTCCATTTCAACCACTGTGCAGCTGAAATACTTTTTAAACAGTGGTGTAAAAGTTGATCAAAAGCCAGCCATACAAATATATTTAACATGGGTTGAAACAAACTTCCGCAATTGAATACATTTGAGGTTTTGAAGCACTTTATGAGACTACATTTTAAATAGCAAATCAGAAAACATTCTGTTTTGTTTCAAATGATGTAATATATGGCAGTGGAAGCACATTTCAATAGTTGGCAACGGTTATTTAATAGATGCTGTTGGCTTTTGTGTGGAGTTACATAGCTGGGACATGCAGCTTGTTGATCTGATCGACTTATTTCCAAAAGTAGTGCAGACAAATAAATCTGAAATCCAATTCACTCTCCCAAAATATTCTATAGAATACACTTCACATCACTTGATAGTCTTGATAGTGATAGTGGAATAAAGTTATTGAGTGTGTGTGTGGTTGTGTGTGTTGGTTGCTGTTTTTAGCAGCCTCACCTGGCCCGAATCAGACTGATAGGCTCTCGGGAACCTGTGGTGCATTGGGCGAGCATACTGGATGAACTCAAGAAGCCACACACTCAAGAGTGCTGACATGTGAGTATTCATAACCTGTTAGGCTTTTAACTTCTTGCCAACTGTCAACTAAACTGAGTTTTAACAAAGTATATCTGCGTGACGGTGTCCGGAGAGCCCAGTAAAGCGAGCTGGATGGCGTGTAGCAGAGTTGACTGCCACCATATTTGAGAATAAAATCCAATTTTTTGGTTAGGTTTTAGTAGCACTGGGGACCCATGTGAAGCAGTGCACAGTAAACTCAACTCTTTGCAGGTGGAGATTGCAAGGACCTTAATGAATGATGGCCTAATCATGCTGTCACACTGGAAGCCTTTTGGGTGACTTTGAGGCTGCTTTCAGACCATAAAATTAAAAAGTCCAATATTATTTTCCAGAAGGGAACATTATGCCTCAGTTCGCTATCCAACATATAATCTACATAAGGATGACAGGAACCATGTAATATATGTGGGAGCAGTATGGAAAAAATATGATGATCAAGTCAAATTCGCTTTGTTCATACACCGATATTTATGCAACCATATGAAATATATATATATATATATATATATATATATATATGTATATGTATATGTATATGTATATATATATATATATGTATAGACCTTTTCAAAGAAAAACGGGGAAGGTCGATTCATCCACACACTCAAACAAACTTTCATGAATCATGGATATGTGAAAAAAAGTAAACTGAGAAGATTTGATGTTTGTAAATTATGTGCTGCATGAATGTGTAATATTTCATCTTGTCACATTCTGTCAAGGTATACGGATGGCATGAAATAACATATATAAATAAATACTGTCTATTAGAAAACATTCAGAGTAATTGGCATCTAGTCTATTCTGTATCATTTTTGTTAAAGACAACACACTGAAGGAAACATGCAATCATCATGTTTCCTTCAGGGGAAACAGTCATGCCTGTGATTACTTAATGAGTTAATAACAGTCTACTGCATTGTATAACTTCTTATTATAATTGATTAGGTATTCACAGTGTTTCTGTGGATAGTTTGTTATTGTAGGGTTTAGGTATTTAGATTTGGGAGTGTCCATATCTCAGTGGTGGAATGTTAAAAAGTTTTGAAATGTGTTCACCATATTTGTATCCTGCAAAAGCAGCTCTCCAAAAAGTTTGATGCCGAGATTCCCAAAAGGGGTGCTATAATTCGCATTTTTGCCTCTTGGACTCATAATGTCCATCCTCTCTTCTCTTTCTCTAAAGTGTCATTTTCGGAAAAAAAAAAAAAAATCTGAAAATCCACAGTCAAAATGACAAATAAATTACATACACATGCTCTATTGACACTTACTCATTGTTCTAATTGAAAAATGGCTGACTCATTGGATAGACGTGGGTTGTGAATACCTTGTGCGCTGCTTGCAGTCCTTGTTATTATTATACCCACTGATGTTGAGAATAAGCCCAGCCTATCAATTCAGGCAAGTAAAAAAACGAACTTCAAACATTGATATGCAGAAAATGTAACGTACGTGGTAACCGAACAATCAAGCGCAGGGTTGAAACAAAAGCTAACATTTCCAATATATGTATAATGAATGCTTACTTCTTTACCTCCCATGCCGCATATATTTTCCTCTTTCTACAAACGCAACACGTCACTTTGTGAAACCAAGCAGAAAGGTGTTTAAAAATTCAAATAATAAGTCAGCTTTGTCACCTTTCTTAGAGGTCTCTCTCTTTATTGCTTTCTCGCTCTTGCTCTCTCCATTGCTTTCTCTGTCACGCTCTCTCTCCATCTTGGTGTCTCTTTGGCTGCTTCTGTTCCTTGGCTCAAAGCTTATCAGGCCTCTTCAGCTGCTGGACGGTCCACAGAGACGTTACGGCAGGGGGCTAGTTTGAGCCAGCTTCTGCTTTTTATTTTCTGCTAATTTCAATTATTTTATTTATCTCTTTTACCGTCCGGCTGTTGTTCTTCCTGTGCTTCGAGTCCATCTCAGGTGACGCAGGTCCTGCTTCTAATAATAATTTATTGGAATTCAGACAAGCTGCCAACATCTTTTTCTGCTCACACTCTATTTTTTTTGTTTGATGTTGCAGCGTTGTTTATGACCATTGTTGCCTTTTTCCAACCCCCACATTCACTTGCATTTTTTCCTTCATCAGAGAGCTTCAGTTTAGGTTGCAGTTAGACATATAGTATAATCTTTAAGTGCGTGTGTGTGTGTGTGTGTGTGTGTGTGTGTGTGTGCGTGTGTGTGTGTGTGTGTGTGTGTGTGTGTGTGTGTGTGTGTGTGTGTGTGTGTGTGTGTTAGAGAGAGTTTGGGAACCTGCATACATTCATATTCAAGATTTTTGGGCCAAAAAAAAAATAGAACTTGCTGAATGCAACACATATTTTCAGTTTTTCCTCGTGCAGTTTGAATAACAACATCCAAAGATACATTTGGCACATCCAGGGGAAGTTGTTGTGTTTTGAGATACTGAGTCAGTTGCTGCATATATTAAGAAATTAGCTAAACAAGCCAAGGACGTGAGGTGCGTTTGTTGCATGGCTAAGAATAGGCAGGAAAGCATCATGATCAATAATCCTCAGTCCCAAAACATGCTTTAGGAGTACAAAAAGTGCATTTACATCTCAGTTTACAGTTGCAGGCAGCTAACAAAACATATTTAGATGAATGTCATGATTAATAGCAGGATCATCCGGGACAGTCAACCATAGCCAAGGCCTTGAAGATTATTTGTGAAGATTATCAACCGACAAGGAATTTAAACATTATCAGAAGAAAAATACTGAGTTCATGGGCCAGAATTGAAATAATGTAGTTATTTAGCGAAATGATAAAACCACAATCGTTTAATGAATCAGCGATGGATCATTATATCTATCTGTAATGTTAAAAAACAATAGTGAAATTATATATATACTTCCCTACATGAGGAGTTTCGAAAGCAATATTTCTTGTGAATCAGAAAACATCTGTCGTCTCAATGTGCTGGGTGCAGTGCAGCTGAAAGCCCTAGCACCCATGGTGTCGAGGCATGAAGTTTGGAAGGCGAGAAGAGGAGCTGTGGATTAGATACGTTGTTAATCCCCTGTAGGAGACAGGGGTGGTGGGCTAGGGGGTCGGGGGCTTTGTCGGTGAGCAGACGGTTTTTAAGGTCAATCTGGTTTTTGACAGGGAGCCAGTGTAGTTAGATGAGAATGGGGGTAATGAGCTCGGATGATTTGTTGCGGGTAATGATCCGGGCAGTCGAGTTCTGGATGATTTGAAGCCTGTTGAGCAGTTTGGTAGGGACTCCAGAGAGAACAGCGGTACAGTAGTCGATCCGGGAAGAGACAAATGCATAAACCAATACTTTCCTTTATGCTGTGTTATAGAGAGAGATGGAGAGGAAGGTATAGGAGATAGAGGAGAGGGGAGGGCAGCAAATGACCAAGGGCAGGAATCAAACCCAGGTCGCTGCGTTCAGGACTGTGCCTATATGGTACGCGCTGTAACCCGGTGGCCATCGGGGCACCCCTGCGTGAACCAATACTTGAGTGCTGGATTGATACCGGGGTGCAGGGCCGTAGCACCAAATTCTGGGCCCTGTATACAAGACATACAGACATAATTCTTTTTTTTATTCCCATGGGCCCCCCTCTGCCTTGGGCCCCCCCACAACTGTGTAACTTATACCCGCAGTCCGGCGGCCTTGCCGGGGTAGGTGAAGTCTGGAACTGTTGCGAAGGTGGAACAATGCAGTCCGGGTGATGTCCTTTAGGTAAGGTGCAAAGGTAAGGGTGTTTACCAGAGGGACACCGAGGCTTTTGACTCAGCTGGCATAAGCCTAGCCGGTAGTGATTTAGGTGTTTTTCTGTCAGCTATCAAGCTGACAGGTAGTGGATTTAGCTTTAAGGATGAGCCCAGAGATGGTGTAGTCCGTTGCTGGGGTGAAATTGGAGAGGGAGTTGTCGGGTGGTTGGCCCGTGGTAACCATCCAAGGTGGGTCCCATGTGGAGGTGCATGACGAGGCCAGCTGTATGTGAATGGTGTTGATTTTGGTGTCAAAGTATCGTAGAAAGGCAGTGCAGTGATCAGTGGAGATATTCAGGGGAAGGGGCACTGAAGGAGGTGGCCGACTGTTGAGAAGAGAGCTTGACTATCGCCTATGCCAGTGCTGAAGAGTTTGAAATTGTAGGAGGATTTGGTAGTGGAGGGATTGTTCTCGTAGCTTAGATGTTCAGCATGGATTTGATGTGAACCAAGAGTCCAGTCTTTTTGCATAGTCGACGGCTAGAGGTTGTAATCTGGCGGAGGTCAGCAGTGCACCAGGGAGCGGTGCAGGTGAAGGAGGCTGTGCCGGATGTAAGATGAGCAAGGGCGTCGAGGGAAGATGCGAGACAGTCATTGTCGTGACTCACCAAGCCAGCAGGGTAGGGGGATGGGGAGGGCTGGGGCAGGGGTTAAGGAGGGTGATGAGATGTGTTTCAGTTGATGTGTCTAATATTTCTGAAGGAGTTGGTCCGTTGCTCTTTTACCTTGGGTAAGGGGGCATAAACCACAAAGAGCACAACCTTTTGGAGATGGGGAACTCGGCATCAGCAACGTTACAGGAAGTGATACCAGTAGAGCAGAGTAAGTCTAGTATGTGACCTTTGCTATGTGCTGGGAAATTGATATGTTGCATAAGACCAAGACAGTCGAGTGAGGTCAAATCTTTGGCCAAGACACTGGAAGGGTCATCAATGGGTATTCACCCAGAAGTATAACGGAAGAGGACATGGCAAATACAGATTTAATTAAAGATGAAAATTCAGTGAGAAAGAGAGGAGAGGGCTGGTGGTGGTCTGTAGATGTAAACAATAATGGTGGCTTTAGAACCTATGTGTTTTGCAGCTAAGCATTCGGAAGAGGAGCGATGGAGGACAGTGAAAGCAATAACTTTGATGCTCTCACGATAGAGCACAGTAAGACCCCACCCCCTCCCCCCTTCCAGTGGCACAGGGTTCAGTATTATAGGCAAAGCCCGGTGGGACTGCTTCGTTAAGCTGTGAGAAGTCATCCAGCTGTTGACAGGTCTCGGTGAGGCACAAAAAGTCAAGCTTCTGTTCCTTAATAAGCTCATAAAACAGCAGGGCCTTACAAGTAAGAAATCTTTCGTTAGAAAGAGGCAGTTTAAAATAGTCAAGCCGAACATAGGTGGCAGCGTTTTTTTGCTTCAGCAGTTGCATGTGTCATTAAAGATTTGTAAAACAGGAACTCCCTGTTATCCCAATATTGTTTTCATACCTAACATAGGTAAGCAGGTTTGACAGATTTGTGATGTCCATCGATTCATCCAATTAAAGGGCATAAAAAAACGTATGCTCATTGTCAGCTGTTCTGACACATTCTCTGCCATATCCTCTATCCTGTGTTTGACTGAGTTATCAGCCAATGAGATGAGGTTGATTGGCTTGCATCCCTTCTCTCCCAACAATCTCTTTGGTGGTGGGAAGAATACAATTCTCACTGATAGTATGCGGCTCACCAGACTTGGCTATGAATCGGGCGACCCGACAGGATTTTCCTACTGCCTTTGGGTTCTCAGTGCTGATACATGACTTTTCGATAAAATTCAAGTGGCTTGGACATGTACTGTCTGTTGGTGATTTGTCAGGGGGTGATGGTGCAGTTTACATTACTTCAGAGCTTCATTTGATAATACCTCACAACAGGGAACACGGTTCATCTTCTGTGCCTGTCAAAAATATCTCAATGCTAAATATTCAGCGCTTTACTTCATGGAATCTTTCCTTTTTTGTTTCACAAAAAGGTCATTGCTTGTTGATGCCGATGTACCAATGACTCCTTTACTTTCCCAGTCGGCCTGATGCTAGGTTTCAAAGAAAAGAAAACCTGAAGCGAAAGTGTTATTTAAAATGTATGTTTTTCTAATTAATACGTTTTTGCCCATGATTTAGCTGCAAACCTGGAATACCCCTGCGCAGAGGCCCATAGATTGGCAAACACTGTATTAGATCAACCAATCACGGTCAGGGATACATTGGCCATGGCTTGAATGCCCACTTAGTACCATGAACAGAACCACCCATGCGAGCAGAAGAAATATCAGCGCAAGAAGGAAAACACTTTTCCACTTTGCGCATATGGGGAGTCAGTTGCGTGAAGGATTTATCCTCGCAGGCTATATTATTGCTCTTGCGATCTTGCGTGAGAGTACAGTAAACATGCTCCCAATAATAATTTCTGTGCTTGGAAGGCCCACTCAACAGGCCCAGTACAGAAGGGCTTCTTGATTACCATGGGTGCGGAAGACAGCCAATGCTCTGTGCGTGCGCTCTACACTAGTATGTTTCGGCAGTTAGTATGTCCACTATGATTTTGAACAGTAATCTATGCCGTTTGGTCATTGACACTTGATGATGATAGTTACTAAGATTAAAATGGTTCAATTCAAGTCTCTGCCAATCAGATCGGCTGCCGCTCATTTCGTTAAGTGAACCTTCGCCATGACCTCACAGCGAAGGTAGTGGACTTTAGAGCTGCAGGGGAACAATCACCCCAATCCATCCAAAACCATAAAAACAATGATAACATTAATTGCCTACATATTACACTAACATCACAAAGCATCTAAGCCATAGACAGTCCGGACCTAGTTACAAATTAATTGAAAAGAAAGCAATTTGATTGTCAAATGTGTCTAAAGTAAAAGTAAAGTAAAAACATCCACAGAGGGGTTGGCATGACTATTGTTTTGTGCATATCGTTATAAACGTAATCAATAAAGGAAAAGTGATGAAGGCACTGAAGCGGTCATTTATAGACATGATGTTAATCATGTGACACAAGTCCCTAGCACAGCAGTCCTTTGGATTAATTATCTCACAGTGTGTCAAACACAGCCACGGGCTACAGAGAACTCATTAGGCCTGATCTATTATTAAAAAGTCAAAGGCCAGAGTAGCTTGAAACTGCTTACTCTGGGATTTCTTTATCACCACAGGATTTACTGCAAAAAAACCTGAGGCATTCAACTTTTGAAAACATTTGAAACAAAAGCATGAAATCATTTACATTTCATATAAATATTGATCAGGATGTAGATATGTGTAAGGGAATTTTAATAGGGTTGCAGATAATAATGGTTTAATAGATCATACAGCAAAGACAGACACCTTCACATAGTTTACCCTCCCCAAACACTCAAAAAACTTTAGAATCAGTAGGTGTTTGGTGCAACTAGAACGAGTCCAATTGGCCTTCAACGCTTAATAAATTTGCTGTATTTATTTTAATACAGAACAGTCTGGGTCAAAATTCTAAACGGCCCTGAGTGCTGTAATGATACTTTTGCAGTCAGTTGCCATAGCCCTGATAATATGTGTGGGCGAGGATCATCTTAGTCCTTATTGGTAGGAAAAATAATATATTGCTCAAGATTTCTATAGTTTAGCTGGTGACATCTGGGCATCAAACCCCAGAATTAACACTTATGCCACAATCATGAATCGAAATAGGAATAGCAAAATAGCGTTTAACAAAACAGAATCAGGTGTGGGGATGGAAACAGGCAGGCGGGTAACCATGCTTGGAACAAATGAGGGACACTAATATGAGAAACAAGCAGTGAGTGAAACACAGATACTCAGGATTCTATAGAGAAGGGCTGATGGAGAGAACGCCTAGGTGGGAGATAAAAAAACAGAACAATTGATTGTATCGAAATTTTGTCTTCAACTTCAAGTCATTCTTAGTGATTGTTGCATTAACAGGGGTTTCTGGGCCTGAATGAAGGTTTAATAGGCAAACGTTTGGCTTCAGTAATCCTTCCGTCCTGTTGCCATTTTACGTTTGGACGGTACCCTTTTCCTGGGTGAGTCCCTCAGCAGAGCTATTCAACCTCCTCCTGCATCCATTAAGTCTTCCCTTCCTTGTCTTGGTTTCACTGCTTTCCCAGCATCCCCCAGGCAGCGGAGGGCCATCCTTAAAGTTGAAATAACAGGCCTACAAGCAGCCACAGAGCCCCAGGTCTCGGTGTTACTAATGAGAAGGCTGCACTAAACGCTGTGCGAATCGCATGTGACTGGTGTAAAGTGTAAAGTGAGAGCTAATCAGGGTTCCTCCATGCTCTGACAACCCTCTACACTTCCAACAATTACACTACTGAGGATTAGTGAGTTGCACAGGAATAGACAATGTGTCGAACCCCAAATCATTAAATGATAGTTCCTCTCGGTTGCCTCTGCCCAAATCACATGGTACATTTGTATGCAAATGCAAGGTTGGTATAGCGCTCCGGTTTCAACGGATCGTGGCGAAGATGGAACCATGCACTCCCCATACTGAATATCTCCGCCGTAATTGTGGAATGTCCCATGAATACACTCCACAAAGCTCTGTTCATCGTTGCATGTCTGTACTTGGAAAGTGGCGTAATTTCAACCGTATTGCGGCGCAACCCGCCATCATTATCAAACCTTATTATTATTATCAAGCCACTCATTTCACTGTGTGCGTAAGTATTACTTGTATACTAAATAGTCATATCTCAACATAAACTCTGTGGGTAACAGTCTGAAAACATAATGCATTGTGGTTAACAATGCATTGAGGCCAATTTTACACTTTACAGAATACATTTCTACAAACCATCTATTTTCCAAAGAGTCAAATTACTAGTGTGTAATATCAAGGCAACGCATAACAACCACACACTTTTACAACATTTTAAGCAATTCTATTTCATTATTTGCCCTGAATTATTCTGTAATTTGACGTAAAATAATTCTAAGAGTTTAGCAGCGTTTCCATTTTTTTCTAATCAAGGACTCAGACAAGTTTAGACAGTTTTATTCCATTCATGTTTTCATAGTGACTTGACTGGCTTGTCATCCAGCTCCAAGCAAAGCCCACTCCAAGCATTCCAATTTCCCTCCGCGAGACTGCCGCCGTAGGCTTTAGCCCTAGCCATTAATCGGATGACTCCCAGATCAATTGCTATCGACTGAAGCCCTCCATATTAGCTTGTATGACATTATTGTTGTACCATTATCCTTTAATTATATTGAAAGCCGAGCAAGGCTCCTGTGGTTGTTGCCACACTACTGTACAACATGACATAGTACTAATCAGCTTTCTAGCATACATATCTTGGGATTGCTACTAGCATTACGGTGGCATTATAATGGCTGCTGCTAGCATTACTGCAGCGTTCTAATGTCTGTTGCTAGCATTACTGCTTCGTTATAATGGCAGCTACTAGCATTACTGCTTTATTGTAATAGCTGTTGCTAGCATTTCTGCTGCATTATCATGTTGTAATTTGCCCCGTTAGATTTATTTGTTCCGCTGGGCTTTGAAAGGTTTGCTGGCTTGTGAGTTGATGATAGCTATTTGTTTAAAAATGAATGACAAATAAGTAAATAAAATTAAATATGTTTAAAAAAATCTGTCGGAGGCCAACCATTAAGTTAGGCAGAAAATAGCAATATCCACCACTTATTGTGGTTGAGATATATTGCCAAATGTGCAATATTTTCTGCTTCCGAAATAATTAACAGTGATGCATTTTCTTACAGTAGAAGAAAAACACGGGTATGGAGAATGAAAATGCAAGAAGCTTCCAGTGTTTGAGCACAACAATCCTCAGCTGTCAGTCGTTAGAGGGTGATGATTTTAAGCATGCCTCAAGGCAAACAACCAGAAGGCTTGTAGGCCCACTTTGAAAATTTCAGGTACTGAGGGACCATGTGTATGCCTGTCACAGAGCTGACAGGAGCTTACACACACATATACACATTCTCACTCAGCTCCACCTCACCTGCAGCTCCTAAAAGCTCTGTTGAAGACACCTGTGCTCAGCTCAGGACGGAGTACTCCATATGCCACAGGATATCACCAGGGCTTGACATTACGGGGATCATGTCTCAGAATAAAGACCACAGGGCTGTCAGAGAGTATCCCCTGTCACACACTCTGATGAGCCCACTGCATGATTTGTTTGGAAGCCAAACAAATAAATCCTTTCATATCTGAACGGCACTCAGTCAGAATGGAGCCCTGAATGTTTCTTTCTTTACCCGCGTGTTGGTGTGACAGTGGGATGTGGACGCATCTTTCATTTTTCATCCAAAGTTTTTCGCTCACTTAGTTGTTTGGGAAAAGGTGCTGGTGTTTTTATGTTTTTTTCATTTCCCCTCAAAACTGGGATGTCTTTTGTTACCTTAAGTTCTGCCTGCTCGTCTCGGCGGGGAGGCAAGAGAATCAACAGTGGCGGCAGATTGGCGGCTCCTGATATCACGCCTAACAATAGCTTTGACCCTGATACTATTCTCAATCTGTCGCTCACGTCGCTTTTCCACCGGCCCCCCGAGGAGACCACCTACTGAGACCTTCAGACCTGGTTTCTGAGCTGCGGAGTGTTCTAAAAAAACGTCTTCATTTCTTTCATACATGAATTGTATGAAAACTCAAGCTGTTGGATTTTAAATAAACATGAATGGATGTTTTTCATGTTCAGATCAGTAGAGATACGCAAATTGTGTGATAATTGCCTACTTTCTATTTACATTTCTCCCCAACTTTAAAGCCAGTTTCTGTTCAAACAGGAGATGGAATTGCACGGCCGAAATCCCAATAAGCCATGACCTGATCTGTGAACCCTCCCACCATTACTGTTCAAATCTAACCTTCCACATTAGTTTCAATGAGACTATTGATCTAGATTAATTCCCAGAAGGCTGATCGGTTACAGCTATACTGTATATGATACAGTATTTACCTATGAAAATCAAGGCTGGCTGTATAAATACAGGAAATATGGATATTTTGAGGAAGTCACAGTATGTTGAAACACACATCATGTTGCGGTCCGCCTGTCGCATAGCAGCTATAGGAAGGCATGTTGAAAACCCACAGCGCTGAAAGGGGTGAAAGTTGGAGCCATGGGTGGATGTGTCTAGAGGTCAGAGCGGTGTAATTTGGAGCTCTGGATGGATGTGTCTGGAGGTCACCGCTGCCGGGGCAGGGATGCAGAGAGAGGATAGTTCTAGTTCTCGCTGTCAGAGATAAGACAGGCTAGCATGATGGGGCCAAATGGCAGGGATGGGAAAAGCACAAATTATCTGATCCACCAGAGGCCTCGGATTCACTGAATAAATCCAGGGAATTAGCCGGATGCCTCGACATTCTTTGCTGCTATGGACGCCCCTGTGACATTCTGCAATTTTCCTTTGTCACAGTTGGAGGTTGGTTCAGTATTGTGCTTATTTTTGCAGTACACAGAACGTGGAGTCCTGCTGGCATCTCAGGGGGAGATCTCAGTGCTGTCTGTGACCCTTACCTTCCTTTCATCAGACCACATCAGCCGTGTGGTTTCATTATAGCTCAGAGACCCAAACATCAGACCTTCTTTACAATGTTGCAGGGTAGTAACATCACCGCTGATGAATTTAATTTGACAGTTAATCCTTGTTTGTTACTGCATCATTTATAATGTTTTCGTTCTTTTGTCCACAATTATAAGTACTCGTTTTTTGGTCGACATTTGAGTTGAACTACTGTTTTTTTGAAGATCTTCTGAGGAAGATGAAGCAATACTTCAAATACCCTGGCATGTGATCGTGGAACATCCACAGCGTTCGCCACAGGCTCAGACATGCCTCAAAGTGGTGGTCACGCCATATTCAAACTGTCTGGATCCCGCCTGCGATTACCTTTCCCTCGCTGGGTCTCCTGTACTGGCGATGACCTCCGCTCGGTTGTCTGACATGTTGAACAGTCTGCCGTCTGACCTCTGGGTTTCTCCCTCCTCCGGGAGTGAGTGTGAGCTGACAGCAGCTTAAAGCCCAGCACCCAGAAATGCCTGTCGTACCCTAGCCAGAGGAGCAGATACCCAACAGGCGTCTCCAGCAGCAGATCCTAGCTATCTATAGCTGCAGCCCCCACAGCTGTCACATCATACCCTCCAGTCTATTTCTGAGGCCTTATTAATTCATTAGGAACATGTCTCTTTTATATCCGGAAATATTTGAATACGTGTTTAACCCGCGCTTCTTTTCTGCTGACCTATTTTAACATGTTCTATCTATGGGTGTTATTTATTCCAGGAAAAAACACCCCATTCTGTCATTATTTCCTCTTCCTTCTACCGGCTGACAAAAAAATAGTATCCTTTCCATGTGGTTAAATAAAAATGCCAAAACAATACAGTATGAACAGTACAGAAGAATAAATCAAGGAGTAAAAGTCTGAAACTCCAGGCTAACAATACATGCAATTTCACACATGGTTAGGTTTCGTTGTCAGATGTTAACGAGTATAAAGCAGGGGTTGAAGGAGGATAAGCTTTATCATTAAGGTCTTTGAATGTTATTTAATTAGTTAAAGAGCTAATGTTTTTGTAGCCTAGCTAGCCAATAAACCTAAAACTGAACCATTGTTGGGATGTTGGAACAAGATTATTAAACTTAATCAACTTCCGTTGAAATTGGTGTGAAAGGCATAAGACGTGTGAACAGTTAAAAGGTTACTGGCCTTTAAGATCAAGGAATGCAATGATGAATATACAAAGTATATAACTTCGATACAATACAATACCATGATCTTTGTGGAGGGTGAAGGCAAATTGCTGGCAGAAATCGGCCTCAAACCACTAGCAGTTTACAGCAGTTTGAATGCCATGCAGAGATTCATTGATTTATGCTACTGACTAACGTCATAAAAATAAGTAAAGTGAAGTGATCCCTGTTTGAGCCATTTCTCCACTGAAAGATGTGAGTAATTTAGATCCCCCCCCCCCATTATTTTCCATTACAAATTTTTACCTTAGTAGTATTCTGTATGTGGCCCTTTCGAAAGCAGCAACTCTCTCAACCACTCTGTCCATCAGCCCTGGTCTTGGCCCAGCAGTGGTAATGTGCTATATTCAGACAGAAGATCCTTCTGCTTGCAAATTGCTATACTCAGTGTACTACGGTTGAAGTCATTTGTATCAATACTCTCCCTGGTTGCATAGGGTCTACCTTTGCTGGTGGATAACGGGTAATTTGCTTTGTTCCCCCTGTTTCATTATTCTTTTTGTGTTTTTCTACAGCAGTAGAACTTCAACTTACTACACAATAATAGGAATACATTGCAAAGATTCAGAATCATATTACTATTGATCTTGAAATACGAATGAAAATGTTAAGAGGAGGGAGAAGAAACCTGATATATTCATAGGATGATAGGGAAAATATGGATAACCTAGGGAAAACCCTCAGGGTCTGTCCCAACTCCATAAAAAATAGTCAACCGTTTGAACTGAAGCCTCCTGTTGGTTGGAACAAGTCAATACACCGTATGTACCGTTACCATACTGCTACTCTCAAACATCTTCAATAAGTAGACTAGCTCAAATCTGGGTAAACGGGAGGTTTCCACTTCGGTACAATATCTCTGTAATGCGACAAGAAACCAGGGGTAGCTTTACCCTGTTCAGTGGTTGGTTTCCGTGCCAGGCTCTGTGCCGTCTCCCCCCAGAACTTCTGCTGTTGCATAGTAGGACTGCAGCAGCCGAGATTATCGTACTGTTAAGTAAATTGCCAAGCCACCTCTTGAATGTTTGAATTCCCCCAACGAGATTCAGAGATGGTGGAGCTGACGCCAGCTTTTCAGGGTCCAACGAGAGATAAGCCCAGCCCAGGTGACTTCAGCAGAAACTGTCCCCCTTGGGAGTTTCAGTCGTGTGTCTATCTGATACTAAGAGCTACGGTCAGAAGACCTATCTATGGATAGGATAAGGCAAATCCCTCTGTTGTACTGGCAGGAGATATACCAGGGTTATCTGGCCGCATCTCAGAGAGAGTGCTCTTTAAAGAACGTTGGCGTTATGGAGACGTCTCCGTCTTCCCTGAGGAGTATCGTGTACACCTAGCCGGCAGTGCACTGCAGAGATACGCAACCAACCGACCAGAGAAAGTCCTATCTGTTGACCCCCTGGTTTTGGTGTTCAGTGAATTGAAAGCATGAACCGTGTTTTTTGATTTTGCGATGATTGCAGGAAGGTATTTTCTTTGACTATGCCTTTCTTTTTGTTTAAGTTCTCGCTTGCCTTTCAAATCAAACTTGTCGACGTGCAAATGGCTTACGCTCATTTGTTATCCAGTATATAAACGTTTCACAAATATATTTAAAAGCCGATAAATTAGCTAAGTTTTTGTACCAATTAAATATACAGGGAAAGTTTTCATCTTCAATCAGAACAGCAGTGCATGTGAGAAGGTATTCTTCATTGAATGGTTTATAAAAGGTTACATTAGTCCCAAGGTGCTATTAGTGGCTGCAAAGATCTGTGATCCCCTGGGATACTTTTAATTATTGTTGTAGAGATACTTTCTTGTTCAATTAGTACCTATAAATTATTCAAAAACATTATTCATTCAAACGATGGAAACACTATTTAACACCTGGTGACTTTTTCATAATTTAAACCATTATCTTCTAATTAAGAGAATATGGACTTTAAGTTAGGGGTTGGTTCAGTATTAACTGTAAAAGAAAAAACTATAAATAAAACATGATATTAACAAAAGTTTTGTCGTTTCCGCATAATAAATCTTGGTACACTAATGATGATGACAATAGAGAAGGTATTCACTATCACCTAATGGATATCGGAAAAGCTGTTTTATGGCATTCAGTTATTCTAACAACTATTTGTTTTTCTAAAAAGCAGACCACTCATTCATTTTTCGTTCAATATATTTTTCTTTCAAAATAACAAATATGGTTTTGGTTGCAAATTCAAAACAAGCCACTCTTCCTTGATTCAGGTCATTGGTCCTAGTATTATAGTTTGATACAGAACCATCATGTGCAAGGAAACAAGGAAGGTAAAAAACAGTCCTGATACACTCATGGAGTCTTGAATGGACAGCATGCAGGACCTCCACACCTCTGACCCTCGAAGTGGAACAGACACCCAATTCTGTGGGACTTTTATTATGTTTATTCTATCATAAGACGAAGGCTCCTCAATGCTGGGCGTCTTAAGTTACCGGGGTTGCAATAGGTCTGTGTCTGGGGTCTCCCCAATTGTTGTTGTTGGGACCACACTGGTTCTCTCTAATGAACACTTTGTGATATTTCAAGTGCAGGTGTTCTGCGAGACCAAATACAAACTACTCTGGGTTTCCAGGGTACACAGAGATTGCAGTTTCAGTTGGCACACATTTTCTGTTGTTGTTGCTATATTCCAGCCTCCAATACAGGAAACGTTGTTTCCTGTATTGGAGAATAAGGTGAATACCAACAATTCCCCAATTACACTATTATCATGGAACATAAACAGCATGAATATGTGTTGCCTGAACCCAGTTCCCTGCAAGCCGTATGATTGTACGGCATAGCGTGAAATGTACCATCACCACATCCATTTCCATGTTGGAGAGGAAAAGAATGTCTTGACACTCGGGGCTCGAGGCAACCATTTGCACATATGTTTTTATGAAGATTATAATGTAATAATGATATAGAGCTAAGCATGGCTATTGCTTGGCAGTAGAGAGCGATGAGTAACGTGTTCATGTGGTGTGGCAAGAAGCAGCATTCAAAATACTGATGGGGACCATCGTTGAGACTATTGTTCACTGATCATGTGGTGTGTTTAAAGCCGAGCGTTGTGAGACAGACCTTTCAGTCCCATACAGCTGGTCTGGTCTTGCCCTCTGTCGCCTGCATTATTCTACATGTTTGTCTTAATGTTTGCCCAAAATGTCATATACCAAATAAAGCAACTATATAGTTCAAATTTCTTATTTAATTAAAGTAAGAACATCACAGAATTGTTGTGTTTACATTTGTATTACTTTGGAATTGAAACCCACATGCTATTAAATGTGTTTTAATGAAGTGTTGTTTTGGGCAGAGATTTTGAAATGGAAGAATAGGCTACTTGTCTTGGTTTGGTTTCTCATTTCGATGCGGTTGTTTGGGCTTCTGAGGTCCTCATGAATGAGTTACACATGAGTTGCTTTTGCAAACTTTGACGCAAACAAAGTGTTTCTTTGACAGGAACACATATGTACACACACATGAACACACAAACACACACACAAACACACACACATGAACAAATGGACTCATGAACAAACATGAACACGTGTGTGTGTATTCATGAGTCCATGAACAGACACACATACACAAACACGCACACGCAGACACATGAACTCATGAACAGACACACACACACACACACACGCACACACATGAACTCATTACCAGACATACACACACACAAGCGCTAATTTATTCTCATAATTAGTCACAAGATAATAACTTTTTTTTGTCTCAGCTGTGCAAGCCAACTAAAGCTGGTTTTCAGGACAGATTCTATCTGCAAACTACCAAACTAGCTATCTTTCCGTTCTCTCTTGTGGGAGAAAGTTTTAATGAATCCAGTTCGGCATCGGATCAAGAAGAGGCGAGCCTTGGTGCCGTGCCTTAACAGATCGCCGGCGTTAGCCGCCACCAACATGGAAGAAGTGTTAAATAGCCTGATTGAAACAGCTGTGTAATAGCTTGCATGGGGTTGAGACAGAACCCCAGCCATAATGGACCTTATCTTGCAGAGGGATTAGTGTTCAACTGAGCAAAACACCATTTAACTGTGGTCAGCTGGGAGGCCCGCTACAACACCCTGCATGCTTTTGAGGTTTGTTTTCCAAATGGCGCCAGACAAATGGCGGATCACAGAGGAGCTCACGTGTCCCCTCATTACCAGAACTCGGATCCATGAGCTTCAAGAGGAGGTTGGGGAAGGAGGGAGGGAGGGAGGGAGGGAAAAGAGTAAACAAACGTAGCCATATAGCGTAGTGGTTTGTATGGAGATTATCTGTCAGGGGTATGAGATCATGGATTAGAGAGACAAAGTTAACTGTGCGCTCCTTACAGACCAGTTGCCCAAACTCTTCAGTCTGCCAGCTCTTTGAATAAAGTAAATAAAGAATGGAATGACAACCAAACAGCGTTTGTCCTTTTGGTGTTCCCTAGCGTGTTCCATAGCATGCTCCCAACTATTCCCAGCAGCATACGCTGTGCTGGAAAACTTTGCTTCTGCGTCACCTTCTCTCTTTTCATGTGGTTGGGGCTTGACACTGAGCAATCATCTTTCTTCCCATTTCACAGGATCTGCTGCCATTAACCTCTGTCTTTAATTAAGGGGAATATTTTATAAATGCAACTGTAAGACTTGGGATGTTTGAATTTCTCTCCTTCTGTCTGATTAGAGACTTCCAACTGCTCTGGAGTGGAAGCTGACATTGCTGCTCAAGGGGAATGATGGTTCACCAGCATTTGGTATACTTTTACAGGCCTGGAACTATGGAAACGAGCATACACCTTATTTTATTTTTCCTAACAGGTTTCATGACCATCAATTGCAACATAAATAACGATACTATTAAGTACTAAAATAGGGACATTTAATACGTTTGATGACTAACAATATTGCCTTTTCCTTCTTAAAGCCATTTCTATACAAAACAAACCCACTTATTGTGATAAGAATTTAGGATACTTGAAATTGTTATTGTAGTTAGCCTTGTTGCACCGTAAACAGACCTTACGACTTGCAGTTACAAGTGCATGATGGGAAAGGTCTACTAAAAGCCTTGAAATCAAGGTAAAATATTCAACATTCAAAAGCACATAATTGTTGATACTTGAGCAAATGAAGGATGACGACAGGTGCTCACTGATATTGTTTGGACAAGTTTTATGGCTATTGCCATAAAAAACGAACTTTCTAGAGCAATTGCTGAAAAGATATGATTCAGATTAGCAGATAAAGGGACATTATCTTGGTTTATCTTTTGAAAGATAGCTTATTTTTATGATGGCCTATTGGTTTGGGATCTACTGCTGTGTGTACAGTTTGCTGTTTTTACCCCAGTTCCTTATTTGTACCAACAAACACAGAGATCTTCATCTGGACGTTAATGCATATCAACCAGCATGCCTGAAGGACAAAACACTCAAAGGAATGAGCAAATAGCCAACACCTAGCAATAATGCTGAAAATAGTGTTGGCCGACCTATGTTATCTAACATCATCATTATATATATTGACAGGTCATAGTTCTTGAGGCTACATTCAATCGATCACTCAATTCTTTCACAGTAGTTGAGTAAGGAATATTTCTTCCCAGAGGAATATTGCCAAAAGCTGATTTCGGATACCATATCGTTCTGAATAAACAACAAACCCTATTTTTTCGTGTTATATTCTGAATGTAGCTTGCATCTGAATGGCAAAACACATTAGTAATATCTAAGTATTTAGATTCACAAATAATCCCAATGATCCAAAGCAAGTAGACTTTGAGGATTGCTGTTAAAGCGTGCTAAGATTGACACAGTTTTGTAATAGCTTGCTTTGTTTTACCATGGCTCTTTATTCTGCAAATGCCGTTAACTATATATATATAAAAAAGTGTAATCAAATATTAGCCTTTTCCTTCTTTGTTCTTCTTCCTGCTCATGTTGCTCTATGAATTGCTTCTCATGGTGCGGGATTGGCCTCATTAGGAGCTAGTGCTGTGAGCTAGCGCTCTCCGAGCAGCTCGCCTGTCAGCAGTGTAGATGAGAAGGACAATATCAACTGAACGCCTGCTTGGTAAACGGTTGCACAGCTCTGCATGATGACCACATTAGCATAGAGCTGTATGGGCCTGAAATCCACATTAGCAAAGAGCGCTTTTTGGCCAGGCCTGAAATCAACAAGCATGGAGCAGGCTAATGAGCAGGAGCTAAATACGCAAGCAGCATATTAGCTGGTTGTTGATAGTTTAATTGAAGTGTGTGTGTGTGTGTGTGTGTGTGTGTGTGTGTGTGTGTGTGTGTGTGTGTGTGTGTGTGTGTGTGTGTACAAACCGGGCCTCAATCATGGCATTAAGCAAAGAATTTGAATTAGCGGAAAAGATTGCGGTTAGTTACAGAGAATCTGAGAAAGAGAGCTGTAAACCGATGACAGTACAAGTTCATAAGACGTGGCAGATATCTCCTACTGGGCTAATATCTGTTCCACCTGGCCACAGATCATTGGTGTAGTTGGGACACTTCAGCACTGTTGAAAATGGGCATGTCATGCATCTTTTTCAACCCATTGCAAGAAAGAAAATACTTGTGAGATTGTCTTGGTCAGCTGGATATTTTTCTGTAGATATCAACAAAGTCTACCCCGCCCCCCCCCCACCCCCCCTCCTTATTTACACTGAATCTGGGGGGTTATGGGTTATTGCTCGGCTGCCCTGAGTGGCACCTCTAGCAGGTTACTATTGATTCTGCAGAAGCTGATGAATTAATAATCTCTCTCCTGCAGGTACAGATGTATTGTGGGAAAATGTGGAGTCTCTGCCTTCTTTTACGTGGGAGTACACTGCCTTCCCACTCCACTGATCTCATCTCAGGCCCATCCTCAGTCATTACGGTCCCTCATGCATAGAAGCATGTCCAACACCATGCCTGCTGTGGGCCTCAGCCTGCTGCCTCCGTCAGAGACTAAGCACATGGCAGCAGGAATCAACTTACGGATATTACACGGATAAACAGCCTTTATACTACCATAGGCAGTCTACACCGGACGTCCGCTTTCTGTAGGCTGTAGATTATAAGAACAAGCGGATGCCATGTATGAATTTGATGCTTTGTTTGTCCCTTGAACTATTTGTTGTTTATGTTTCTCAAGGAAAAAATCGGTGGTACGGTATTGTAAAGAAAAACTGTAAAAAGAAAACAAGTCTAACATAGGTTACAAGCCCGTTTGCTCTCCCTGGAGATTGTCTGGCTGTTTGTTGTTGTGTTCACAGAATTGATACGAGTGTGCTCTATAGACTCTTTGCTCTCTAGACTAGTAAGGACTTCGGAGTGTAATTGAATTTAAAGTCATTTACATCAACAGGTCCATCTCGGAAACCATTGGCTATCAGCTGACGATATTGTGCCTCTGGGGACAACGGGCGATGTTTGTGGGGTTTCGGTGAAGCGGGATAACGGATATCCAGGCCATGACTTCATCTACTGAGCACTGATCATTGCTTTCATTGTTTGTTTCAGGGTCAAGCAAGATGTCGGCTAATCGCTCTATAAACAGATATCAAATCTAAGGCACAGACCAGAAATCGTCAAACAATAGCTGATGGGTTTGGAGATAGTTCCTCGTCTCCATTTGGAATGCTTACCTGATTGCATCCAAAGCTTGTGATTGATCAGTACTACAGACTACAAACAGAATCTCTTACTCTTAAATTACCAAAATGTTGCATTCAAATTCAAAATCTACGTTAAACCAATTTACCCAATCAAAGTGACAAGATAATCAATTGTCTGTTTGTCTTTGGGCAATTGAATATCTCAATGAAAAATCTCTTGTCTCTTTACTTTAAAAAGCGTGCTGCACTGAGAAGTTTGGTAGTTTGCTGTGTTCCTACATTTCAGAGGTACACTGTAAAATCTCTGAGCTTATAATATGTACTCCCAGTATCTGTGCCACGGGAACAATTTTAAAACGAAAACCCTAGTCCCGATAACTCAGCTGCCCTGTTACTAGTTCTGGGAACACTGCATCATACAGCAGATGGGCCCCGACGCAGCAACTTTCACTTCTCAGCCGATGTGACAAGTGGCATACTGGGAAAGCACAGCCAGACTTAATAAAGTCCATATGTGGTCATGGGTACGGCGCACAGTTGTGTGAGAAAATAATCAGGTTGATCCATCACATCAGCCAACAAGGAACATTAACAAACAGAAAGTGCTTGGCAGAAAGGAAACTGGAGCTCCGACGATGACAGATGCATCACAGCAGCTTTGATACACAAAAGATGTATGG
This sequence comes from Pollachius pollachius, assembly GCF_949987615.1. Classification (NCBI taxonomy): domain Eukaryota; kingdom Metazoa; phylum Chordata; class Actinopteri; order Gadiformes; family Gadidae; genus Pollachius; species Pollachius pollachius. The sequence continues at coordinate 37,893,108 of NC_136934.1, forward strand.
ATCATTTTGTGCTGAGTTTATTTTATTTCACGGACACTGTGTATTCATTGGCGAATTGTGTAAGTTTGCAATTCCTTTCTGCATACACAGACTCTTTATAGCCAAAATTTTTTAACCACAAATCTAATTAAGTTAAATGGATAACATGCGCTTGCATAGAGAGGGACAGTGAGCTGCATTGCGTTTGAATCCACACCTGTTTCCTTTTGTTCTTTCACAGAATATCTTCAGATGGTTTGCCTTCTCACAGAGTCTCATCTGTGGAGGAGTCTACAACACATCCTGCTGCATGGACTGAGAGGAGGGATAGGTGGGTGCTTTTTATTGAACTGATTTTTCAAAGTATTGAAAGAAGCATTTCATCATGAAGCATGTGAACCAAGTCCAGTAAAAACTCAGGTGGAGATATGTCTAGAAGCTTCCTTAAAACTGAGGAATACATGAGAGACAATGGCCTGGTGTTCGTCTGTCAAGAAAGCTGTCGATCTGTCTCTGTCTGTTGGCCCCTATGTCCATCTATCTACCTGTTTGACAGACAGTCATGTATTTGTCCGTCTATCTCTCTGTCTCTAGGTGTGTCTGTCTGTACGTCCGTCTGTCAAGTGTCTAGTGTTCTTCTATAGCTTGATTTTCTTTTGGAAAACTCTCCTCGTTCCGCCATGTCATTGTTGACGTTATCCCCTTCTGGCTTGTCATTTGTTGACACTACGTTAAGGTTAACAATGCAGAGCCCAACACTTGTGTCCTCCCGTCTGCATTGTGAGAGCAACTGTAGAAGATTAAAGATGCACAAGTTTCCCAGACACGCTTTGTCTGTCTGCATTTACACAGGCAGCGATGGGAACACGATTGCCTGAGAGCGGTGGGGGGAAAATGGAGTTCATAAATGAATAGCCTGAAGAAACAGATAGTACATATCAGAGCAAGACTGATGGAACACAAAGCAGCTGAGGACAGGAGACGTCCATGGCATCATATGGAAACAGCTGCTGCCGCCAGACACGCTGAACAACGACAAGCTGTGGAGTGGCTCGGGCCAGCACCACATCAGGTAGCTACTCCCCCTTACCTTGTCCGCCAGGCCTGCAATGTGTTGCAGATCGCAATGTAAACCCCTTGATGCAACCAATGCGCATTGCATTATTTAGTGTTTATATTGTTCTTAAATTAAGAACACTGACAAGGAAAGAAAGCAGCAACTCTATTGTCAGATGTACTAATCTTTCGGAGGGAAAACATGCTTTGATTAAATAAAGAGAGTTTAAGTGGCCTTTGTAAATGTTGTCTACTCGGGAGAACAGAGAAAACAAACCTTGTTGAAGTATTGGAATTTCTATTTCTTCTTGCGAGGTAATTAGTCTGCAAAGCTAATCATCACTCAACTTTCAGAGCAAGACATGCTTGAGCAAATTATTGATAATGGTTACTCCAAGAAACGAGATAGCAGATGGTCCAGACATTTGTAGGGAAGTCTCCTGTTTAGGCAAGCTTGTATATCCAGGTGGTAGACACCGCAGAGCACCAATTTATAACACACATACCAAAGGCTCTGAGGTCTCCCCATTAGTCCACAGATTGATATTCCAGAGAGGATTATATAATCCAACAACAAGAGTACTTAATATGTGTTCTTTACTCAGAAGAACCTAACACACATGACCTTACACAAGGGCAGGTCACGCTTTTATTTTGAAGCTGTACTTTATCCGGTCATGTTCCTCTCCTCATCTATATTTCATGATAATGTAGCCCAGGGGGCTCACAGCACAAATGTCAACACTGCAAACAGTGTTTGTGATTAACTTCATTAGTTTGCCATACTCCATCGAGGGCGGAGATTATACAGCATTGATTGGCATTAATTAATATTGATTAGAATTAATCTTGCGGAACAAGGGCGACATTTGAAAGCCTGGTTGCTGTCCCGTGAAAAACTTTCCGATATACATCGGCTGGTTTATTGATGATGTCACTTTCAAAAGCAATCACATGAGACGTCGGCTTTCACCCTGTTAAGATGTTTAGATGTTTAGGCATAAAAAAGGTCACAATGGATAAAGGATTTATATTTTAAAAGCAGTATGGACTTCCCCAATGTAAGGATTTTCAGTTTCAGTGAAACACTAGGACAGGTAATTTGGGTCCTAATCAATCTCAAAAACCTCAAAATAAAAGCGTTGCGTCAAAGAATGCCACTGGTCTGCTCCGAGATGGAATGGAGTAGTTTTGATTTGAAATACTTGTCTTCTTAATTTTTCTACCCACGTCTAGTGTTTATTGTATTGTTTATCTTAGGTATTATCATATCTTATCACCTATTTTGTATTGCTTGTCTTTTGACTAATATCATTCAAGTTTGCTTACACCTACCACACCAACACACGCTGTGACACTATATCAGTATTTTAGCCTACTAGCACAGGCTACAGTTTAGACTGCTCAGACTATAAAGGGAATATATAATATCAGCCTAAATGGATTCAGCGACTGGCATTTCATGGTATTTAATGCTATAGGCCTGGTTTATCTTCAGCTGGTGGTGGAATGAAGTTATATCAGAAGTGGTTTATGAGCCTTTAAACAGTGAGTGCTTCACTTTCAACTGGGCAAACAAACAGTATGTCTCTTTGTAGGCCTGTCTGGAACCGTCCATTTCCATGTCTGCTTTACTACACAGCCAACTATGAAAATAATGAGAGGGTTGATTCTGAGTCCAAGTCTAGGAGCTCAACCAACTGTTATTTTGATGCTCCTGTTTATTTGATGAGCAGCCGGACTGAAATAAAATCTAATTAATCTGTCTAAATTGACAGGCTGTCCAGATGTCTTCAATGGGCTGTCAGGGATCGGACGTCGCGGCGCGGGATCCTCTGTGACTAGATGACGGGGTTCCTCTTGTAAATTTATTGCTGAAACCCAGTTTTCATCCCAGCAGGTAAGGCTCGTCATCTGTCTAGCCATGTGGCTCCTCCAATGCTTTTCCCATGAGGCACCTTGTCAATGGGCGTGACACCTATCTTAATCAAAGGCTTTGCTATATGTGTGCCTAGCTGTTGAACAACACACGTCTACGGTTCTGTGGAGGACAATTTCTAAACCCTACACACATCTTATACACAACACATCCTATACACAACACATTCTATGCAAAAAAATATTATACATAACACCTTCCATACACAACAAATCCCATACACAGCACATCCGATACACAACATATCCAATACACAACTTATCCTATACACAACTCATCCTATACACAAAATAACATATACATAACACATCCCATTCAAAACACATCCTATGCACGACACATCCTAAACATAACACATCCTATTCACAGCTCATCCTATGCACAACACATCCTATTCAAAACATATCAGATGCACAACTAGGGCTGCACGATTCAGGGAAAAATGTGAATCACGATTTTTTTGCTTAGAATCGATATCACGATTTTCTGTCACGATTCTTTTCTCACAAATAAAAAAAAACATTTTCTTTTTATTTTATTTTTTTATTGCACACATGAACCATGACAACAAAAAGGTGCAGTATCAAAAACGAGTATACTGAACCAACTTTAACATAAATAAGCTTAAATAAAACACAAATCTTTTCTTTGGAACATGGGTCTCTCATATGACCCTATATGTGACCCTGAACATGGCACTAAAGATTCCTGGCAAGAAACACAAGTCTGTCCACATGCTCTGGCTTTAGTGATGCACGGTGGCATGTCACAATGTTGCCCGCTGTACTGAACAGCCGCTCAGAAGGTGAGCTGGTAGCTGGAATGCATAGGTATTTCTTCACCAACACAGACAACGGTAGATATACAGATGTATTTTGCCCCCACCAGATTAAGATTAATCTTCACCATATCCATAACCATATCCTTTGCTAGATGGTAAGCAATTGCGTCCGTTATTTCCTTACTCCTACTGGAGTTATGTGGGTATGGGGTTGCCTTGTGCAAGGTGTCAGTAATGGATGTCTGTGTTGTTAATGTTGGACGACTTTCAGACTTTTTCTTGCCTTGTACAGCTTCATCATCTTGCACTTTGTGGTGACGATTGAGGTGCTGGTATAGATTTGTGGTGTTACTTTGCGGTGCTGCAACGATCGCAAAGCATGCCTTGCAAATCCCTTTAGACTGACCCTCGTTGTTTTGCCGAAAACAAATACAAATACAGCCGAAATACTTCCACCACCGAATGCGAGCCTTTTTTTGGAACGAGTTCCGTTTGTGTCTGAGGGGTTGGCTGATTCTCGCCACTAGTAGCTGGGTCATCATCATCAAAATCCATTTTGTCTTCACTGTTTATCTCTTGTCGCACTCGCAGCCGCACTATCTTTCCGAACTACTGCGCTCTCTGCTGCTCCATGAGTGAAACACGTGACTAAAAGGCGCTTCGTCATTGGCTGAGGGTGAAGCCCTTCTCAGAACCTAGAAGGGAGAGAGCGCTTGGGAGTGCTTTTAAACCATTGACCTATGTTTTAAACTCACAGAAGAAAGTCGCATTTGTCAGTTGGACTCGGCTCATAAAAAAAAGAGAATCGAATTAATCGATTAATTTAAAACTTAAATTGACACGGGGGTGAATCGAGATCGCGATTTTATAACGATTTATCGTGCAGCCCTATGCACAACACATCAAATACACAACAGAACCTAAACACAACACATCCCATACACAACACAACTATACACAACACAACCTTTACCCAACATATGAATTCTACTTCCATCCGGAAACAAACATCATACTGTGTTCTGCAGCGTTGCTGCTCCAATCCAGCTTTAAGCATCACTTTGTACGTGAATATTGTTTTGATATGTTGCCATCTCACAGACACACAGCCATGGGATGTTAATTATTCACCACATTAAGCACAGTTCACATCCATTATTAACTAGACAAAACCGAGGGGGACGGTGGTGGGGTATACAGTGCAGCTGAGCAACACACCATGTTTAGCCGCAAATTCTCCTATTAACACAGCCTTTAAGAGAACATGTTTAGCTGCAAATTCTCCTATTAACACAGCCTTTAAGAGAACATGTTTAGCTGCAAATTCTCCTATTAACACAGCCTTTAAGAGAATATGTTTAGCTGCAAATTATCCTATTAAAAGCGCCTTTATGAGACCATGTATAGCTGCTGAATCTCCTATTAACACAGCCTTTAAGAGACTAGCTGCTGAATCTCCCTTTAAAAAATGTTAACAGAGCATGTTTGGTGCTAAAGCTCCTATTAACACAATCTTTAAGAGAGGGATCTACTGAAACATTGGTTGTCTAGGTGTGTGTGTGTGTGTGGGGGGGGGGGGTTGGGTGTGTGTGTGTGTGTGTGTGTGTGTGTGTGTGTGTGTGTGTGTGTGTGTGTGTGTGTGTGTGTGTGTGTGTGTGTGTGTGTGTGTGTACAAGTAAGCAGGAGAGATGAATGTGTCCCTGCAGGTTATGTTTCATATATTATCATAACCACTGTCGGCTATAATTAGTGGCCACTGAAGCTAAAACATTTCAGATGACAACTTCACTATCATCATAATGTAGTCATCATTCACTCTGATGTTCTACCGGCATCAGAGACACACACCTTGCAAGGGACATAAACCTTTGAAATTTAGATCCAGCTATCAATGTGCAATCTGTTAGACACCATAATATCTTATCGAGCATACCATACGCCCAGATGAGTAAACATTTAAGCATTGCTAACTTATGGTCCTTATGCTTGTCAGATGTATAAACCCAGATGTAAAATCCCATGCATGTTGTCCCATGCCTTCTTTCAGATTTGCTTTGCTAAATAAACCACAGCTACACACTGTGGCGAAGAGGAGGGAGGTTTCCCCTTCAACATAATACATGTACTGTGTTACATGATACATCTAAGTCTTCTCTTGTACGTCCTTCTAATTTAATGTTTTAAATCAGATGGTAATATAATGACAGAATAGTAACAATAGTAACAATCCACATCATTTATTTCCCCTTGTTATATTTAATGCTGCTAAGCTGTCAGTCGCCAAAAGAGACCTCAAATATAACATACAAGCCATATACTACCAATTAGAAGACTTCCAAGGGACTAGTGATTAGCACAAAAAGCAGTGTTTAATGCATTCACAGCCATGTATTTATGTTGATTAAAAGGTAGACTAGGGAATAGTTTCGCCTTGATAGTTTCGCATTTTCATTTACCGTTGGGCTGTTTTTTTTGTAATTCCACATTCAACAACTGCTTCATCAAGATTAACAGAGCTACAGTATGTCACGCCATTTCAAGGATGTGCTGTCATGGCTCATTAGCTCCATGACCATGAGATATTCCTTTCTACAAAATGTCTACAGACATCAGCGTCACATTGCTGTGAGCATCACCGGAATCTACAGTTGAACTGGTGACTCAAACCCTTCAGAGGAATAAACGGGGTTAGCGACCCTCCTTTTCTCTCTATTTTTGACTTTCTCTGTTTCCGGGAGACCTAAGGACACCTTATGAGTCAAAACAACCTGTGGCATACTCCAGTTGGTCTCATGTCCTCTAGGATGTCCACCTGTCCTCACCTGACCTCACCTGACCTCACCTGTCCTCACCTGACCTCACCTGACCTCACCTGTCCTCACCTGACCTCACCTGACCTCACCTGACCACACCAGACGTCACCTGACCTCACCTGAATACACCAGACGACACCTGACCTCACCTGACTACACCTGACCTCACCTGTCCTCAAGAACTACACCTGACCTCACCTGACCTCACCTGTCCTCACCGGACTACACCAGACGTCACCTGACCTCACCTGAATACACCAGACGACACCTGACCTCACCTGACAACACCTGACCTCACCTGTCCTCACCGGACTACACCTGACCTCACCTGACCCAACCTGAAAACACCAGACGTCACCTGACCTCACCTGAATACACCAGACCTCACCTAACCTCACCTGACTACATCTGAATACACCAGACGTTACCTGACGTCACCTGAATACACCAGACCTCACCTGACCTCACCTGACCTCACCAGACCTCACCTGACCTCACCTGAACTCACCTGAATACACCAGACCTCACCTGAATACACCTGACCTTACCTCACTACACCGGACTACACCAGTACTCACCTGACTACACCTGACTTCACTGCAAATAGAAGTGATGGGGCCGTGGTCCGGGCGTTCGTCCCTCAGCCTGAAAAGATACTGGGTTCAGGTACTGGGTTCAGGTAACGGGTTCAATCCCCTTTGTCAGCTGTCTACCTGTCTGCTCACCCTGTTGCCCAACCCCCATGTGCTCCGTAATGACTCTTGTTGTTTGTGAATGTTTGTGAATTCTCCTTAAGTATTACCACTGGATACAAGGCTACAAGGAATAAATAGTCAAATAGTAAACACTGTTGAAATTCATTTTGCTTTTTAGAATATTGGATATGAGCAAGGCTGTGGGACCGGCGACCCATTCAATTCAATTCATTTTCCTACATTTTTTTGCCCTCCCTTATGCCAGCAAATCACTACCATAATGTTTCGAATTTTAAAAGCCATTGAAACCATAACATTGCAATATTATAGTTTGAAAACAAGGTTATCGGAATTCAAATCTGAATTCAAATTTAAATATGACATTTCAAGTTGTACCATTTCTAAAAACGATTTCTTTATCTTGCCAATGTTAACCAATAACCAAACGACAAAAAATGTAAGTTGCAGATATTCAAGCAAAAAATTCTAACTGAATTAGCAGGGCATCCCAAGGACAGACCAAAGCAATCTAAACTGAATGTTATTGAACCGACTACTCATAACAAAACATAATAGCTATGATGGCTGCAGTTTATTCGATTACCTTCAGTCTCGATTGTTTAGGCCCGTCCTTGGTGTCCCTGCTACTTCTGTTGTAATTTTTCAGAGGATGTGTGGCCTTTATTAAGACTTAATCAGCGGACATGTTTCTTTAGCTGCCTATAGTGACTAATTTGGAAATCCTTAAATATTTACAAAAGGAATAAACAAACGTCTTGTGCCAATTAATTATCCTTCTTTCTTTCAGCTACTTCATACTGCCGAGTGATAAGACAACACAACAAACTATTTGCATTATTAATATTTGTGTTGCTGTTTTGTTGATGGTAAATATACAGCTAATTAAGCTGTAAATGACAACCTTCACAGGCATTCCCTCTCTTTCATGTTGTGTTTCTTCTAAAAAACAGCATTAATCCTGTACATAGATTTATTATTGAGGTCCAAAGCTAAAGTTGCAAAAAATCTGATTAGGCCTCAGAAATATGCCAGTCCTTTAATTTATTAAGAATTCAGCTAATTAATGAATTTAATTTGATTGGGAAACACATTTTGATTAATTAAGAGGTTACACATCATCAATCCATGCTCAATAAATAAATACAAGGTTGTTTTCCTAAACATAATTTATTAATGACTACAAGCATTGATGTAGGATGTAGTGCACTAGAAGTAACATTTTCATAGCGTAGATAAACCTCCAGACTTGCTGGTTATAGATATATTACGCATATATAATAATAATTATAATAACGCATATATATAATAGTAAAATGTTGAGCAAATACACAGCGCAGAAGCCCTTACTTCACACTTGAAATAATCAACCTTGAGCGCACAATTTCGGTTCAGCCTCTCTCTCTTCCAATTCCTTAGTTAACAAAAAACTGAAATGCTAAGTAATAACACAGGGCTACTATATTCACAGGACTATGAAGCGATCCTCCTAATTACTATACTCTCCTCAATTACTATCCAGGTAATGTGAAACACATATATCAGGGCATCAGGTTAAGACAGGGCCGAGCTGTGGTGCTTACCAAGTGTGTTGTGTGGAGTTATCTGGCTGTGAGGGCGCCTCTTATCTCACATAGCGCTCTGCATAGCAGCATTCAGAAGTCACCTTGGTGATTAAAGAGAGACTCTGTCCCTGGCAGGCCCCAGCTGAGAGCCGGGAGATGCTTTATTTCTATGGCTGGAGGGGTGGGGGGGGGGTCTAGTTGTCTGCTAGCTTTACACCACCAGAAATGTTCTCACTGTGGTGAAGGTTATCGATGAAAACTGGAGATGTATGCTATTTTAAGGTGTGCAAAATCAAGGGCAAGATAACCAAGTTACAAACTAGAGCAATCCCAAAAACTTTTATTTTAAGGATTGTATTAAGCGAACCTGCTGAACCTGATGAATATTCAAATGATATTATATTTGGCGGCAACGGCAACAAAGACCCTTCAAACAACCATTTGAGCCAAGAACATGAATAAACCAATGCATAATGGGCATCAAGCAAAAAGGAATCAGATATGGTTCAACAGGTTATGCCATTAGAAATATTTGAATAGCTATGCATGCCTGTGTCTTCCCTTAACCTGTAAAATAAACGTACCTATTGGGTTTGCTGCAGCACTGTTGTTGTGATGTCACATTAGCACTGAATCATGAACACTTGATACAAAACTAAACCAAAAACAAACATAGCCTGCCCTGATCACTACACTCCCGGTGAGCTTTCGGAAACGTGGTTGTTAAGCGTTTCCATTTGTATTTGCAGCAATATCGATTGCATGCTTTATTTGTTTAAAACTCACTTGGATTTGAATTAAAGCCATAGAATGCAAATATAACACTTGATACTTTAAATATGTTTCCCATTTGTCTCATCTCTTTCCTTGCAGCCCCTTCTTAAATGTTTGCCTCCACTACATTTACCATGTATCCCGGCAGGCCCTTTTTAAATGTTTGACTCCACTACATTTAGCAATTAAATGTTGAAGTGACGTTGCACTAGCAAAGAGTGGCTTCTGTGTTTGTATTGATTGCTCTTTCCGAGTGGATCGTTGACTGGTAAGAGAGATGTCAAGCATGTTCAATTAAGAGATAAATAAGAACGAGAAAGAGGTTATCCTTATTGCAATGAGTTAATTGATTGATTTATAACCACTGAAACCCATCAGTTATTGGTAATTTTTAGCGCATAATAAAATGTTATGCATAGACTATTTGTAACATATATGTAGGATATGTAGGATGCCCAAAACAACAATAGTCTATACTGTGTTCTTTGACTTAAAGGCACAGATTCAAATTAATTTAATAGATTTTAAAACCTTGGTTAAATGTTGGCCTTTTTGCAGATAGTGATTAATGTTGCATCACTGCTATTCCTACTATCATGGTAGAGTATCAATATTTTTTATGACAAAAACATGTTATTGTTCTCCGTATTTATTCTAATAGGTTGTCAGGAGTAATGAACAGATGTTTTGGTAACGCAGTTTCCTCGCTAATTCAACTCAAAACCAATGCTCTGACGCTGAGACCATAGATCACAGCCAGTCATTGCACTCCCTTTTAAATGAGTATTATTCTGCATGCGGTCAATCACTCCCACCTTATGTTGTTCCAAATCGCTTCGCACATTCTGGTCCATCCACCAAGTCCATTCAGTAGACAATGATGCATGTGGCAGATGCCTGGACAGCTAATGGGTGTAATTAAGAAGGCGCAAGCTGTCCGCCAAGAGTGCTCCAGTCTGATTTATCTTTCTGGCAGCGATTTCTTTCTCCTCATCTCGACTCTTTTACCCCCCCTTCCCTTTCTACCTCAATCCGAGGCAGCCATGGCAGCCATGATACCCTAATACCCCCAGCACCTCAGAGGGCCTTGGTCAAAACGGTCTCCGAAGTGAGGCTACAAGAGGACGTCTTTAACGTCTCGACTACTGAAACATAGATGAGATGTTCACGGCTCTTGTCAATACCCCTGGTACTGTCCTTGGCTGGATGGAAACGATATTGATTTTTGTTTTATTGATTATGTGCAAGATATTTTGTACCGTGAATTTTGAAGCGTCTCAAAATCACTAGCTTCATGTGAGACGTGCACTTGGCGCTGGACAATATGAGACCATGTCCATTATCTGAAGGACTCGGCAGGCAGTTGTTGCTATTTATCTGAACATTCACACAGATGTGCTCCTCCATGCATGTGGGTGGGTTGCATAAAAGCTTTTTACATGGTGAAAACGGACACAAACTGGGAAGAAAATGATATACCAAGAGGTGCCAAAATGGGATTAAAATCGATGTGTCTACTGCTAAAGTGCAACAATACAAACCACTGAGCCATTGGCACAGTGTGCATTATATATACATAATACATTATGTATCATGTAACATACATTCATGAAACCTTGAGGCATATCATACACTGATAAAATGGTGGGCGAATACATTTTTAAGAAAATCATTTAATCTACCTTAACATGTCTGAACATTCACTTTTCTTCCCTCATTAGTTGTGAAGCAGAACTGAAACAACAGTAGGAATCAGGGTTTCTATCCCACTGCAACATTAGGGGAACGCAGAGGAGAAATGAAACTACTGTGCCAGGATAATGTAATGATAAATGTGAAGTATTAACGTTTGCATGCACAGTGCCTTGATGTGACTCCGGCAGACCAAACATTTCTCTCCCTCCTGGAAAGTGAATAATCTTCTGTCTGCGAGCCATGTGAAGAGAATGTGAATTAATATGTTTGTTGATTGGCCGACTTTCAATGTGGCCTCATGTGCACGTTTGGAAAGAACTGAAGAGTGTAGTGCAAATCCTTGTACAAAAGGACTGTCAATGTTTACCTGCAAATACCAGTGGTTACCAAGCTCGGTCCAGGTGTGTGCGTGCCTTGCGCGTGCAATTGTGTGTGTGTGTGTGGGGGGGGGGGACAGGTTTCTTGATCCCCCCCCCGGCGGATTTCAATTCATCCAGACACCCAAGGGAACTGTTTGATGTTTTCATTAACCTGCAGGCCTGTCTGTGACAGGGGGGCCCCGGGCCCCGCCGCCATGCTCCGCGGCCCTTGCACCTCCCCGAGCACCTCCCCAGCACCCAGGAGAGTTCAATCCCAGGCCCTGCATGGGGCCCTGGATGAGTCGGGGTGGGACGGGGCCTTGTCCTAGATTAAACTGTGTGTTCTGGACTCACTCAGATCCACAAACAACCGTTCTCTCTCAGTCTTTCCCCGGGGACTTGTGGATGTGGTATATGTCGGCGGGGGGGTGTTGGCCGACCGAGAACACCAGACCGGATGGCTCCTTTTAGCGTCTTACCTCATTAAACTGCTTTGTAGACAATGATTTGACCAGTTTTCATATTCTGCTCAGAGAGATCAATGAGGAAGCACATTCTTGTCCTGTTTGTGTGCGTTCAAATGAATAGTTGAGGGGCTTGCTGGATTTTAAAATAAACAATTGATTATTTTATAACGGAACTGAGAGAATTTTTTAGGCTCATTTAAATTCTGGTTGAAATCTTTTCAGATTTTCCAATTGATTCCGATGTTTTTTAGTCCAAAGACATCTTCTTTTCAAAGACACTTTATGCTCTTTCATATTGCTCATCAACAGAAAGAAATGACAATGACATATTGACAGCCTTTCATGTTTCACTTAGATTGTGAAATGAGCTTCGATGGAGGGTTGAATTACTAAATCGTTATCCATCACTTGGAAACTCAATGCTGCATCTTTGATGAATCGTCATTGTGCTCCGTTGTAGATTGAAAGAACAATTATATCCATGCATAAAATGTGTATTTACTTTCTGAAATAAAACTCATTGATTAACAATGCGTTCCCGTACTCATCAATAATCCCATCTCTGATTTGGGGGGGGGGCAGACAAAAGGATTGTGAGCACCTAAGACGAAGATGAGATAAAACTATGATTCTCATTTCCAACATTAATTCCTAACTTTCAATTTAACTTTATCTTGCAGTCTTTTATTATTGCCCCTCTCAAGCTTGTTGTAGAACAAATTACCCATTCTTCGGCTATAATTGCAAAACTCATTGATGGGTATAAGTCTGCCGTACCTCCTAACAACAACACACTGTTGCTTTAGGTTTATGCTTCGTCTGGTTTTAATTCAGGTTGATCAAGAAGTTTTGTTAGGTTATACTAATTAAAGTAAGAAAGTATAGTGAACCATGCATCACTCTTTAACACACAGAAACACACAAAGCACGGCTATTTTTATCTCCTCAGTCTTCTGTGTCTGTCATACTTCTGCTTATCATTGATTCATCACTGTGTCCTAAATAGCGTTCTATTGTTAAGCGAGGAACATATCTGTGAAATTACTTTTTAATTCCAGCACAATTATAATGTGTGCAGTGATTTGCACCCACATTAGGAGGAGAGACATTTTCAATACTTAAAATAAATACCACCAATCCCTTCACTGCTTGCTTGCCTCCTGAAATGTGTTATTCGTAAATTATTGTATCAAACTAACAAACTTGTTGCTGTTGTTATGTTTTTATTTGTCATTTTTTTAAAGAGGCAAGGCAATATTTTAATTTCGTCATGGTTTTTGAGTAGACGTTTAAGCGTTCCAAAAGAGACATTAAGGACTTTAGGAGGGGAATTAGGATTTATTTTATTCAAATTAATAAAATCATAACTTTTGCATAATAAAACAATGCTGCTGTAAAGCGATGTTACCAGGGGTCACTATGATCACAGGTATTGCATAGTTAAGGGATTGTCATACTTATTAAGTCTCTGCAATGATGGCGTTCACATCAAGCTTTGAAAACGTTCCCTTGTGCCACAACCTTGACTTTCTCTACGCTGTTGAGGCTCCATAATGCTGTAATGTTACGTGACTTTAGTTTCTATACATCTATATCTCTTTGCACATAATTGAACAAGAACATCTATGTAAAAACGTACATTGCCATGACATAATACAGCAACAAATCTGTCTCCTTGGAGCTTTGAATAAAATGATATCAAAAACATAAAAATCCATTATTTGTCTCTATTCTTCCATTGCAGGCTTTCTCCGAACATGTCAATGAAAACAAAAAGAAACCTCAGGATAAATTGCATCTGTAATGTATTTAGAAATATGCATCCTAAAAGCGAAGTTCCAAACCACGGATTTCCCAAGGGAAGAAACTTGTCGGGTTCCCGTTTCACATTCATTTCTATGAGATTTAAAGCTGCTAAAACTAATACTCTTTCGATTAGCATTCTCATTACGGAGAGGGGAAAACACACATAACAGAACTTCTCATCATCACATTAGCATGGGTCATTGTTTATGTATTTCATGTCCATGGTGTGACCCAGGTTTCAGGCTCTGACATTACTGGCTCCGTTCCACGTCAGTGCGGCGCTTCTTTAACATCAGACTGACAGCTTAATTTGTACTCTCTGCCCTTTCTCGCTTTCTCATTTTCATAGTAATTTAGTGTTCATAGAAGAAACATCCTGAGTTACTTTCATAAGGCACTGCATATTCTGGAGCAAAGGAAGGATTTGTGCTTGAATGTGCTCAGTTTGATCACTAACATAAATACCAATTACCTTACCTTACCTTACCTACTACACCTTACCTAACCTATCCTTACGATAGGTTACCATATCATACCTTACCTTACAATAATAAACTAAAATAATATAATAATATAATAAAATAATAATAAACATATCTTACCTTACATTAGCTACTAGACCTTACTATTCCATACCTTACCTTACCTACTACACCTTAACATATCTTACCTTACCTTAACTTCTACACCTTAACACATCATATCTTGACCTACCTACTACACCTTACCATATCATACCATACCTTACCTGCTATACCTTACCATATCATACCTTACCTACTTAACCTTACCTTACCATAGCATACCTTACCTTAGCTTCTACACCTTAACATATAATATCTTACCTACTACACCTTACCATAGCATACCTTACCTTACCTGCTACGCCTTACCATATCATACCTTACCTTACCTACGTCTTACCATATCATACCTTACCTTACCTACTACACCTTACCGTATCTTACCTTACCTAAGCTCACCGTAGGTTACCGTGTCATGCATTACCCTATCTCTACTTCACCTTACCATACACTACCATAGCAAACATTACCTTACCATAGCTTACCATATCATATCTTACCTTATCTACCATCTACTACATTACTCAGCTACTACATCATTATATCACTACATTACTACCTCACCACATCTACTACATCATCACATCTACTACATCACTACTTCATCACATCTACTGCAAAACCTACATCACTACATCACCTACGTCACTACATCACCTATGGATTGTGAATATCACACATTTTCTGTGTATTCAATTGGATAATAATATCATTATTTTCCATTAGTCCAATTGTATAAACACAGAATTATAAATATTAATAAAAATCAAAGCTTTAAAAAATGACAAATTACAAATGAGTCCTTTCAACGTCCTCAAACACTCGTCTTACCCTGGAAAGTTTTAACCATAGATGACAGGGAAAGCATTTTATTTTCTTAATTGTACATTTGCTAAATATTTTCCCTCCTGCCTGATATATGACAACTTAATGGTGAGGAATTACAGAAAGGCCACACCCACCCCAACCAACCAATCACCATCTGTCTAGGGACCAGTGTTCTATTTGCGGAAGCAGTGAGGACACAACTCATGCAAATTGGGCAATTTAATTTTGTCACGCAGATGAAAGGAGCACTGGCACATTAATGAGGAGAGAAAAGAAAAGTCGCTCAAAAAAAAGAAAATCCATTTTCCACATAGACAATCAAGTCATCATTAAACAGAGAAAACCTTGATGTGCTCAATAAGGAAAGATGAAATCTGCGTTCAACTGAATGTGGCCAGTCCCCCACATTGTCCCTGTACCGATCTGCTTGAAGGATACTAATGCAGAGCCCGTTCAAAACGGGCCATTGGCTGTGCTACCGATATCGCTGTTTGCAGCTTTGTCACTGCAGCAATACACCCGCCGCCAAGTGTGAATTCGATAAGATGAACTATGCACTTAATAGTGAACGTAAGATAATCAACTGGCTGCTGTCATTGCTAACAGCTAGCTATTTGGGACCAGGATATTTAGTAAATTGCGGACCAGTTTATCTCCAGTAACAAAAAGCGTTAATTCCGAAAGTTACATCACGGATGCTTGAATGTTGAGTTTATCGACGCAAAATGTCAAACTTACAAGACCTTTCAAATGCAACATCTCCGGTCTCTCTTCCTTCAGTTATTCTTGAATTTACTAGAGTGCGTTGTACCCGGCATGCCGTTCAGCGATGCATCAGTTTAAAGCGGTCTCTTCTCACCACACTACACAGTGCGTACTTCTGACGGTATTAACACAATACTCATAAACATGTCCCGTAGATCTCAATAGCTTGCGCTCAACGCTGCAATTCCTTGGCACCTCGGCAACACACCTGCCAAGTGTGAAGTTGATCTGATTAGCGGTTGATGAGAAAATCGAAGGACAGACAGAAACAGATACAGAGACTCCTTCCATTTGACTTGGATACAGGCCATTATTTGATTTCCTTATCGGCCGTAAACTACCAGAAGCATCAAACGGAAGCTTCCCTTCACTGCTGCAGTCTTCCTTTGTTGCCCAAGAAACCCATTCGTTGTGGGTTCATGGCGGTGGCTAGCAGGACCTCTCCATACCACATACAAGATACCTTCCCCTCTTTGTTAGGTAGCTCTCTGGGAAGATGTGGGTGTAGGCAGGACGTTACTGGGCATGGTCCATGGTTTGTTATCCTTCCCTGGTTTTACTGTCTTTAACAATCCTGTTGACAGAAACACTCATCACCACGGCGACAGGATGTCTCATTTCAGACACCAACGGATGTCTATGACAGTGATGATGACTGACTTGATGGATGTGTAATCAGTTTGCCTGCCTGTCTGTCTGTTTGCCTCTGCTAAGGCCGGATATGTAGAACTGTATGTATTGCCACTGTGTTCACTAAACGTTACATCATATCCAGTTATAATTATTTGATTCGGCTAAGACTGAGTTTTCAGTGGAGAGAAATGCGTTTTGAAATGTCTGAACATACGTTACCAAGCCAAGTGCTGTGTGCTTTGATTATGACATTGTGTGGAGGAATGTACTCATTATGACCAATCAACCTAACCATGATTTATACACACGCCCACAATGTGTTGTTCATCTGTGAACCACAGCAACGAGAGCCATTATAATGTAGGCCTATTTATTTATTTATTTATCAAAACATCAGTGGGATACAAACTGATTAAAAGCAAGAGCCACAAGCGAAAATTTGGAGACCAACACATTTCATCATCACGTGTCCAGAGTCAGGACATGACAAGTCATTATCTACTAACCACTACTAACTAAGCCCTTGTTTTATTTCCTTTGTTATTTACAACCATGTTTTCTTTCTAACACTAAAGCATGTAGTGTCAGTGATTGACAGATAAACAAAGTGGTGAGACCAAATTC
This sequence comes from Pollachius pollachius, assembly GCF_949987615.1. NCBI lineage: Eukaryota > Metazoa > Chordata > Actinopteri > Gadiformes > Gadidae > Pollachius > Pollachius pollachius. Next base: position 37,910,489 of record NC_136934.1, read on the forward strand.
AGCAGGTCTAGAAAAACTGTGTGTGTCTGTATGTGTGTGTGTGTGTGTGTGCGTTAGGGGGCGTGGGGTTCCTCCTGTAGTGACTCCCCATGTTGTCAGAATTATTTATTAATGCCAATACTACTTCCTTTGCCTAGTAATTACTTAAGAGTGCACTTCAATTAGAGTAGCTAATTAGTGTTTATCATGTTTATGCTCTTCCTACATCCCGATCTGTTTGTGTGTGTGTGTGTCTCTCTTTCCCACTCTTTCTCCCCCTCTCTCTATCATTCTCTCTGATCTACCCTTTCACCATGTTTGCTGCTCTATGTTTACGTAATGGCCGGATGCGCTTGCCCTTAATGTGGCTGTCATCTTTAACATTAACCACAGAGTATTTAACCGATGCCATCCAGCACTTATTTTTTTAATCAAATAATTATTCAGCGTCATTTAATATTTAAATGAGTTAGCTTTGAAGTGCAGAAGTCATCAGGCTTATCTCCCCTTCCTAGCCACCAAGGGCAGCGGCATCTATCACATTTCTGCTGCTGTATTATTTAACTACCTCAGTTGACTGTATTCGCCAAGTGACTCTGAGTTTGACACACTTGGTTGATCTTAGTGTCAAGCTATGTTTGTCATTGCAATATTGTGAAGTTTTGCTCAATTTAAACTGACTGGATAAACTAACCAATCAAAGTGTTTTTAATAGCGTTCGCCTCTCATGGTTTTCCAAAATATTTTTGCTGATGATTTAAAGCAGAAACATATGTACACTCAAAATCAATTTATTTGTTGTGAACAGCAAATGTATATGAAATAATATAAATAATAATAAAAATGGTGTCAGTGGATCCTAGTTTTTATTACATTCATATTTTCAGTCGAGTTGCAAAAGTTGACTGAGTGCCTTTCAGGGGATACCCTTGAAGATCATTCAGAGTTGTTATTTTATAGACTTAACTATTGGGTAGCACAGAGAATGTATGAATTTATGTATGTGGTAAGTTGTATGTATGTAACAAATACTTTGACGCAACCAAGAGAAGGCCCTAAGGTAGAGCAGATATTATTGTTATCCATGCTGTGTGAGAGAGTGAGATGGAGAGAGAGCAAACGAGAGAGAGAGGGAGATAGAGAGAGAGAGAGAGAGAGAGAGAGAGCAAACAAGAGAGAGAGGGAGAGAGAGAGGGAGATAGAGAGAGAGAGAGAGAGAGAGAGAGAGAGCAAACAAGAGAGAAAGAGAGAGGGAGAGAGCAAACAAGAGAGAGTGTTGTAAAGGTGAAATATGAATTGATAATATTGTAAAAGGGACAGCTCCTGCTAATCCTCATTATTCAATAATGTATAATCCTCATTCTATTAGTTTTTTGTCATCAGTTATATCAGCGTGCCTGCTGGTTCCATGCGGACACCTTGTGCCCTCTGTATGATAATTGCTTGTTCTGGCCCAGTGGGCCAGAGTATCTTCCACCGTAATGCTAAATGCAATTATACCAGTAGAGGACATTTTGTTTTCTTAGCACCACAGTCCATTTCCTACTAGAGGGCAACTTGAAGGAGGAAAAATAACAATCTTCTGGATTGTAAATATAATATATTAACTGTGTTATATCTTTATTTCTTAAATCCTTTCAAAGGGTTCATGCGGGTGGTTCAAATGGTCAAACTACACAACGTCCCATTTGATTATGTATTGATGGAATACATGCCTAGACTGCTGCAAAGGACTTATTATGGTCACTTTTATCTTTTAAAAGGTCTCTTCCAACAATCACAGCTAGTTTATTATAGAAATTGCTCAATTGCTTGCCGTTGATAAACCTAAAACATGTGGCAAATTAAAACTAAACAATAGAGACATTAAGGAGTTATTACGAGGTAGATAATGGTACTTAAACACGTGCCACCTTCATGGATTACGCTATTTATGCACGGAAGTATTTGTGAGTATAATATATATAGAAAAGTAGTGATAAATATACAACATGTAGTAGAGTAGTGCTGAATATACTGTTTACAGTATAGTAGTGTAATGCATATACTGTACATAGTATAGTACTGGTGAAATACTGTATATAGTATAGTAGTGGGGAATATACTGTATATAGTATAGTAGTGGTAAATGTACAATATATAATATAGTAGTGGTGAATATACTATATATCGTATAGTAGGAGTGAAATATGTAGTGGTAAATATACAATGTCTATATATATAGAATAGTAGTGGTGAATAAACTATAAAATAGTATAGTGGTAGTAAATACATTATACATAATATATTAGTAGTAAATATACAATATATAGTATAGTAGTGATGAATATACTATATATCATATAGTAGGAGTGAAATATGTACGGGATAATGTATGGAACGCTGGTCATTATCGGGAAAACTATACTAAATATAACAGTGAGAACAACCATTGATTGATTTTCTTGGCTCATGTGTACCTCACACTTTGAATTTCCTTCCCCATTTGAACCTCGGGGTTCTAAGGAAAAACAAGGCAAGTTTGGTTGGTTTCGAGTACAATGGATTGTGGATTCCATCTCCTGCCAGCGCATCGCTGGGTGTCCATCGTCGATAAACAGCAGGCCTCCTGAGAGGGCTACTGAATAGAGGAATAAAGTCCAGGCTAAGCCAATGTTATTAAAATGTCCCTGTTGTGAATAGATATCTGTGAAGAGCAATGACAAAATCAATAGCTTTACATACTCGGATGCTATTTCCCCACCTCTCCATTGTCAGAAGAGCCGAGTGGGTGGGCCAGTGGCGAAAGAGCAAAATAATAGAAAAAAAATGACTTCCTGTCTGATGCTTTTGCATCTTGGGGGGCTCAATTTATCTAGGGTCCAAAGATAAAGAAATTGCTGCCTCCGCTGTTGCCTTGAGCTGGAGAATAAACAGTCAATATGTGCTCCTGGGGGCCGTGAGGAGCCGTTGCATAAATCACGCAGCGCACACCTGTCCACAGAACCCAGTGCCGCGGCCCAGTGTCGCCGAGGACAGCACCGCGCCCACCGAGGCTTCCCTCCGCCGTCCAATCGATGTGCCGGGCAGGGGGGGGCGTGTGGAGCCAGGCGCCTGTTCACAGAGGAGCGCGGGGGGGAAATTGGTTCATCCCCCCACTGGCAGCCCGTTATGGACGCCCCTCACTGTTGGACAAAGGCTGCTGAGGGGCAGATCTCAAAGCCCGGCGAGGTCATTACGAGGAACCAGCCACAGTAAGCTAGAATCTGAAAGTGTCTCACTGAAACAATCCCGTCCCTCCCTTTAGGCCTCCTTTCAAAGCCTCTCCCCCAAAACACACAAAATCTACCCAGCCTTGTTGAAGACGATGGCCGTGCGCAACGAGATCACGGGGAGAGTGTGTCCATGTAGACGGGTAGGTAGACAGACAGGTGAGCCATCCACAGGACCGGACAAGCCTCTGGCCGCCATCATTAGACACAAATGAGCCTCCAAAGCCCAGCTCTGACTGCCACCTTCCCATCGTCATAACGACTCTGAATCCCACAAGGCCCTTATAATTGTTTCCCTAATGTCCTACTTCTCGAGGAGATTATTCCGCCAAGCGAATCGGTGCGTCACCATCAGTTAGCCGTGGTTTTATGTCATATCAATTGAAGCCTCGGAACTACACGGAAGTACATATTTAAACAAATTGCGATCGTGGGTATAAAATATGTAACACAACAGAAGGAATGTTGTTCCCTCAAGGCATGAATAATCCTTTGCCATTTTCTGCGGAAGTTTGATTGTCTGATCAGCGTGAGATTCACTGGGCAACAGGCAGTACCAGCAGCAGAGGGAACACAGAATAGATTATTTTAGTCTGTCTGTCGGTCTGACAGCCCGGACACACACGCACACTTATTTGCGTGCACACATATGCAAATACACACACACACACACATTTGATCATCACACACACAGCCTGCAATAGTTAATGCGTTCATCTTTCCATGGCTCTCTGAGGCCTGATTGTCAGTGAGAGATGAGGGCCCCCCAGAGAACAAAAGGCAGAAGGGCAATAAAGACGCTCGGCTCGTTTCCCGCCATGACGAGCAGGCATAAACGAGAAGAACTCCTAATAGTTTGTGAGTTAAGTGTTAATAGATGGATCCCATCCTCGGACCTGGAATGATAAGAAGGAAGAGGGATGGAGGCATAAACGGGCAGAATGAGTCATAATATTCAATGGATCATTTTGAGATGGGGGGGGGGGGGGGGGGGGGGGGGGGGGAAGCGCATTAAGTGGTGCATCACGCTTCCAGAAGGAAATATTCCATTACCCCTGATGTCACACGGATCAATGTTGACCGACCCATTTCCTCCACGCAACGAGACGAGGAACTGAACCAGGGCGTCTTCAGCCCGGATAAGAAGAAATGCTCGTAAAAACATCAGAACCCCTTGCATTGATTGACTTTTTATCAATCAACGTCAAGAACTCATACAATGTCTTTGGATGACGGTGTATTTAAAATATATTGACCAAAAGCAAATCTATTTAAAATGATAATGAAATTCTTTTTTCGCTTTGAATGAAGTCTGAGAAACGCACCAGCAGCTGAAGGAGAGAATGTCACGGTAGGCTGGGAAGACGTGAACACACTGCAACAGTGGAAGAGCCTCATCATCATCTAAACCAGCAGCAGCGGGCGCTGGACAGGCTCCATACAAGATAGATTGCCTGCGCCAAATGCAGAGCGCAGCTCTGGAAGTCAGGGATGACTGTCTTTTTTGATGCCACAGTTGTGCTCCATTGCCTCTGCCTCTGAGATAACTTCCAGGAAAACCACTTCAGCGCTTTGTTCAACTTTTCGCAAAAGATAACAACGGCTGCTAATACTTCTTCCACTGTGTGGGAATGTGCACTTCATAGCTCCTTTGTTCTTATCAGCTGAGGCATGGGATTCACCAAAGGGAAACAAGATCCTACACTATGAAAGATAGCCGTAGGGTTGAACATGTTGATATTGTAGTTTCCAATTTGCCTCCAAAACAACACGCCTTTCCTCTTCATTGAAATGATCATATCTGTGTATCTCGCGGAGATGCACATTAATTGTCCCTATGAGAAAAACACCTTCCCACATTAGCTGGCATACAGGATTGTAACACGGCAGCGAGATTGTTGTGGGTTCAACCAATGAAAAGGTAATGATATTAAATGGTGCAACATCTTGAAAGCATGTCAAATTAAATATGAATGGAATAATTCTGTTGGAAGTCATTCACCATGGTTGAATAAAAACCAGTGGCATTGAGCATCATCAGCCATGCACAGAGCTGGATCAGTGATGTTTACAATAGTAGAATAATAATTATGAGAAACGGAATGGTTGAGCATAAATGGAGGGAACAAAGGGAAAGAGACGATGGCTATCTAATACATGTTTGGTTGAAATAATGCAGTGTTCTTCTGTTGGTTGGTATCTAAACCAGCGAAGCATGGGTGTGTGCATACTAAAAATACAAACACAAGGTCATGAATGGCTGTGCATCAGCCCACTTCTTGGCTTTTGATATGGCTCAGGATGAAGACCAGAATGTTGTTGCAGCATAATCAAGTGAAAGTGAGTTGTCTTCAGGCTCCGTAATGTTGGCATTCTGGAAAGGATTGATCCCCTTTATATGTTCCAGATTCGCAAATGAGGAGAAGAAAGAGAAAGGTGAGAGTAATGTTTTATGAATACAGCCAGAGGCTATCTAGCCATGGCCTTTAGATCATCTGCCAACAATCCAGATGAGCACAAACACAGCTCTGTAGGTCCAAACAAACGTATGAACCAGTTTCTCAACTACCAATGGTGTCTGGACATTTATCATTAAGGGTTAAATGATCATTGGTCAATCAACCCTATCCTGTATCTCATACCGGAAATCCAAGGGCCAGACAAGAACCAGTCGAGGGGAAATCGAATACCATACTGCATGTTTAATAGTGGGATGCATTCATCATTTTTTCAACGATATACAGTTACTTTTCTTCTACTGTCAATCACACCCATACATTGTTCATAGTTAGCATATAAAATACTCTAAGATACTATGTTCTCTGATACTACTTTTTGAACGAATGAGTGGCTGGTTGCGTGTGTTTTCTCTTCAGCTATGCAATGCTCCATTTGGTTTGGTGCTGGTGCTCACGAGACGAGACGGGCCAGACCTACAGCATGAGTAATGTGGGGGTGCATCTGTTCGTGGTGAGCATCACCTGACAGTTGATGGGAGTTTAAATGTTGGGGGGATTTACCTGCCAGAGTGGCGTATAGCTTAGCTTTGAAAGATTATCTGGATATTAGCTGAATGTTCCAGCCTATTTAACCTGGGGTTGAGTACATGAGTTGATACTCTGCTCATAGTCATTCCTAAAAACCCTTTCTTTCTTATGTGACACACATGCACAGAGGTATACACACACACATTCATATGTATACAAACACACACAAACACATATACCCACAGACACAAACACACGCATCTGTTGCACATTGTTTCAATAACCGTCTGCTACTCTTGTGGTTTCATGGTCCATGTATACTTAAGTGTGTCTGATTTCAACCATAGCTCTGTTTGTTTTAATGCTCCAGAGACAGGAGACAATAAGACTGTTGCACACTGTGGTCCTCATCCATGCGTACACGGTGCGTAGGCCGGCTCCCACAGGGGGCTGGTACTGACAGAGCGCTGGGGAGCACCATCTCACCCACTGCCTGGTTTTCAGGTCACAGGCTCCATGTTTGATGTGCTGTTTGGAAGTGTCTTTACTGCTGCTAGATCTAACTGTGCTGTCTAAAGTCTATAGTGTCCTTTACAAATGCATTGGGAATACGAAACCAAACAGATACTACCGCAGGGAGTTGAAATAGCATCCTGGATCAACGTTTTGTCCTACACATGTTTTAAGCACGAATCAAATTCAAAAGCCATCGCAGCACTTCACAGCGGTGTCTCAGTAGGGTCTCAGTAGGTTATTTTCACTGTTAATACAGAAGGGTAATTTCCCTGCACAAATGGGAGTTTTTGCACTGCTTATATAAGAGAGTCACTGCTTGAAAGTTGTACTCAGTTTCACTGAAGTGTCCTTCAAGTTATAATTCCCTTAGCATTGACACTCGAAAATAGATCAAACCACTGCTTCCTCCCGGCACACAAAATAGTGCACTAGACTGTTACTTAATTTTAAATGATTGAACATAACTTTATACCACCCGAATAATTACAGGAAATCATCAATAATAGCGTTTGTGTAAGCAAGATTTCACTTCCAGCTCACTGCCATTTTTTTATACCTGGAAGTGCGTCTCAAACTGAAAATCCCCCGTCGTCTGCAAAAAGCCATTCCAGGTGAGAGCGAGGACATAAGTGATCCGCCGCTCGTATCTGGGTGAGCAACACAACCAAAATTTCCAACGGGTATACAGGCCAGGTCTGTAATGGCTGTGCAGGTCAGACACTGGAGAGCGGTAGTTACACAGCGATAACGGCTGGTTGAAAAAAACCCTCTCCCAAATAGCAGAACAAAGTCTGGCTCAGGGGCACCGCTTCCAAAAGTGCCGGATTCAAAGTGTTTCCCGGTTCAAAGAAGAGGGGATCATCTAGAACCTGCAGGAATAGAAGTTTTATTTCACTGTTACAAATAATGAACACTACTCTGTTTGTTCGTACAAAAAAAATCATTCCTCTCAGTAGCCCTTTCTCGTGTTCCAGCTGATACCGACCTTGATTTGAAAAGGAATTAAACAGAGATCTTGCACCGTATGAACACTGTAATATGCATTGAAGCCTAGTGAGACCTCTGGACCGCGGGCATGCTTTTCCTTCTGCTGGCAGACGGGAAGATGGTGTGAACTTGTGAATGTTTTACATTGTGAGTGTACACCTGCTCGCCACCAGGAACCCATTAGTCACTATCGATGGCAGGTCCAGCAAACCGTTAACAAAGAAACACGTTCACGCTCAACAGTTACCCACATGCCTCCTGTGTTGAGGACTGGTTCATCAGCCGGCTCCTGGTCCGCAACACACCACAGAGCAACCGACGTGTTTGTGTGTGTGTGTGTGTGCAAGGTGAAAAGCGAAGGATTTTGGGTGAAGATATGAACCTGGCCTCAGACTCCGTCCCCAGGCGCAGCTCTGTGGGGGCTTTTAGACAAGGGTTAGATGTTAATACCACTAGCTGTCTCCTCTTTCCCACAGATCAAGTGTAGTTCAGAAGTTGAGGTTATAGCTTCACGCCGTCCCTAGCATACGCCCCTTCGTCTGCTCTCTCCCTCTATGATCTAATTTAGGAACTATTACGGCAACGTAACGGAGCTTGAGTGAAATATTGATGCAGACTCTGATGCAATTTTAACTCTGTGGGTGCCATGAAAGAGCCTTGGAATAACACCTGTGAGTCGTAGCCTACGTTATGGCCGGCAGAGGATCAGTGTGCTGGCATTGAATCAATCTGCTGGCATCAAGAAAGACGTCAGTGTAAATGGTGAAAATTATGTTCTATATTTCCAGCTCCCAACCAAAGGACACGCAGGTCCCCCTGAATGTGTTGATCACAGAAGAATGCATACAATGTTAATAGCAGCCATTCTTGTGCAATGGACAACAGCAGAAGTCTATCCTGAAAGGCATGACCAAATAGATAGTTACTATTGCTATAAAAACCCACTTTTCAAAACCAATGTGGCGTGCCAACATAACTAAAAACCAACAGCCAGGAACAAATGCTCCTGGAGCGAAAACAGCTAAAGAGCTGAAACCCACATAACAAACAAACTCTCCCTGTAAAAAACTGCCAAGCTAATTTAACTGAAGGGATTCATCTGTGCAGATGACTAAGTTGCATATTTTTGCTGTTAATACAATAGGTTAACGAAAAGTCTGCCCCTTCCTTAATGTGCCCACGGTAGTAATAGAGTTGACCTATAGCGTGTTTCCTGCTGAGTAGGTCGGCGGCCAGTAGGACCACATTGTGTTTGCAGCAGGAAGCTCCCAAGCATGAGTGCTAATAAATGATTAGTCGCTGCTGATAACGACCGTGTCAGCTCCCGCACGAGGGTGACCATATCCTGCTGCTAAAGGTCAAGGTCAGGACGGCACGAGCTGTCCGGATAAAGCATACAGAAGCCATCAGATACTGGCTTTCAAATGTCACGCAATTATAGCTGTGTCAATAAATAACAAATTATATCAATAGTGTGAATATAACAGTGCAAAATGCTCAGACTTTTTAGGTAGGTGGATCACCATGGCAATCTAGGGAAGATAACAAGCTCCAATTAATAAAAATCACCCGGGAAATCGTACTTGCTTCAAAGCCTTCGTCACCTACACAGAAAGGTTAGAGATGAGCTAACTGAGTGTCCTAAAAAGCCCGCTGGACCAGTGTTTTTTGGCAGATTGAATCTCTCTTAACTGTAACAGGGCCTAATTGGTTCTCAGTCCTCCAAGACATTCATTTAATTCTAATGGGAGCCCATGTATTTTTGGAGAGAATCCATGATGTCACCACGCAGCCGGGTCTATGACTGAGTGGATCCCAAATGGATTCAGCTGGTTAAATAAAAGCTAAATTAAATAGACTGAACAAAACTAAACACAACAATGTTGTAAAGGCAGTCTGACTAAATGGATTCATGACATAACCTACATTACCGTTCAAAATACATCATTGTAATTCAATCCTTCAGCAAAAAAGGAAAATATAAAAAAAGTTGTTAAGATCAATAACAGTTCTTCATAAAACAAGGCTTAATTAAAGCACATTTTGTATTCATTGTGGGAGTCAGAAGGTACTTCGCAGAGGAGACGCAGCACAGAGCAGTATAAGACAAGCAGAGAATAAAAAGACCTGCACCTGTTAAAAACCACTGCAGTGTTTTTAAGGGGTCACATCCCTTTAAAACCGCTCACTCTTCGGCTCTTCAATGTTCCAACAACAGAGCAAAATGCATTATTTTCTGTTTTTACACTTCACTATATTGTTCAACCCACACTTAATCACATTAAGTCCCGCTGTTCTGTCCACACTAGATAACGATCCATCTGCCCACATTCAACCACCGCACCAAAGGACTGAGGGGAACCTTTGGAAATATGCCACGAAACACAAGTCACACAAAACGGTGAAATGACTTTTTCTCTTTTAAGATATTGCCTTCCGTTTTCTACTTGGATGAGTTTGATTAATGTGACAGCATTCTGTTCCCTCTTAATCCCATGCATTTTTAAAGAAGTCAAGGAATGCAAGCTGGGAAACTCATTTCCAAAGACTTGGGCTGTATTGTAATACGGCGAGGAGATAGTGCTGGCCAGGCGCTTTGTATCGATTTAGGGCTGGGCTCTGTGAATTGTGATTCATTACAAAACGCAGCACCGCAAAATAGAAAGGTAAAAAAAGCACCCTATACGGTGCTTGGCCAGTGTTGACTGTTTATAGGAACTCGCCAAAAGAAATCACAGAAGAATGGAACCTTGGCTTAGATACTGGGAGTTTCTCCGCTGCCAAAATCAACGGAACATTTCACAGCACAATAACCCTGGGTGAGGAGGAGAGAGAGTGTGTTAGGGGGTCTGTTGAATATTTTAGCACCTCTGCATATTGTTCTTGCACAGAAACTGTTGTTCATCTCAAAACGCCTGTAGCGGCTTCATTCTTCAAATCTCTACTCCAGTCGGGAATAGAGTTTTTGTGAGGCGCAGTTTTCGTACGGTAATCAATGAGGTATCAAACGACTCACAGTCACAGACTATGTCATGAATATGTTCATATTCTTTCTACATGCGGGGAGGGGGGGGGGGGGGGGGGGGGGGGGCAACACCATCGGTGTGGAATGAGATGCTACTCGCTCAGCAAGTAGCAAAAATACCTTGTTTTCACCAGTAAAAGTCTGACTTCTAGCTGGTTATGGAAAAACAGTTTGTTTTGATTCATCATATCTGAGAATAACATTTCAAGCCATCCTCCCCCCCCGCCCCATAAACACACAGAAACACACACATAAAACAGTCCACACACATACACAAAAACAAGCACACAAACACATACGCACACAAACACATACATAAACACACACACACATGCATACAAACCACACAGAAAAAAAACACACAGACGCACTCTCAGAATCATGCATGCACACAGATACACACATCCAGAAACATGTATGCACACACACACACACACACACACACACACACACACACATACACATACACATACAGAAACAGAGACAGAGACAGAGACAGAGACAAACAGAAACATGCACATACACAGAAACACTCATACACACACACACACCAACATAAATATTTATCAGAAAAAAAGCAGCCCACCAGGTTACAGTAGCACTGTCCCGCAGTGATTCATGTCCCCAAGTGCAGCCAGGAGGTGAATGGTTTCCCCGCTGTACCCTGCTCCGTCTCTACCTTGCATAAAATGTACTCGAGGAGAACACAGAATGGGATAATAATACCGGGAGATAAGGGCTCGGAATATGTACGAGTCTGATCATGGCGTCTTGGGAAACCATTTTATCTGATACATCACAGAAACTAGCACTGTAATGTATAAAGAAATAAGCACACACATACACATAAACACAATGACACACACATAATAACATCCCACCCACAGCCGAATATATACATAGATACAACATAATGTAAACTATTTGTGAGCGAGGTGGAGAGGCCTGGTTCTGATGCAGTGCATCACAACACTTGGAACCCGGGGAAAGAAAGAAAGTGAAAGCAGGAAGGAATTTACCAGAGGCTGTCCTCCAGGGCGTCCATCTTGATATTCCTGACAGGAGAGCGTGGCTTCTGACAGACAGGATGAAGAAGAAGTGGGCTTGTGTGTGTGTGTGTGTGTGTGTGTGTGTGTGTGTGTGTCTGTGTGTGTGTTTGTCTCTGTATGTCTGTGTATGTGTGTATGTGTCTATGTTTGAGTGTGTACGTGTGTATGTGTGTCGGTGTCTGTGTGTATGTGCATGTGTGGGTATGTGTCTATGTTTGAGTGTGTGTGTGTGTGTGTGTGTGTGTGTGTGTGTGTGTGTGTGTGTGTGTGTGTGGTTGTGTGTGTGTGTGTGTGTGTGTGTGTAGGAGGTGAGGCACATAAACAATGGACAGCCGTGATGGAAAGTAATGGCGGCCCTTAATGAAGTGACACAAGTGATATTAAGGGGTTGGTTGATAGCAGGATGGGGCAGGGCGGGGGAGGTTGCTGTAGTTCTGTAAGGACATTAATTGTACACCAACACAATACAATAATATGAGACACCAAGAGTTCACCGACCGCATGTGTTGCCTGAAGGTTGTATATGATAATAATTGGTGAAATTATATAAAAATGTATCTGCCCACTAATGGAAATGGTATTGGTAATAGTGTTATAGGGTGTTGCAATATTCTCATAGGCAAATGTCGTGCTCTCTCTTATCTGTCTCTCTCTCTTCTTCTCTCTGTCTACATTTCTCTGTGATCTTCCTGACTGCGTCTCTCTCTCTCTCTCTCTCTCTCTCTCTCATCTGTCTGATTTGTCTCTCTCTCTTCTCTGTCTCTGTCTCTGTCTATATCTCTGTCTCTCTCTCTCTCTCTCTCTCTCTCTCTCTCTCTCTCTCTTTCTCTCTCTCTCTCTCTCTTTCTCTCTCTCATATTTTCTCAATTTGCCCAGTCTCTCTCTCGCGGACTCCCTCTTTCCATCTCGGTCTGCGCCTGCATGTTTTGATTTGTGTGTGTTAATAAACACACGGCATACGTAACTCTGTGGGGTTGCATTGCTCTCCCGTCAAGCTGTTTGTGTTGTTTCCTTTCAGCCACCTTTGTAATGGCGCACATCACCGATTTATTAAATTGGAGTGATCTTGTAATGGCGACTGCATTTGAAGGTACACACTACACAGCCCATTATATGTAGCGGCTCGCAATGCCCCACTTTGCTGAGACGTATGGCAGGAAAACCTAATTATCTCACACCACACTCTCTTCAAACCCCCCTTGCTCATATGTGTTCTGTGGCTATAGAGAGCTGCTATAGACACCTTTAAGGGAACACGCCACCGTAAGCAATAGAGAGACATACTGTTCAAATCCCTGTATGTTAAGAGTTCCTCATTGGTTCGATTTAGCACCAACCCTGTGTTTTTTCCCCCCTCGGAGCAGAACCGTGGTGACGTATCTAAGGAGGATTTTGCAGCATTTTTTCTCTTGCATGCAAGTTTCACAAGCACAAAAAGTGTTGTTGTCATCAGATAAACCGGGGCGTCATTCATCAGATAAACCGGGGCGTCATTCATCTCCAGGGGAAAACTGTAGAGCGAGGGGGGGAGTCTTCACTGCACAAAAGTCATGCAAGCATGAATAGGCTCTGATTATAGTCTCCCCTGCTGCCTGTGACAAGTTCATTTGTAGATAATTACTTACACTACTCACTAGTACAGACATTTGTTACAATGACGCCCTGGGTTTCCAACTGCAATCACTCTGACATTGTGCTCCCTTCTCCTTCCCATTGACAAACATTCACACTTTTTCCCCCGTTGAATTGTATCGTTCTTCCTCGCATCCCATCGTTTTAAAATCCATGAGCGGCGACCTGCCCCCACGTGCCTTCTGACTCCCAGTGGGAGAGCACAAGTCAATACAAGGGCCGGGCCGGGTAATAACTCCTGTGTCCTTTCATTAGGGGCAAAGCAAACATGCTGCTGTGTACCGTGAGGATTGGGGCCTGCAGTGTCATGCTCAAGGGCACTCGGGAAAAGATATTTCCGTTCTGTACAAAATTTCTCGAGATGGATGGGTTTAATTGAATACTTCATCACAGATTTCGTGTCATTTTACGGTTGTTTTTTTTCGGTACTGACTAAAAATACATTTAGAATATGATGGATGTAGCGCGACTCTACTTTTGTGTCAAACATCTTGACATCCTCCGCGTATTGGTCTTCTTCGAACAGAAATCATATCTTTTTATGCAGAAATGACATATGTGTGAAGCAGACTCACGTTGTAACCCCTGGAATAACCACAACACAACATGAAGCATTATTAAGCCTTTATATAAATATACTTTTAAAAAGGTTTATATATATAGAGATATATAGATATATAGATACATAAATTCGTATATGACCGAATGTACATATATATATATATATATATAGAGAGAGAGAGAGAGAGAGAAAAAGAGAGAGAGAGAGAGAGAGAGAGAGAGAGAGGTTGCTCAAGGAAGGGTTATTCAAATTCAAAAGAGGGGAGTGAAAGTCTTCAAGATAAATAACATTGCCATCTTTTCAAAGGATAATTCAATTCTTTCTGTTCTTTAGTGAAGGGCCTCAATAGGCGGCAGCCCACGTTCAATCTGAGACTTTGAATCAGAGACTAAACTGTGCATAGAGTATAAAGTATTCTGAGGCCAACATGAATCGTCATGTAACACATGCATGACGTTGACGTGTTTCTAATGGACGTGTTAATGTGCGGCGTGGGGATGAACACACAGAGACGTGCTGCGAAATTCTTCAGGGCTGTGTGGTTTCTAACTCTATACTCAATACATGAGTGTGTGAGTGACACACGATGGATGAATAGCTTGAAAGGAAGGAATAATACAAGAGAATGAGAGGCCGTTGACAGCAAGAAATTATGGACGCACGTCATCTTTTTTTGTTCATACCTGTTGCCGAAGACAAAGTTGAATCGGGGCACAAATACACCAACATGCCGTCGCTAAAGAATACATGTTTGGTGCGAGGCTTGACATCAGAAATTGGTAAAAACTGCAACTTTTTAAACTGATTTGGGGAAAATAATAAGTCAATTGAAGTTGTAAAGCTTCTGGGTACCGGAAATTAATTCCACAGTCTTTTGAATAAAAACGGTTGACCCCGAGAACATATTGCTACAGATAGGCTACTTAATGTAAACGCATTACCGGACTAGAACCGATCACCCATGAGATACAGATGTGAGACTTGCCATGTCTTTTCCATAACCAGGGAATCATTAACACGCTTCTCTCTCTCTCTCTCTCTCTCTCTCTCTCTTTCTCTTTCTCTCTATCTCTCCATGAAAGACTCCATGATGAGCACATTTCTCCACCCCACGCACAGCAGCACACATTAAAGAGCCTCTTGCGTGCTCACGCTAAAGAGGAACAAAAAGAACAGGCCCTTCTGCTTCCATTAATCCTGTGGTCCTCCCCCCCACACACCCTAACGCCCCCGCCCCCCCGGCTCAAAGCAGCCAGAGCGTAGGGCCGTTTAATGTGAAGTTAAGTGATGCTGAGGCGTCGGCACCAATCAGAGACGAGCGCTGATGTCTGCAGAGCTAACACCGGCCGGCCGCTAAAGACGAGCCATTACCACGCTTTTAATGAAGCGTCTCCTCATGATGCCATCTCTGCTTTAGATGTCCGCGAGAAGAATGCACACGAAAGACCCGGAAAGACCCGGAAAAAGTAGAAAGAAACCATCGCAACTCGGAGCGGCGCGACAACGGACAGGGTCATTAGCGTTGAACCTACTCTAATGTACCGCTAGCACTGGGGTGGTTTAAACGCATTTGGACATTTACTCAATTTCGGTTCCGAACTTGATGATGATGATGAGACATTTTAAGGAAAACATACTCTAACTTCGACTCTAATGGTAGATGTTCTGGTTCTGCCAACATTAGCAGACAACGGATGCGAAAACAAAAGTGCACTGTGATCTAAAACTACTCTGAGTGGCTTTGGCGCTACAATATAAAGTACGTAAACTGATACGTTTCACATACTTCATGACATTACAGCGCTCTAACATTACCATGGATTCTTGTCAATTGGAAAGCAGGGGTTTGCTCTTAAAGAATAAAGTCCATTTTCAATTGAGAATGGACCATTGAAAAGTTACTTTATTCTTCAAACTCGAAAATGTGAAGCATGTTAAATGGCTGAATTTGCCTGCAAATAAAAAAATTAGTAGTGGCATGACTACATAATCAGTGTTAACCCTCTTCTCGGGGGTGGCACTCAGGCGGGAGATAAAAACATTTGGCATGGCCAGGGGTCAATATAATTCTGCTTAATTGGCCAAACATTTATTTACTTTTTTAATGCATTACTAAAATGGCCTTTTGGATTGTATTGCCTTTTTTAAATCTGAAGATCTGAATCTGAGCAGAAACATTTCAATGATACAGATTCAACGGTAGGTTTATTTAAATAACCCCAAACACACACACACAAACACACACACACACACACACACACACACACACACACACACACACTAAACAGACACACGACACCAAACAGCAAACACACACATACACGCACGCACGCCTGCAAACACACACCAAACACACACACACACACACCAAACAGATACACACACCAAACAACACGCACACGCACGCACAAACACACACACACACACACACGCACACACACACACACATAATGGAGTACTATACAGGCTAATGCTGCCGCACGTAATTAAAGTCATTGTTCTGCATTTGAAACGAGACGTATAATCACGACTGAACAAAGAATCATCTTTTCTAGACTGGTGTTTATATTGATCTGTGTTTGCTAGTTATAAAAATCGACTTAACAAGGTTTACATTCTTCTCTTAGGCATCACTGAATTATCTATGATGTTCAGATCCCTGTGGTAAAAAACCAGTGGTTTGTGTATCATCTATGTGTCTAGATCTCTGTGGTATGATAGCCAGTTGTTTGTATTATTATGTCTTTCACAATATTAAGCAAGCAACAT
This sequence comes from Pollachius pollachius, assembly GCF_949987615.1. Lineage (NCBI taxonomy): Eukaryota > Metazoa > Chordata > Actinopteri > Gadiformes > Gadidae > Pollachius > Pollachius pollachius. Next base: position 37,927,246 of record NC_136934.1, read on the forward strand.
CTGATTTACAACATGCTCTGTCATCGTAACTATGAACAATGGTGTTTAAGAGCTTGTCTCTCACAGGATTGAGAGAACCGCATTTGTCTCACAGTGGGGAAAAAGAAGCAGGTTTGTGTTGTCGAAGAGCACGGCTTTTCTTCAGCAGAGAGAGGGCGACGGAGAGAAAGGGAGCGTGAGGGGGGAGCGAGAGGGGTGGAGGGAGCAAGAGAGAGAGTGAGGGAGGGAGGTAGAGTGAGGGAGAAAGAGAGCGTGAGGGAAGGAGAGTGGGAGAGAGAAAGAGCGACATGCAGCTTTCATAGTTCACTGAGAGTAAATAGCTCAACTTGGTTTCTGACCTACTAGCTCCCCCTGCTGTTTAATTTGACTGTTTATAGTGTCATGGCCTCATGATCATATGGGTGTGATGTAAACAGAATGAAGGAACTTTAAAACAGGCCTATCATTTATCCGCAATCAGCCGGGAGATGCTGAGTGAACGGTAGAGCTAGCAACAGTGGGAGCATAGAATAGATCTTTCTACTGGGTTTGTAATAATGCAATAAGCCCAGCATGGTTATTACATTACAAATATCATTTCACTGAGATCCCAGAGACTTACAGAAGGTGCACAGCTAGGGAGGATTATGATCACTTTATGGAGTTTTCTCTCTGCAGGCTCCACGGCCCACTCAGCATCAAAGAGCCGGGAACAGGAAAAATAAAAGGTTTTAATCTCAAATGTCTCTCTCTCTTTCTCCCTCTAAACTGGAATTATCTCTCCCCCTTAATCTTCACGCTACGAAACATCTGATTTCCATAAGTGCCGCCTACTACCGCAGATTGTCTTCTGCCCGCCCACTGGAACGCGGGCTCTATAGCAGGTCTGCTTATGCAGTCCTGCGCTATAAACCGAGCATTGTTCAGCGTGTGGGAGCCCACGTTGGCACAGCCTGACAGTTCATCTCTTGTTGTTTTTGGTGCAGATTATTGTTTGTTAGCAGGCGCTACAGCTAAGCTCTTCAGAAAGACGGGGAGCAGAGAAGGACGTCAACCACACCAGGAAATAGATGGATTTCCATGTTAACATTGTGGGATAAAAGTCCACTTAACGAAATACAATTTCAAAACATGAACATGAGAATTGGAAGAACACTTTTGCGCTACTGGGGTTGGTAATAACGTTGGACAGCTGGCAAAGGCCCACAATCCTATGATCGGGGTTTTTTTAAGTTATAATGAAATGTGCATGAAGCCTTTTCCTAGCACTAGGGGATGGTAGAAAATTCTACAGACATTATTTCTTTTTTTTTCTTTTTTATTCCCATGGGCCCCCCTCTGCCTTGTGCCCCCCTCCCCCCACAACTGTGTAATTTATACCCGCAGTCCGACGGCCCTGAGTGAGGCTACATGGTAACAGTACATAGTGCGTGCTGGATGTGTAGGTTTCATTCGTGTCAGATCCCTGTGTTCCCAAGGCTTGACTACCCAGTCCAATCATGTCATTGAGAAACCTTTTAACTCTTCCAGGTTTGTATAATTTTCTAAAAAAGCAAGTGTTTGAGAGATCATTCAGCCTTCCCCCGGTCGTCTATTGTTGATGTAGTGGCACTTCTTTATCATCTGTTTGATCTTGTCCCTCTGAAAAGACTTCTGCTGTGGAATGTCAAAGTCTCTTTAAAAGTAGCCTCATGAATTAAGATAGGAGATCGTATTACGGTTTCAGCAACAGTGTTGAGACAATGTCATTGGATTTCAGGAAACCAATTGGATATTTACACTACACGAATGAATCACATTTAGTTTTAGATGGCAATTTGGCTTTTAATAAATATTAAAGGGGACATTTTATGAAAACAACACTTTTCCTGGGATTTGGGGTGTTGTTTTGGGTCTCTGGTGCTCCGACACGCATACAAACTTTGAAAATAGTCTGTACATGATTTTACGAGTGAGATATGGATTTCTGAATGTACCCCGCCTACAGTTACCAAACGAGCGAGTCAGTTTCGGCGTCCCCTCCTACGTAGGAAGGGGGCACATTGAATATTACCTCCCACTTCCCCACTGGCTAGAACAACTCGTGCAACCCTCTAAACACTCCCCAGACCCCCGTGTCTCATTGCCAGTTCCCTCCCACTCGATCACTCACAGTAAGAGGGGAACACAAACCCATGATGTAGTCACTACACCAGCCCCCCCAGTGTTCACCTCAATATTCAAAATCCCTGCGGCGAGGAGGGCGAATGGCCCGGCCCCTACGACTGTAGGCAAAGTCAGGAGGTGCGGGAGGAGGCGTGACATCGTCCATCACATCCTCTTGTTGGGCGGGGCGGGGGGCAGCGACGACCGGAGGGCCGCAAGCTGTGGGGGCTTGTAGGGGTTGGAGGGGGGGACGGCCACGGCGTGGCAGGGGGGGCGGATGGGCGGGCGGCCCCTGCGCAGTGGCAGAGCCAAGTCTGGGGGCAGTTCAAGGTCCAAGTGAACCGGTTTGAGGCGATCAACAGACACACACTAAGGCTTACCCCCCATGTCAACCAAAAAGTTCTTGGCTCCTGCCTCGATGACACGGAAGGGTCCGTCATAGGGGTGGATAGAGGCCGTAGCGGAGCCTGGTGGCCGTCGTGGCGGATGAAAACGTAACCCGCTGACTGCAGCTCCGGGGGCACCCGCGAAGCAGGGACGCCATGCTGCGTGGTCGGGACCGGGGCGAAGGCCCTGGCGCCGTCCAGCAGGGAGGCGCGCTGAGCGGAGGCGGACCAGGGCTCCGTCGACTTGGGGATGAGGTCACCAGGGACCCGCAGCGGCTGTCCGAACACCAGCTCGGCCGACGATGACCGGAGGTCCTCCTTGGGCGCCGTCCCGAGCCCCAGCATGACCCACGGCAGTTTGTCGAGCCAGTTGCTGTCCGCGAGGCTGGCTCGAAGGGCGGCCTTCATGGAGCGATGAAAGTGCTCAACAAGTCCGTTAGCCTGCGGGTGGTAGGCGGTAGTGTGGTGGAGCTTGACCCCCAGATTCTCTGTCACCCCCACCCACAGCTCTGAAGTAAACTGCGGGCCACGGTCAGAGGAGAGGTCAGCAGGAGTGCCGTAGCGGGAGACCCACACCACGATGAACGCCCAGGCCAGGTCGGGGGCTGTCGTTGAGGAGAGCGGGACTGCCTCCGGCCAGCGTGTCGTCCTGTCCACCATGGTCAAGAGGTAGGTGAAGCCGTGCGAGGGGGGCAGGGGTCCCACCAGGTCCACGTTGACATGGTCGAACCTCCGCTCGGGCACCGAGAACTGTCCCAGGGGGTCTTGACATGGCGCACCTTGGCGCATTGACAGGCAGTGCAAGTGTCGACCCAGGCCCTCATGATCCCTCTTGAGCCTGTGCCAGACGAACTTCTCTGACACCAGCCGTGACAACAGTTTCCTACCTGGGTGAGATAAGCTGTGTACCGCCTCGAAGACGGGGCATCTCCAGTTGGCGAGGACTACTGGCCTTGGCTGACCCGTGGAAACGTAGCACAGGAGCTTGGCCCCTGTATCACTGAAGAGCACCTCCTCCAGGCGCAGCCCCGTGTTCGACGACTTTAGAGCTTGGACAGAGGGGTCGGCGGCCTGATCCACAGCCATGCGGGAGTAGTCAAAGTTCAGCTGGACCGCACCGACCACCGCCCTGGAGAGACAATCCGCGACCACGTTGGACTTCCCAGCCACGTGCTGGATGTCTGTGGTGAACTCGGAGATGTAGGAGAGTTGGCGCTGCTGGCGGTTGGACCACGGCTCCGCTGTCTTGGACATGGCGTGTGTGAGCGGCTTGTGGTCCACGTCGGCCTTACATTAAAAAATGGAAGTGTCTGACCGCGAGCCACAGCCCGAGGAGCTCCCTGTCGAAGGTGCTGTACTTGCGCTCTCTGGGAGACAGCTGGCGACTGAAGAATGCGAGTGGCTGCCAGGCATCCCCAACCCACTGCTTGTACACCGCCGCTCGTACACGGACGCATCAAATTTGATGCGTCCGTGGTGAGAGCAGAGGGTGAGGGGTGGGCCAACATGGCCGCGCGGGCCAGGGCCGCCGTGGTGTCCTGGAAGGCCTTGACACGTTCCGCCATCCAGTCGATCGGTTGCTTCAGAGCCTTGCACTTCTGGGCCTCGTACAGTGGTTGCAGGATGTGAGCTATGTGGTGGAGGAAGCGATAGTAGAAAGTCACTATCCCGATGAACCCCTTGAGCTCGCTGACTGTGCAGGGGTGTGGGAAGGCTGCAACAGCTTCCACCTTCGAGGGGAGGGGGATCACACCCTCCGCGGAGACAATCAGCCCATGTTGGCTGAGCCGCGTGAAGAGGGTCCGGAGGTGGGACAGGTGCTCCTCTTCCGTGGTGCTCGCAATGAGGATGTCATCCAAGTAGACAAAGAGGAAGGGCAGGTCCTGGAGCACCGAGTGCATGCGCCGCGTTCCTCAGGCCAAAGGGCATCCGCAGAAACTCGAAGAGACTGAAGGGGGTGACGACGGCTGTCTTAGGGACCTCTGGGTGCACCGGCGCCTGATGGTACCCTCGTACCAGGTCCCCCTTGGAGAAGAAGCGTTTGGCCGCCAGGTGCGCTAAAAAGTCCTGGATATGCGGGACCGGGTAGCGGTCAGGCTTGGATGCGTCGTTGAGGCGGCGGTAGTCCCCACATGGGCGCCACCCACCGTCTGGCTTAGGGACGGTGTGCAGGGGAGACGCCCAGGGGCTGTTCGAGCGTCGAACGATGCCCACCTGCTCCATGTGCGAGAACTCCGCCCTGGCGACGGACAGCTTCTCTGGGTTGAGGCGCCTGGCCCTGGCGTGGAGGGGAGGCCCATTAAGCTCGATGTGGTGCTCCACTCTGTGCTTCACCGTGGGCGCAGAGAAGATGGGCTTAGTAAGGTCAGGGAATTCGGCGAGCAGCCGAAGGTACTGGTCGCCTTCGGCGAGCGTGTTGGACAACCCGCTGTAGACTGCCTCCGCCTGCGTGCAGGCGAAGGAAGCGAAAGTCTGTGAGTTGACCAGGCGCCTGTTTCCCACATCCACCAACAGGTTATGGCCGCACAGAAAATCTGTGCCAAGGAGGGGAAATGCGACGGCTGCGACGACAAAATCCCAGGTAAAGCGTTGTCCTCCGAAGCACACGTCCACCGCCCTAGTGCCATAGGAACGGATAGGCGTGCCGTCCACACCCACCAACTGCGGACCGTGCTCTCCCTTCGCCACCTCCGATCTCCCTGATGGAATGATGCTCCACTGGGCACCTGTGTCACAAAGGAATCTGCGACCAGAGACGGTGTCTTGTATGAAGAGCAGCCTGTTGGTGACACCAGCGCTCAGGGCTACTACTGAGCGCCGGCCCTGCCGTTTCCCGTCGGTCCAAAGGAGCAGGGCGAGCGGCACCGTTTGGCCTTGGCGCCAAAAGTGGCGTGGTAGAAACAATGGCCCGCAGCGTTACCCTGCCAGCCAGAGGGTCTGGCGTCGTCCTTCGCTCTCTTGCGACGGTCCAGTGGCGGGGGCAGCCGCGGGAGCAAGCAGGTCGGGGGACCGTTGAGGCATGGCCAAAACAAACCGGTCCGCCTCCCTGGCCAGGGCGCGGGGTCCCACGATGGTGGTGTTAGCCAGCGCCATCCTGACCTGAGCTGGCAGTGTGCGCATGAACAGCTCCGTGAAGAGGATCATGGGGTCCTCTGTACCGAGCAGGTTTAGCATCCTCTCCATACGTGCAGAGGGCCTCTCACCTCCCAAGTCCGACATGTCAAATAAGCGGCGCACCCTCTCCGCGGTGGACAGCTCAAATCTCTCCAGGAGCAGGGCCTTGAGGCGCTCATATTTGTTTGTCGTCGGGGGGGCGGACAGAAACCCCGACACACGCGCTGCGGTGGAGCTGCCCAACATAGCCACAGCATGGTTGTACCGGTCGCCATCGTCGGTAATGTTGCTTTTGCTGAAATGTGCCTCTACTATAGCAAACCATGCAGCAGGCGCTGAGTCCCAGAACTCAGGCAGCTTAAGAGTGTGGGTGCGCACGTCCTGCGTCACCCTGACAGGAGACGGTGATGTCTGCCGCTGTTAACGTCTTCCTCGGGCGGACATGTTGCAGAATCGCAGTGTTCGCTCGTGCAGTTTTTGTAAACAAATAAATAACAAAAACGAACGTCGAGGTCACCAGTGTAGTGCCGGAGAAAAAGGAGGACGTAGGCAACATAATAATAACTGTTTTAATCCAAAACGACAGCAGAACAATCACTCGCAGTGCATGGCTAGAACACCTCGTGCAACCCCCTAAACACTCCCCAGACCCCCGTGTCTCATAGCCAGTTCCCTCCCACTCGATCATTCACAGTAAGAGGGGAACACAAACCCATGATGTAGTCACTACAATATAGACATAGAGCTCCAGGAGTCCGCAAACAGCAACAATCCCTTCTCCTCCATGCTGTGGCTCAGTCTGACAGCTCATTGGTCAATGGGCAGCAGCTCATTTGCATTAAAGCTAGAGACACCAGAAACAGCGCATTCTGAAGGGAGTGAAACAGAGGGGAGAACACCATAATATGTCTCCTTTAAGCATTTTTCGTAGATTTGGTAGATCCAACTTGCAATACCGGCTAGTGTAGGGATGTGTCATATCCCTAGTGTAATATTAGTCCAATACACTTACTATTCTAGTCATGCACACACACACACACACACACACACACACACATGCACACACACACACACACCTGATATACACACACACAATCAGACACCGAGCACACACACACAAACACCGAGCACACACACACAAACACTGAACACACACTGAACACACACACACACAGCGAACACAAACACTCACACACCGAACACACGCACCGGACACACACACCAGTCCATTTAATAGGAAGTCTAGAGGACACAAACAACTTATCAGTCACCTGAGCTTTAATTATTTGTACTTCAACCGATTCAGAAGCACCAATCCAAACATCTCAGCCTCAGGAACAAAGGAGGGAAGAAATGACCCCAGAGGCTAAACCAGCGCCGGCCTATTGTACAATGTGTTAATGATACTTTGCTTTGCCTTGCCAGACCCTTCAGTGTCCAACCCACCCCCTACTCACCACCACCACCACCACCCCCTCCCCGATCTCACAGAGACCCATCTGCAAAAGAAACACAAGTGGTGTGTGTTTGGCATCTCATCCCTGCTCTTTAACCCTCTGGCACTCTGAGCAGCCCCCACTAGTCAGGTGTGGAGAGGGAGGGGGATGGGGAGGGGGGGGAGAGAGCCCCCATTAGTCAGTAGTGGAGAGGGAGGGGTTTGAGGCAGGAGATCCACCACTAGTCATAAGTGGAGAGGGAGGGGGCTGGGGGGGAGATCCACCACAAGTCAGTAGTGGAGAGGGAGGGGGGGTGGGGGGGGAGAGAGCTACCACTAGTCAGTAGTGGAGAGGGGATGAGGGGAGGGAGAGAGGAGTGAGGGGGGGTCGGAGAGAGCCACCACTATCCAGTAGTGGAAAAGGGAGGGGGGACACAGAAGGAGGATTATTATTATCCCTGTCCGCACGGCCATACCACCCTGAACACGCCCGATCTCGTCTGATCGCGGATGCTAAGCAGGGTCGGGCCTGGTTAGTACTTGGATGGGAGACCGTCTGGGAATACCAGGTGCTGTAAGTGGTGTTGGGTGGTGGCCAATAGGTGGCACTCTTCCCTCCATCCCAGGACACTTATTGCAAAGAGTAGGGGTTTCCTCGGTGTCCTGGCCCAACCAGGCTAATTCAATCTGGCCCCCCTAATAATCCTCCTGTACAATTGGCTGACTCATTAATTCCCTTCCTCTCCACCTCAAGCTGGTGTGTGGTAAGCGTTCTTGCGGAGATTGGCTGCCGTGCACCACCCAAGTGGGTGCTAAACACTGGTGGTGGTGAGTTAGGTCCCCCCCTTCACTGTAAGTGAGTTGGGTCATTGAAAAGCGCTATATAAATATAATTTATTATTATTATTATTATTATTATTATTATTATTATTTTGATCCTAAGGTTTTGTGTTTGTTGTTGTGCTATGTGTGTTAGGGTGCTTGATGCAATGAATGCATGAGTTTCTGACAAACCTTGTACTGATTGTTCCCATTGAGACGAGGGTCACAGCCGTTTAGACAGAAAAAATATATTTAGCCCCATTATATAAGACCGATAGTATAAAGCAAGTCATGTAGAGATGGATAGATAGATATACTTTATTTAACCCCAAGGGTAAATAGTATACTTTAAAATAAACTACTAATATCAAATACATTTTTTAAAAGATCCTTACATATGTACATGACCATGGTTCTCACTATCATCTGATAAACACATTACGGTTCCTATATTGGGTTAAACACAACCCAGCCCATATGGGAATGTACTGATGAGCATATTTTCTGTTTAACACAACTAATTGAAAACCCCATCCCCCTACAGAAAGCTTTCATGATTGATCTAATTTGGGAACGGCGGGTGGGGGGATGCAGGTAGAGGTTGCGTTTTAAATGTCCCTCGAAGGACTCGCTGAAGCCGAAGCCATCTGGTTGGTAAAGTGAACCCTGAACACCCAGCATCTGTTGCTTGGCGCAGCCGTCAGGAAAAACCTCCAAGCGTGGAGCGCTGAGCACTACATCCTCTCTTGTTGGTTTGTTTGATTTAAGGAATTTCAATGTTTCCTTACGATGTTATTCTAAGGTAAACGTATTGAGTTAGTGTTCCGCAAAAACAACTAAACTATAATGAGTAGCTATAATATACAGAGAATGTTGCACTAAAATCTTTTTTATTTTTTTTTACAGTATCCTGTTTGAACTGGGTAGCACCTGCCGGTTAACGTTAGCAGACGTAATGCAGCCTTTAACAGTTATTGATCTGTCAAGATGAAGGGTGTACCAACACGAAGAATACCTTCAACGGCACTCTACCTATCGCATTAAGGCCAGTGCCTACTAATGGTCTCCTGTTTAAAGATTACAATTTTCTATATACAAGAACCTAATCATCAAATATAATATCCTGTTTGACTCTTCAAACTGATAGGTTCATCATCAGCCTTTATAGTATATTGATTTCTTAAACACACCTGAGAGCAAGGTCACCACAATGTGAAGAGTAAAGTAATAAAAGTCCATCCATTGTCTGGAAACTGGAGAGACCTTGCTTTGCCTTTCCTCATCTCTTTTTGTGTCTTTTCTCGCTTTTTTTCTTTGGCTTATTTAAAAAAAGGAATAACCTTTCCAAACACATAAGACAATGAGTCTCGGGGTAAAGTACGTGTCAGTAAAAAACTCCTTGCCCACGCAAGGATTCATGAGGCAATAAAAGAGACTAGAGAGACGAAATTCCTGTCATGGAGAACAACACTACACCTCTAAACTCACACACACCACAGAGATCTTTCATGCGTATTCATTTGTTCAGTATCACCTACTTGGATACATATATACAGTATGCCTTATTTTCATAGTTTGTTCTTCCATTAAGGTCAAAGTTACGCTTATACGCCTCCAGGGAAATGAGCATCAGCATTGCATTGCATTTCTCATGGCATCCTCCAAACCGGGAGGTCAAAACATGAGGCAGGCTTCAGGAAGCAGTCTGTGCGATTAATCACCATCCATGACTCTTTTACAATAAAGGGATAGTGGTCGTATGTTGAACTATAATGAAGTGTGGATGGGCTGTAATTAATTACTCGCTACATCTGGCTAAGGTGTCCTACATTCTCCTCCTAACCCCCCCTCTTTTTATCTGGGGGTAGGACGGGCAGGGTGGTGTTTCGTGTTCTCAGGAGCATTTTTTTTGTCTTCCCCTCAAATAGAAAAAGTGCTGAGACTGCAGCACGGCAGAGCAGCTTTCTATCTGACACCAGATGGTGATTTTAAACATGGTTCCTGTTTTTCTCTCACAGCTTCAGAACGATCTGTCTTTCTCTTGAATCGACCTCACGACGGGAATTCTTCACTATTCTCATCCTCTCCTCATCACTCTCTGCCTCGACGGCTGCTCAACTGTCTCCGTCGTGTGCCGTCTCTCTCTCTGCACTTCACTCGGTGGCAGTAGCTTCCTCCGCTGTGAGACGGTGTTTGGGTGATTTGTCTCGACCTGCCACCTGCCACCGCAGCATTTATCAAACTTTTTAATGGCATTTTGTCGCGGGGGCTGAAGAGAATATAAAAAGAAGGTGGATTAAAACACTGGAAAGCTCTGATGAGGTATCAAAATGTGGTAACCCATATTTTTATATAGCTTAAAATGTAATCATCATAAACTATAAAAAGGAGCTCCACTCGCCTGGACATTTTAAATGGACAGAATTATTCTTGTTTAACAACATTGCTGTAAATCTTAACCGGAGGTATCTCTTCGTAGCTATCTTGCCGGTGATAGCATGACCGGCATGTTATGGAGGAGGAAGCAGAGTCAATAAGTCGGTCACAAAGTGTCCTGTATGTTCTCACACCGACAAGTTTCCATATTACTTCCCCTCCATTTCCAGAGATTTATACAGGTCACTCCTGTTTTGACAAAAACTATTAGTTGTGTCCCTTGTCATGCTATTGTCTTGTGGACCACAGAGACGTAATAGAGGTCAGCCAGAGAAGTAGGGAGACATTTAGCCGAAGCAGCACTATATATTTCATTTCACAAATCCAATAGACGCCGGTAATAAAGATATACAGGAAACATTAACCGCACACAAATCCAAAACAATTCAAAGGTAATCTTGTGTAGTCTAGTTGAAAAAGGGAAAACGCAGCACATAAAACCGAGGGTGAAGGGCCTGGCCTACAGGTTAATGAGATCTTACCCCGAACGGATCGTCATGAAGCACCAGGCTTGGCCTCTGATTCTGGGATGTTACCAGAGCTGTCTCCACCAAGACTGCAGACCAGTCTCATAAAATACCTCTGATACCTTTGATGCCCATGCAGAACAGTATGAGTTGCAGGAGTCTTTGAAAAACATCTCTTCACAGTTATGGTTATTTCCAGATTTCCAGTCTGAGATCAGTAATATATATCTTGTGATTTACATTGAAATAAACCTTTTTTCTCTATCAAGTATCAGACCACAATGGAAGTGGGTGGCACCGAAGGGGAGGCTAGAGTACCTGCACGGAAAAGGCGGACAAAAAGGAGTGTTCCCCCCCCACACACACACACACTCTTTTTATGGAATATATTTCAGAAGGTTTTCTCTGTGAGGGATTCGGCCCCATTCTTCATGACAAGAGAGCAGGAGCGGAACATGTTCCAAGCAGATACATACTGGGTCTGTATTAATATATTTATTAGAATTTATTAATATCTAAATGTAGATAATGCCCTCCTTTATGCAGCACTGCTGCTGTGTTGCTGTTGTAAAAAAATATAATAAAGAATTATCTACAAAGAGTGAAACATTGTCTGAATATGATATGGCACAGGGCTTTCACCATGATACATTATACATAACGTTTCCTCTTCGCTTTATTAATGCTGGACAAGAGAAAGGTTGTCTGAGCATAACTACCAATGATGACTTACTTTTTATCCAATAACTGATAGTTTCAGTTCAGGCTTTCCTATGATCAATGTGATAAGCTATTAATAATAACGTGAGGCAATCTGCTGAGATTTTCACTCAGCTTTTTTAAAAGCTCCTTTGGAGTGGATCTCCTCAGCTGAACTGGAGGGAAATATTTATTACTTCAGGTTTGAGTGAAGCCATCCGAGTTTATCACAAACACTGTCCAAAATGGTCCATTGATCCTCTGGCCCGGGCCTAAGCTATCACGCTCTAACAGGATCTAACAGAATTGCAGAAGTCTTTTAAATCCATAGACATAATCATTACTTTCACTACTTCTTTTTTTTTACGCACCCTATTTCATTAGCTATGCCAACTAGTGCAACCATTTCCTTTTTAAGCTGTGCCCAGAGATACCTCTGGCTGCAGACACCGCCCATTAGGAAGCAGAGGCTAAGGAAGCAGAGGTTAAGGAAGCAGAGGTTGAGGATGTGTACGCTTCGCAGGTAGTTCTCTTTCCCAAGCAATTAATCCACACAGACAGCAAACTGCTCAAAACCTCCTCCTGTCATACAGACTCATTCACTATAATGACTGGACTTGGACGCAAACAGCCCTAGAAAAGAGAAAATAAGCTCTGCTTGCACACTGAAAAAGATGAAACATGTTCTAACCATGTGTATGTTAAAAGATGAAACATGATCTCTCCTTCCTAAGATGTCAAACAATGAAGCAGGATCTCTTCTACCAAAAGGTAATTGAAGAGACGAGGGGAAAACATGGAATAACAACTCTATAAATAATGATACACAACCTCACTCTGTGAATGAAGCAGCTCTCTAATGCATACTTGTAGAGCATGTATTAAGCAAATATTACATGTATAATAAAAGCATGTATAAATATTACATTTTCTACATACATATATTAAAAAATGCTCAATGCAGTTGAATTGGATTCTATTTTTTACCATGTTATAACTAATTAATGATAAATGTTAAAATAATAACTCTGGATTAATTGTTCTCAATTATTAAACACAATTATCACCCTGGCAGTCCTTTGATTTCAATAACTTTATTTCATGTCTTATTTAATACAGCAGCACCTCATTGGATTGAGGAAAAAAAAAACAAGGATATTTCTGCTCATCCATATTCAAAGTGGTGCTCTCTGTTTCATGTCTTATTTAGCGCCCTATGAAGATACTGAACACGTACGGAACATGACAGAAGAAGTCAACGAAACATTGCCCACTAAAACACACTCTGCAGAGAGTTAAAGGGAAAAAAACGGTTTGCAGCACAGAGTAAGAAGAATCAGATGGCCTACAATGTTTTCCAAAATATGAGGTGGCATTGTGAGGAAGGAAGTACAGAGAGAAAGAAAGCGAGAAGTAGAGGAGAGGGAGAGGGATGGAGAGGGAGTGAGAGAGGGAGAGAAAGAGAGGGCATGGGTGCAATAGAAAAGAGTGAGATAGAGAGAGGTGAGTGAGGGAAAGAGTAAGAGAAAGAAAGAGCGACAGACCGGGTGAGGGAGTGCAAGGGAAAGAGGGAGAGAGAGGATTTGTATTTCAAAGATTCAAGATTCAAAGGTTTTTATTTGTCACATACTCATACAGGTTGTGCAGTGAAATGTTTGTGTGACATAATCTGTATTCCTGTAAAGGGTCCAGATAGTTTGAGGGGGACAACATCCCTGGGGAGAGGCGAGGATGAGTGGACTACTGGCCGCCGCAGAGAAGGCTTGAGAGTTGGGTTGTGAGGATTAGGTGAGTCGCTGGGACTTGAAAAAGCAACAGATAGCGATAACTGTTAAAAGATAGAAAATAAACAGATGAACCAGTAAACTAATTAGGCACGGCTTAAGGTTCACCTGGACCAATGCCAAGAATTCCTCCCCAAATTAACAAATCACTGAGGGAATCCACAGTGCTCCAACCGGACTAAAAACTTTGTATGTTTCAGTTAACACCAGTGGGTGGTTCCAGCCCAACCTTACCCTCCGGCGAATCAGACTTATTATTCCCTAGGCTGCGCTGTCTAGTCAGTCAAATTTTAAGCTTAAAGCTTTCTGCATTTTTAAATCTCTTTGGCATTTTCGCTTTGGTCTTTATGCTAATGACTGCATCACCTTGCTCCAACGCCCAGCGATCAGGGCAGCTTTTATCCAGACGTTTGTAGTTGCATGCTCCTCTCTGCCGATGCCATTTATGCTAACAAGCACACAATATGAGCATAATCAGGGTTAATTAGGCCGGTAAAAGCCTGTATGTTAAAACCAGGACTTCCCGGAGCATTCACTGGGAGACGTCAATAAGGCTTGTACGTTTTCCCGCAGACATGTTTTGATTCTGAGTGAAAGCAATTTGTAATTGCATGCAAATATGAATGACCTGTGGTTCAAGATGTGACATGTGAGGCAAACAAAGTTGCTCTTGTCTCAGGTCTCTGTACCAGAGATAAATACCGGGATCTGAATGCTGTGTTTTTTCCCATTTGAGCCTCCTAATAAAACCAAGTTGTGTTCACAATAACTTTTTTAAAAGCCACCAAGAATACTTTCCCAAGTCAAGACACTTTCACAAGTTTCACAATCCATCTTTAGAGTCTTTTTTTTTCCGTTTGCAATCCTCCCTTCCTATTACTCATTATTCATCCGCCCTTCCAACAGGATCTCTCTCCCATCCTTTGGTCCTCAGTCAAGCCGGATCTCTCTCTCTCTCTGTCTCTTTCTCTCTCTCTCTCGTATTCCCCTGCCCCCTTCAGCCATCTGTCAGAGTGAAGAGCCTTGCTGCCAAGCGTCTCCTCTGAACAGATTTAAAGCTCATACACTCTCACAGTCCACATTCTCCCTGGTAAATGAACTCTTTAGCTGATCGCTGACTGCACACCCACTAACAATAGTGCACATAGTGTAACGCCTCACCAAATGTGGTCAGTCTAATGGGATGGGTAGTACTTAGGAATGACCCCTCTTTTTACACTTGCATTTAAGTGCCTTTTGTTGTAAAATGCAAACGCACATACATTATGGGGTCTGACCCATTGTGACTGGAAGTCATGCATTAACAGTTTTTTTTGCTTATAATCCAAATAAAAATAAATAAAATACTTTAAGCCTTAAAATGTAGATCTGCAGATGTTATCAAACTGTGAGGCGGTGTATGTATTTGCATAGATTTTCCCGTTCAGCACTCAGCCAATGCAGTATAACTGAAACTATTAACTGAGGCTGGTTGGGTTATAAATATTAGGGCTCGGGGGCTTGTTATCAGGATGATGTATTGATTCTTCATGCACTCTCCAACCACACATCTGTGTCTTTCTGTCACACTCGGTGAAGACTGAAAAATGATTATACAACCTCATGAGTGTAAGCAATACAGGCGTGAAAGCTGACATTTATTCAACATTTCCCAAAGGATAGATAAATGCTATTCAATACAGCACTTGACAAAACTGCAACTCCTTTTGAAATAACTATTGATTGGCCTATGTCGTGAGCTGGGCCTTTTTTTCCTTCGCTCAAACATTCTAGTCTTACCTAGTTTTAATGAGGTCCGTCTTTATGTTTTGAACCTCTTGGGTAAAGAGCAGGTGTGGTGAGGAGGGTACACATTGGTACGGACCTTTTGGACGAACCATTCGGTTCATCATTGCGGACTCCAGTGCCACACTATTTGCCATTTATATATGATGGCCTATTTTTGAGGTAATAAATTACCCATTGTTAGTTAAATGCCGATCTGTCTGAGAAACTGTGAAAATACAAGCAACCCCCCATTCTCATGCAGTTTTAGTATAACTGTTTGACGGTAGAATTAGGCCACAGCTCGAGGATGGTAAAAAGTTCAAATAAGACGTCCTTTACCCTTGCTATATAGCTTCAAGGTAAACCTTTTAAGCTTTCTAATGTGTTATTGTCACACAGAAGCAAACTTCTACTTAATTAAATATTCTATTTCAATATTGTTGTGTTATCACAAGCACACTCTTTACTCCTTATCACTTTGTAGCAGTCCCTACCATAAATATTCACTCAAGAAACTTGCGGCTGTAGAGGAATACCAATTGTAGGCCCAGAACCTAAACACTTTGAATGAGGGAATTGGAGTCATGCCGTGAGTATTGGATTAACACAGAGTAAATGAATACAGCATCCGATCTTTAGTTCACTCTTTTACACCGTTCAGGTTTGCTCTAATATAATTGGACCAACTGTTTTTCCATCGATGTTTTTTGGGGTTACACCTTGAATCAACAAAGTCGTCAACACAATGGAGTAGAAACACATACAGACCACAATAAGACTTCTGTCTGACCCTGACTGCAGAGCATGTAATGAAAATATATGAACACACACGTATGCATACAAACTGCCAGTTTTTGGTTGATTGCAAATGTTTGGATGTATGTCAGGGAAAAGCAGAGTAGCATGAAAAGCATTGTTTGAGATAAAGGGCCATTAAACTATTGATACAAGCAACATATGTCAACCACAGAGAGTATCTTTAAAAGTAGGATGTAAAGAATGCTCAAGATTGAAACTTTTCATGTTAGGTAATCCTTACCCTAATATTTGCTTTTTTTTTATGAGCAAATGTGTCCAATAAAAGTCTCTGTTAAACTAAAGAACAGATTAAAGTCAGTATATAACAAGAATAACCCAGATTTTAGCATCCTTATAGAGAACACCCTTAACAAAGCCTCAAATAGAAGCTACTTGATTAGAGCACTCTTGAGAATCCACCGAAGCACAGACTGCTATTACCCTGAAAGGTGGTTATGTACCTCACATAAATGCTGCATTATCTTGAGGTTACGGGTGAGATTAAATGTAAATATACAATTTAATTAATAATTACCTTTTCATTTTAACTAGGATTTCAGAAAGATTTTGATAATATAGATGGATGGTAATAGCACTGTGCCTATTTGCTATAGGCACGATGCTAGGTAGATTACAAAATACATTAATTTTAATACGTATAATAATGCCCTACGGAATTAATGTAAATTGTTCTTGCTCTTTGATGAGCTGGTAGGGTTTACGTATCGTGTTCAAGGTACCTACAGGTAAACTGAGGACACTGGGGTTTGACCCCAGAACATTTCAGCGCAACACCTTAAAGCTGGGTTAGGCAACTTTGGAGAATCCAGGCAAAGTAATCTAGATTTTGAAAGTATCCAATCGAAAAAATCCCAAATCCTATCCAATCCAGAAACCAAGACCTCCTTCCATAGCCACTCCCCCAAAAGACACCACTCGCTAGCTTTAGCCTCAAAAGGTCTGCCTAGCCTTGGTGAAGAAGACTCCGTTTATGTGCAATGAGGGCAGTGTGCGCAGGTAGCACTCTGTCTAGGTAGGTGGCTTATCAGAGGCCTGTGACAGCTATATTTAACATATTTTGGTATTTCTTTTTGTCAGAGCATTTTATTTATTGATTGCTGACATGTATTGTAAAGAGTTATTAACAAATATGACAAAAAATGCTGGGAAAAATATGCCTAAACTAGATTTAACCACTGGACTACACTGTCCGGTTTTTGCCATCCAGAAACTATTTGGTATTTGGGTGGCAAAAATCAAGAGTATGATATCCACAGCCAATATTTTGGTATCAAACTATTATTTAAAGAGCCCTAAAGCAGATCTGTAACGCTACCTGGCAACAGTAGAGCCAGGCCATCTGGGAGAACATTGGAGCTCATCGGTTTCTCCTCAAGCACCTCTCTAAGCCCTCACTACCGAGTTTTAAAAGTACTTTCTCACAATAGTTTGGGTAAAATAACTCCCTAATCAGAAACGGGGTGCCAGGGTCCCAGAGTTTTTATCTAACCACCACCCCCCCATTCCTCTTCCTGGTGATTTAGTTACTGTGCCGGCCCTGTCAAGCGGCAGTGTCATCGATCACCTGGCTTGTGATTCACCCCGCCGTACGACCCCAGACAGCAGCGATTGCCTCCCCCCATACCTTTTGTTTTATCCCCGAGACGTTTCCATTTAGATTTTGTCAAGATCGACTCGGCACATAATATGTAGTGTTTTCAGAGTGATAGACAAGAGTTTTTTCTAAGTTTAGGATCTCCTGAGCTGACAGCCCCAGCTCCCCTTCAACGAGAGGAGAGATACCGCAGTGAGAGAACAGCGCAACAGGTTACGTTTCTGTTTCTGTTCATCAAAGTGGCATCTTGTGTGAGGGTGCAGAGGAGTGAGTTATGAGCACGATATGAATTACTGTGTTGTGATCATCAGTGCCCTGTTATCTGTTTTTTTGACTTATTTTTATCTTTAAGTATTGACAGATTCTCATTTAAAATATATTTCAGTCTCTTTGAGCAAGGTATTAGCATATACTTTCGAGGAGTTCACATGCAAAGTGAATATAGGACTATTATTTGATGATAGTGAATGAGGGCCTAAACTGTCTTAAATACCACATTGTGTCATATTAGTTTTTAGGTCCACAAAGAATAATGATAATAATTCATTTGTGAATGTTGAAAATTTAGAAAATGTGTTTTTGATTTTGTATTTCGCCTACAGTTTGTCATTTGAAACTTGTGATTTAGCTAATGTGTGCTGCAGACTGTAGACTGTCCCTTTCCCCAACCCAACTTGGACTAAACCCCTTGGATTGTACAAAAATAATGTCAATACTGGAGAAAGAGGTTGTTGAGGCAAAAGGCTATTTTGTTTTATCTTCATAGAAATCTGAAAGATAAAAGAATAAGTGGCTAACTAATTTGTTGAAAACAGGCAGCCTTATCGACTGCATCTCTTCATATATGAGTAAACTTTGCAAAACGTATTTGCAATTTACAAGGAAATAGGTCAGTATTGTCCGATGTGCGACTCGAGTCCCTGGCCATTAGGGGAATACATTATTTCAGCAGATAAAAGCCTCATTAGCACTGAAAATGTTGAGAACGGACGGTGGTTTTACTTTAAAACGTGAGCTGTGTGTCAAGTGTGTTTTTGTTTTTATTCACTGTCATTGCTCATCCACTGTTTTATTTTCCCTGCAACCATATCTTCCATACCCACGCATAGCAACTAGTTGAAGAGATACCATATTTAGTCAAATATGGTATCTTTTCAACTAGTTGCTATGCATGGGTTGAATATAATTTAATTTAATTGAGAGCGAGAGAGAGATACTATATATAGTCAAATATGGTATCGCTCTCTCAATTCCATTCCATTAAATTCTCTCTCTTTCTCTCTCTCTCTCTCTGTCTCGCTCTGATATTTACATGTGATGTTTAACATTTGCATTATGTTTAATATATAAAGATATACAGATATAGATAAAGACAAAGTAAACCAAAAACATAAAGTGTAAAGTATGGAGAGCATATATAGCACATCCATGCAGGTGGGTAATTTAGGTCATATATAGAAATGGCCATATATGAGGAAGGAAGGAGAGGAGAATGTGTTTACAAACAGCTGAATTACAGCCATCTGGAGGCTTCTGAAAGGCTCACAGGATCGGGTGGCTGGGAGGGGCGTCACTCAACCTCTTTGCACATTGGTATATTTGAAAGATTTAACCAGATTGCCCTTCTCTGGGGTCCTATATGTGAAACCTTCATATGCAAGGGTGTGTTTGGAACAAAGCGAACAGCCATAGATTTACATTTCAATACATTATGAATTGAATGCTCCCATTTAGTTGAGCTCATGTCTCTGGCAGTTCAAACTTTGAGGCGTTAACCCTCTCTATCTTGTCTCAGGAGCAGTGACACGCTGGCATTTAGACCGATAGTCTTAAGTAACACTCCGTCTCCAGGTTTACCTGCCTTTTGTGCATGGCAATTCTGGCAGTGGGCTAATGGTAGACCTACAGCAACAGGCAACCAGAGGATATTTATTATCCTTAATCAGCCAGAGAGTGACCTTGAGATTAAATAAAAAAGGAAAGTTATCCTTATTCTCTCTAGGTAGTCTCCCTGCTGGCCCGTGATGAATAGGTCCAATCAGCCAATCAGCTGGGAAGTTGACTACTGCAGCGGAGAAGGCAGCGTCTGGAAATCCAAAGGGACCGGATGGAAAAGAGAATTATTCTTTTAGTATGGCATATCTCTGTGTAGCAATTTGAGAAGGACAACCTGCAAACACTATGCTACCGACAGAGTAATGGCAATTGCTTTGGAGACTTTTAACTACATAGCTCATGTATAATCTTTACAGTACTTTCCAGAAATTGTCCTATGTATGCACTAATCTACCTGCTTTATTTCTATGTTGCTTTGACTTTTGTTATTCCATTTTTAATATACACCTGATATCCTCACATCTGATAAGGCTTTTTTCAGTTATTATTAAGACTGGAAGCTCATAGCTCAGAGATTCTCTCCATTGCTTTCTCTTTTATAAGAAATGGCGTAATAGTAATAATAACAGTGTGCGGAAAAAAACTGCACTGAAGAAGCAAAACACAAAGGATTTGGCTGCCAGTCACCTGGCAAAAAGCAAGATGGTGATTTAATAACTTTGGACAAAGACTTCCCTTGAGCCAGTCCTATCTTTAATTAGTAAACACATGATAGAAGGGAACATGTTCTATTAGCGTAGTAACGGCTAACAGCTCGTAATGATTAACCTCGGGAGACCGTCCACATCAAGTTAGCGTCTCGAAACGATTAGCAACCTCCCGCCAAAAGAAACGGTTGAGCGCGTAAGTACACAACATTGATTTAGTGATGCAATTTGTGGAAATTAAAACGAAGAATAATGTTTAGCGGCGGCGGGTGGCTAGACAAGGCAGAGAAGTAAACTTGCTAAACAACGATATAAAAATGAATCGCGAGACGGAATGGAGCTAGAGCCGGCTGGAGTGTTGTGATGATTGTCCGTATCTCTGCTGTTTGATTTAGCACCGTCTAAGACTAAGTGTTGATTACAATGCAGTGAATTAATCACAGCCAAGGAGAATTTATCAGGAGGTAAATGTCTGCCTTAAATATCATGACTCTCCTCCTCTTTGGCGAACATAAGGCTCTTTTTTTTTTTTTTTTTTTACTAATGTTCTCACTAGCATATGGATTTTATACTCGCTCACAGTAAGGACGCCTCAAAATATTTTTTCTCACTGTGTGTGAGTCTGTGTGCGTGTATGCGTGTGTACACAATAATGTTTGTGTGTGGGTGTTTGTCTGTGTGGTACAATATAATGAACTCATCCCATATAGAATATCGATTACTTTGAACATTTCAGTCCGCAGGTACATGATGTGGGCTTTTATATTAGATAAACTCATGGAAAGACTACATCCGTCACTCGGTTGTATAGAACAGCAGTGCCCTCTAGTGGTGGCTTTATAAATGGGTGTTAGTGTGACTAGTGTTTTTCATCCTGTGGCTCGCGAGGGAACTGCAAGAGTTACGTCGGATTTTATTCTTGAAAAACACAGTGAGTGAAAAAATAATATATGTAATTGGACATAAATATATATTAATATTTTTCAGTAAGTGTAGTACTTTGTCTTGACATCATTTAAAAAATACTATTGATTTGTGCATTCCGTCAGAATTTTTGTATGATGCATGAACTAACAGTTAAATAATTGTTAAGTAAAACAAGTAAAACAAAAATAAAAAGTAATAATTTACTAATGGTCTTCATGTTTACCAATGGTATTCTTATTGGCTAAAATAATGATGTTCCTGTTAACCAAGTTACTAATTTATACATTGTTTAACCCATTGACCCTAACCTGAGTAACTGTAACTAACAAGAACTGAACTACAAACACAAAAAAACTAACCATAACCCCTATGTTAATGCTGTATAATAATGACTTACTGAATTACTGAATTAACATGATAATTAATGGTTAATGAATGTACCCTTATTCTAAAGTGCTAACCGGTAAGACATGATTGTGAGTCACTGTAATAAAATAAAAACCCAATCCAGAAAAAGCACATACAGGAGATCCTGGAGTTACTGTAACACTTTATTTACTTAAATACCACATAATATTAGTACAGTAAATATCACACATTCCATTCCCTGCAGGCCTACCTGTGTAGGCTGAGGGCAAAGCTACGTAGCATAAGTGCCATGTTAAAAACTATGTTCAAATCAGGCAGTGCATGAAGAACAAGTCAGTATTTAGAACGGAAAATAGTAAGAGTTAGAAGACTCATGTTTTTTTATATTAAAGCTCATCAATCATATATTTATCAAACATACTGTTAATGGGGGACATCATTAAATACCTTTCAGGCCTGTTCTACAGTTTTCTGATTTGTCACTAGTGCCATCATCGCAGGTTTGACAGATTCATTGGCACATACATAGGTTGGCATGGGTCATTTGAAATATGGCAGGCGCTTGCTTACTCTTCCGTCCCTTATCTTTTATCTGAGACAGAAATGTAAGCGACATCATCATCAGGTTCATCTGCATGAGCCAACAACAAGTCATGAATCTAAAACAGAGAACGACTTGAACAGCAGAAATAAATGAGGCCTTCACATAACCCTACATTTGGAAATGGCTGAATGGGCACTTAATACAAAAACAGACTTTGGAAGTAACACAGTAAAATACCTACGTCTGATCATACATGTTTTGAAATGCATTATGTACGGAGTAGTGCAACAGAGCGTAGGGACCACTGGGTGTTGCAGGAGTATGGAAGAGATGTGTACTATCTGTAACTTAAGAGAAACCGGTGCAGTGTAATGCATTCATAGACATTCACATCTGAATCACACACACCTACATCTATACAGCAAAGACATGCGCAGAAGCCCATACTTACATCAAAAAACAAACAAACACACAAGGAGAGCAGAGAACACTGTTCCTGGACAGTTGAGTGAGTCATGTCTGAACAAGCAATGGAACAATACGCACAAAGGCATTGACATCAGGGGGTGTGAACAAAAGCAATAGCTTGAGTTCCAGCCCTTTAAATAGAAAAGAGAGTACAGTCACAGCTACAGACATATAGTAATATTGGGTACATAAAGACACCGTCTCCTAGTAACCAGTATTGAGTTCCAGCCTCATATCTTAACACAAATGCACTGTTTGCCACTTCACCACATAGAACAATGGTTATTTTGGACTGGAGCTGCAGGGTTTGGTTAACCAACTCACTACCCCAGTATCCCCGGAAACATTCAAACCATTAGTATGTTGGTAGAGTTTAAACACCCTCAGGTATTAACTAGTTATCTAGTTGTCCTCTCCGTTGACCACGATGAGAACAAGACATCCCCTGCAAAGTGAGATGTTCATTGTAGAACCATAATCTTAATATTTTCAAAATTTGATTAGTTCAGATTGAGTAACATATTCATAGCTGTTAAAGTTCTATTAAAGTTAATGCTGTCAAATTTTTGTCAAGAACATTCTGCAAATAATCAGGAAATGCTTAATTACTGCATAATTAATTTACTTCATCATACCTTAACTTTGGGTTTGGTGAAAAAAAAGCTGAAATAAAGTGTTGCATGTTGGCGAAAGCTGAGGTGAGGGGCATTTGAAACATTCAAGATCATTTATTTTTGGGGATTTGAACGGTCGTGGACATAATCTTTGTATCATAAATTTTAGTTTTTAGTCAAAACCACTATTATTCCAATGTTTGGAGTGCAAAGACATGTTCTCATTTGTTGTAGTGTTTAAAGGCTGTATTTCTAAAGACTATTCCCACTGTAAAGTAGGTCACAAGGACACAGGTAATATCTTTTTGCACTGTCACTGTCTTCTGGCCAAGCCACATATAAACAGAAGTAGGGGTCACCTCCAAAAACCAACACAGTTACACAATGTGGACATGTATGCCTTCACCCCAATGTCTCTTGGCTGTAAAATATATATTTTCTATGTATATATATAAGACGTGTTTCCTCCACTACTCCCCCTTCTCGTGCAGGCACGAACGCACGCGCTTCCGCACGATGAAGGCGGTGAGTGCGCTGCAACAGGCTGTGAAGATGAAGAGCGCCACCGCGTCGTGTGCCAGGTCGCCGTGGAGACTCTCGTAGAGGGGCCGCCGCTCGATGAAGTCTATGCGCAGCGCCTCGATCTGCACCAGCGTGCACAGCACCAGGAACACGTGGAAGATCTGATGGCCCTGGCCGAAGAAGTCGCACTTGCCCGGGAACCACCGCTCCGGGTGCGGGTAGGAGAAGAAGTAGGCGCTGACCAGGAAGAACACCACCTGGTAGCGGTGGTACGCCACGGCCGGGTCGCTGCAGCCCGTCTGGCAGCAGCTGTAGATGCGGTGGAGCACGGGGCTGATGTCCAGGCAGTAGGCCAGGCCCGAGGGCACCACCTGGAATAGCTTGTGGGCGAACTTGGGCATGCCGGGGCTGGAGTACTTCCCGTAGCAACAGCCCAGGCAGGAGAGCCAGGCGAAGAAGGCGGCGGCGGGGAGGAAGAAGCCGCGCACCCTGCTGTGCCAGTCCCTCTCGATGGCGTAGTAGAAGTGGGCCAGGGCACTGCCGTACTGGTACACGGCCACGCCCACGTAGTCCAGGAAGTAGAAGGTGTAGTGGGAGAGCTCGGATTTGGCGGAGAGCAGGTGGGCGAGTGCGCTGCAGGTGAGGTAGGTGAAGGCGGCCAGCAGGACGATGAAGAGGGGCTGGGCGTGGGCGTCGCGCAGGAAGTCCACCGTCTCCGACAGCTCCTGCCACTTGACCAGGATGATGAGGGCGGCCAGCAGGTGGGTCCACACGTTGAGCGCCTCGTTGTGCCGCTGGAACAGCGTGAGGAAGTAGTAACGCCAGCTCTGGTCGGGCTGCCGGTAGCCGTGGAGGATGTGGGGCTCCCTGAACACCCAGGGCACGTCGGAGGCCTTGACGGTGCACGGCAGGGTGGGGAAGGCTGACTCCAGCAGCTGGGGGATTTGCCTCAGCTGCTGGGCATTGATGAACAGGCGACCGATCTGCTCCATCACCACCGTCGCCATGTCAATCTGGGGCTGGGGGCGAGAGAGACGTGAGGAGATGATGAAGTGATGACAGGCGAGATAGTCGTATGTCTGTGAGGGGCCTTGACCTATTGTGTGTGTGTGCGTGTGTGTGTGTGTGTGTGTTTTTATGGTCCTCCAATTTAATATTTGTTTATTCCAATGTTTAAAAAATGTGTAAAAAATAGTGAGAATATGTCCCTAGTTATATATTTAATAGGTATGTGGCTTTCCCTGTGTGGCTAGTTGTGAATTAATAAGATAATCTGACAGGTGCCATTTTAAAAGCCATGGATGTTGTACCATTCTAAACCCTGATTTGTGATTCTTCTTGTGGTCTTTATCCCTTATTTAATACATGTTTTTTGCCTAGATTGCCTAGAATTTATTCATCACATTTAATGAAACCTCTACAATTTTTTTTTTTTTCGTTTGAACGTATTATATATAAAATATCGTAAATGTCATGCAAACATTTACTATATACAAACATTTAAACACTTACCACCAACATATCTAGAATGAGTAAGCCTTGCGCAAAACCAAAGTGGCTAACTGGAAGAAAAAAATGTAGTGTGGATGAATCGAGTGCCCTGCCCTCTGCATCTTTCGCTAAGCATGTAGCAGGCCTGGAGATCGGAGCTCTGAGTAGCCAAGCGGACGTCAGGGAGAGCAGAATACAGGATGTTTCCTGAAGAACCCGCGGTGACCAAACGAGGATAGGCGTGGACCGATGCATGGGCAGAGATTGCGTAACAGAACCCATCCAACATGTCCCCACCCTTCGCTTTCTCCTCCGGCCCGCATGCCTTTCAAATATTTAGAGATGGACATGCTCGCCCATAGCCAGGGAAGTTGTTTCTATACAGGTCAAAGTATATTGAAATCGAAAGCACTTAAGCTACATAATGCTATCAATATGTTCCATATTTGCGTAGGCTATTACAGACTAGATTAAATAGCGTATTTAGGCCCAATGCCCGTTGAACGGGAAACGAATGGGATTGGGAATGGAAATGATAGCGCTCGCACAGTGCATTACACGAATAATAAGACATAGCCTTTATTTGACAAGGTGGTCCCTCATCGCTATGCACAGAGCGGAATGTCAGATGTGATCAGAGCTCGTTTCATGCGCTGTCGTTGCCGGTGTCAAAAGCATGCTGAATAAAATAACGTCTTACCTTTCTGAAAATCAAATCAATCCAAAGCCTTCAATAGCGCCTTTGTATTATAACCCAAATGCGCTCGAAATATAAATGGCATTGTTTGTATGAGAAAATGTTGAAAGGACAATTGTTTCAGTGAGGAGCAGCGATCCGCTCTTGGAAGACCGAGGAGGAGCCGAGGATACGCCGAGCTTTTTGACAGCAAGATATTTGAGCCAATCAGCAAATAGTATGTTATTTTTTGGTTCTGACCTGGACCAATAACTGACCTATGTCCAAGCACCCCATTCTCATCAGAATGTAAGGCACGCATAGGCTACGAGCAAGATATATTTAGTTGATTAAGGTTTTTGAATAAAAGGTTGTATTAACATGCTAATGACTACTAAGAACCTTCATCGCATACAGTATAGATTCTCGTCTCTCTGGGCTTATATCTATGTGTTTCTTACATTGGCAATGGACCCGATGACCAATAGTTTATGAAGATGGACCGAAGCTTTCGATTGGATGTGTGGATTAATAAACTCACGGATAACACAACGAAGCGAGTGTGTGCCCTATCTGGTTCAGTGCATAACGGTTTATTTCCGTCATATGTCATATTCTGATTGCTGGGCTTATATATGCCTACCCCATCAAAGCACAGTATGCTCACATGATACGTTTTGCATTACATTTCAACCCTAATAGGTAATTATATATAAAAGATTAAATGAAATAAAATATGAAATAAAAGAGAAGGGACAACTAAACTTGAATAGCTGTCCTGCCTTGCTTCTTCATCTTACCAATATTAGGGTTTAAGGACCTCGACCTGTACAGGCCTGTGGCCTTCTGCTGAATGTCTAAAGACATAAAAAATAAAGAGATAAATACACAAGGCACGCAATAGGTTAAACACGCTTCATCTTTTCAGCACAGCTCACAATAAACAACTAACAAAGAGGTTTCTATGCAACGCTGCAACACTGACAAATAACTCAAACACACACACACACACACACACTCTGACACCGCACACATTCCTTGGCATTGAGTCCTCATCTCCCCATAGTGGGTTCAGCAAGGATTGGAATATTTTTTAATGATTAGAGTCAAAATCTTCGTTTGCAGTTGACCCACGTTGACCCTGACAGGGTATAAGGGAACGCTGACCTTTCCCTGTGATTGAAAATAAACTGGGTTTGTCATTATTCGTGCCCCGGCTGATCTTTTAGAGCGGACAATCGCCACTTCTAACTGTTGTTCTAATCGAATTTTAAAGAATCTTATTTTAACACAAAGTCCCAAACCCCATCACACACATATTTAATATTTCTCTCAACACATCAAAAATAGAATGCAATTTTAAAAAGTAATAGAATACCTGCATAAAGTTTGTGTATTTCCCACTTAATTTTGCATTGAATGTAAGTATGTAATGCATTGGAATCCAATAATCTGGAAGCTATGCAGCAGGTGTGCTATTCTAACCATACCTACAATAATAAGCTTTCACATTGACTTTGGTTTTATTCGGTACAACATACTCTCACATTCACCAATGTGGCATACAATTGAATATTAATTCAAGCTTTGGCCTACTTCTTTGTTGCGCAGAGGATATGGTTTTCCTTATGGTGTTGTCTTGATGAATAAACAGACGTTTGGGCGTTTCATATTCAAGCTCAATGTTCACATATTATTAGTGTTTCCTACTGGACCCGAAAGTTCATGTCAGTGATGAATAGGCTACAATGCTTATTTTATCATTATTCATTCTTTCAATTTTCCCTTCACTTGGTCTATAAAGATGAAACTAAAAAAGAAGACACGCATATTCTGGATAATGATGAATGGCTGAAACAACACAAGAGCCTTGGGATTAATGACTTTGCTATGTTATTTGCTAATTTACACAAATATGTTGGAAAGTAACCCACCACTTTCAGGTGTATTTTATATTTAAATATATTCAGATATATGTCACTTTTTGTCTGATGGAAGGATGGCTATCATTTAAAATTAAGCATTTAAGTTTACGCGTGTAATTGTTATAGGCTACTTACCACTAGATGTCCCCATTTAGATAACAACCGTTTTAGTGTACTAATCCGTTTCTGTGATTATGCAATATGACATTTACTTCAAGCACTCCAGCAGCCACAGCATGGACATAAATACATTTTAGTTTTTTGTATATGTGCGATAATGTTTGGTGCTTTTCCCCGGAACTACCGTGCAATGGTCAAGTTTATGGTCATTGGTTCACAAACGTCTTTTGTGTCTTCAAGCAGTTAGAACATACACACACTCAAAACAAATAGCATGATGAACCATACATATACAAATATAAATAGATTCGAAATAATAATAATCGAAACAATGGGTAATTCCGAATAAGAGCTACATTAAAATATAGGTCTACACTAATATTATATTATATCAGATTTAAATGAAGGTAAACACTCGAAGAATGTTATATCTTAAATGTTATATGAGATAATATGTTGGTCAGTTGATTATTTATGGCCTTCAACACAAATGGAAAATAGTTGTTCAGAGGGTTATTTGCGGTGCTCAGACTTTTACTTTGAAGGAATTTAACGTGTAATGACCGGAAGTTTTCATGTCAGACAGTCTGAGCTCGGTCGAAGTCACAGGTGTATTGTTATCTTTGCTCCCTTGTATTCTTATATTCGTGTGTTTGTATTATTTTATAGGGCAAAATGGGTGCTTGTATGGCGCTATGTTCCATGGCCAGTTGTGTAAGTACATCTTTATCCATCCGTTTCTGTTGCTATTTCTAATCGGCTCTATTTAGCATTTCAGCTCCCGCAATGAGTAATAATAATAGCAATGGTTGACTCATGTCTAATAATGAAGAATTATCAACCCTAGATCACTGGTTATTCATCATGTATAACACACTCAAACACACGATGCAGGCAATATTGGTTTACGAGTTAATGGTTCAAACCAAACATGTAATTTTCTAAGCAAAACAATGTCAACGTATAGACTCAATCGTGTATATCGTGATTTTCGTTTAAAGCAATTGGGAATTGGTCTCAGGTGGTAAGTGACTCATATGCTAAATATATGATGTGGCTGGGACGAAGAGCGGTTTGATGACTCTTTCTTCTTCCTGTTCCTGCCAGGCCTCCTGCCTGTGCGGGTCAGCGCCCTGTCTTCTGTGCGGCTGCTGCCCTTCCTCCAAAAGCTCCACCATCACACGCCTGATTTACTCATTCTTCCTGCTCCTCGGCACCATAGTGTCTGTCATAATGATCCTGCCTGGGATGGAGGACCAGCTTCTTAAAGTGAGGCATCCAACACACATTATCCTATCAAAGGTGTTCCAAGGATTTGCAATGCATGGCCATATTGTATGGAGTTAGAATCATGCCAAAACCCCACACACACACACAAAACGTGTTTTACTCACGCACAACGATTCACACACACACAAAACGTGTTTTACTCATGCACAACGATTCACACACACACTCAGTGTGGTTTGCAAATACTAAACACCATTCACAAACGAATGCATTTTGTTTTGCAAATAATAAATGTACCTATCAAACAAATACATCATGCTTCAGAAACAAATACAGTATGTTTTACACATACAAAGAAACATATTTCTTAAATTACAAAAAAAATCCTCCAAGTACAAACTAAAATCTTTCAAGTACAAACTAAAATCTTTCAAGTACAAAAAACAATTCTACAAGTACGGAAAACTGTCACGTGACTTTTGGCACAAATTTTCCGCCTTGCTGATCTACACACAAATGCCTTCAGATCCACACACAACTTTCCAACAAATGTCCAGTAATTCAAACTACACAGCAGCAGGTGGCGCTGTTCAGTTAGTTTAAAGCCGCCAGGACGATCTTCCCCCCCAAATCTTTATTTAATGCCGGCCAACCAGAGCTACCGTGTGTGGATTCGACTTGCCGCCTCTTTGACTCGGAATCGCACGACACGGATACCTGCTTGGAAAGACAAGAGAAACACTAGTTTGGGAGATTAAATTCAACACAATGAGCGGCCAACAGGTGAGTTTGCGGTCATTGCTGGGGAAATATCAAATGTTAACTAAACTCCAGAAATGTCTTTCGTGGGTAGGATGATACATATGTAGCTTATGGTACCGCAGGAGCTAACCTAGCTAACTTAACTTTTCATTCTGTTTCTAACTTAACTAAATTAAACTATGGCCACATATAACGTTACACTTGATACGTCTTGGTCTTAAGACGGAATTTTGAAGTGAAGACGACCTCAGGCCACACACATTTGTTTGAGCGCCATCTAAGGAGTCGTGTTAAGTCACTGAAATACCAAAGTAACGATAGGCTTTAGTGTGAAGAGTTTATAGGAGGTGAAATGACGCAAACTTTTTTAGCGGCGCTGCTCGCACTAATTCACGTGAAATCAGGTAAAGATGTGGAGATATTTAGAGCTAATTTGTTCATGGATCAGTTATAGATACTACAGGAGGTTAAAGTGTAAGTAGAAACAGACAAAGTTGGGTGTTTTATGCTGCAAACAAACCGGCTTTGTGTACCTCGATCTGCACTTTATCTCCAACAGGTGAACTATGGTATATCAATCCTTTACATGCCGTGCTGTGTTGTGAAAAAACACCAACATCAAAAATAATGGGGGGATTTTATTGTGAATAATTTGTAGAAAGACTACTGAAGTTTATGTTTTTCTATTACCTTACCAGGTTGATGTGAAGTGGCGAAGTTATGAGATGATGATAATAGAAAAAGCAATTTATTATTTTGGACTGGTAAAAAAATATGTCTGGCCCTTTTATTAGTTTATGATGCATGTAGTTCAATTACTACTTTATCTACAGTTTGCAGTAGTTGGTGGTACTTAAACTGCAGTGTTGTTCAAATCTCTGTAGCTTTTTCAGTAGTTCACTACTTTGGGTCATGTAGATTAGCTAGTTAATTACAAACTGCAAATTCGTAGTATGTATGTAATAGTCGAATACCATTTTTGGTCATAAAATATGGCACAATTCCACAGCTCATTGGCCACAGTTGTCATTTAATGACAATCACCTGTTATTTATAATTCCATTTGGTTTGAGTTTAAGATGTATATGGCCGTATATTAAGAATTTCTCTATTCACCTTACTCCGCGCGTAAACAAGGGGGGCGCCATATTGGTTCCGTTTTGTGTTCTATCTTCCGGTTGAGTAACTCTGTCAGTTGTCGTAGAGTGGAACAATACATTAGCAATTTTATATATATATATATATATAATGTGTGGCCGTTCAGATTTAGTATGACATGCCTTTCAATTTACTTCACAGGTCTTTTCCTGGTCTTTTTCGAAGACAACGAACCAGTGGCAAATGCAGATTTCCTACGCCACTTAAAATGGTTTCAGCAGCATCTACAAAGGCCACAAATATTCAGTTTTATTTACTACCAAAACCCATGACCAGAACTCCACAGGGGTCTCAGGAGCTCAGCCTGTTAATGGCAGGCTTAGGAAAACGCATGATATCAGTGCCTGAACACAGCAACCATGCAGAGTAGGGGTGTAAATCTTTGGCTTCAACGATTAGATTAACGATTTAGTAGTTAGCGATTCTATTCAAGGACTTTTTTTTACGATTCGATTCGATTCTGTAAACCACGATTCGATTCAGTAACTTTTATCCAAAATTCTATATCCATGAAATAAACATGCAATAATGTAAGTGAGACTCTGTATTCTTCTGAAAGGTGAAAAAAATAAACAGACAACAGAATTACCTATTAAACATATTTATATATAAAAAAAGTAGTCCTGCATAATATTTTATGCTGAATACAAAAGTGTAATAAAACATTGCTCAGTTATTTTGAACATTTTTCAATAGGCTACATGCTGGCAGGGGAGTGGGTGGGTGGGTGGGTGAGTGAGTGAGTGAGTGGGTGGGTGGGTGAGTGAGTGAGTGAGTGAGTGGGTGGGTAGATTCTACACATGTACTTCTACTACTAAAGTAGGCCTGCATAATATTTTATGCTGAATACAAAAATGTAATTAAACAAATGAATTGCTCAACAAATTAATTTAATTGCTCCTGTAACAAAGCTATTTTGAACATTTGTACTAGTAGCCTACTTATCAATAGGCTACAGTCTGTACTTCTACTTCAGATTTTTCTTCAGGAATATTAACTGGTCAACATGTTCAGGTTGAAGAGTGCTCCTCTGAGAAGACACTATGTCACCTGCGGTGCTAAACACCCTTTCGGAGGGGACACTTGTGCCTGGGATACAAAGGTATCTTTTAGCTAGCTTAGCTAAGAATGGCAGTTCCCCCTCGTGAGACTTCCACCAGTCCATGACACTCCCTGTCAGTGACAGTGGAGCCTCTGCTCGGTATCTGACAACCTCTTCCCTGGTCCTATCAGCAGTGGACCTGCCCTCCTGCACCTGAATAAATGTGTCTCCAAAAAGCATGTCCAATGCCTTTGCTTTTTTGGGATACGGCTCATCTGAAAAACAAAACAAACCAAAAAAAAAACATCATAAAAATTAAAACGTATGGTAAACTTTATACATTTGGCAAATATATGATGGAAACCAGAATTGTTTGTTTAATTATACTAGAACAGTTTTTTCTTAGTTGCTGCTTAACATGGTAGATCACAGTGTTTGAGAAAAAAGAAAAGACAAGCCAGGCCTAGTTTAGCCAGACCAGATCTGAGCCACAGTTGCAATATCATATACTGACTTAAAGCTATACTGATAGCACACCTGTCTCTCCCTCAGGCTCAGGCAATTGTGAGCATCCCTCTTCCACATCTCCTGGTATCTAATCAATATATAAGATAAGATTGGTTGAATATTGGTTAAAATGTTTAAGCTCTAACAAAATTGAACAAACTGTCAGAAAAGTATGTCTGGTATCATACATTTTACACTCAACTTTTTACACAACTGTAACAAGTCTACCAAATCAGGTCTAGCACATACATACACTGTCATGCTCCTACAGTAGGTTCTGAGAGAGCCTAATGAGCCATTTCAAAAGAAGCTAAATTGTGGCCAATTTCTAGCATTTTAGAGAAAATCTACAAGATCTGTTGTAGTAGGCCTACCTTGGTATGGATGTCAGCCGCCTCAACAGCTACTTTAGCATAAGTATATTCTCTCCTCAAATTCAAGGAAAGGCAATTCCTTGAAGTGCGGATCCAACGCTGATGCTGATTTAAAAAAAATATATATTTTTGAGCATATGTGTACACACAACCAAACACACATTATAAAATATGGTAAGGCAGAAGTTATTCATAACAAAAATGCATAACTTAGGCATACCTTTTGTTAAGACTGTGATTGACATCTGAGTATCTGTCAGAGAGGTCCTTGACCATCACATTCTTCATTTCTTTAACAATGGCAGAGTCGTCTTCATTAGGCTTAAGATGGCTCAGGAGTTTATCCTTGAGGGGGGCAATCACAGACACGGTCGGCTGCTGCTCTCCACACATGACGGTGGTGGCCAACTTGATTGGAGTCATAAGTTGCACTACATCTTCTGCATTACTGATGTCACAGTTTTTCAGGGTGTTCGCCTCTTCTCCCTTTCGGAAATCTTTAGACATCAGTGTTGGCTCCACTGCCGCTTGTTGCTCAAGAAAGCGTTCCAACATCTAGCAGGAACTGTTCCATCGAGTGCAAACGTCGGTTTTCAGCTTGTGCTGTGGCAAGGCGAGTAATCTTTGCTTCTCTCGCATGGAGTTGGTAGCCAAAGAACTTCGATGAAAAAATGAGACCACTTTCCTCACTCTCCCTAACAATCAATCAGCACAGTTCACTCGCATTGCCTTCTGCAATGCCAAATTTAAAGTGTGTGCAAAGCAGGGAATATGGGGACTGAACTCAGCTGCTCTTCCAGCCAAAATCATGTTGCGGGCATTGTCCGTAACTAGAGCCGGACTCTTGTCCGTAATGTTCCATTCCTGGCAGGCGTCACGAAGTAAGCCTCCGATGTTTATTCCGGTGTGCGATTCGTTCAGCACTCTGGTCTGGAGAACTTTGTTTTGCACGGCCCATTCTTTGTCATTGAGATGTGCGGTTATGTTGACATACCCCTCTGTAGAGCAACTCGTCCATCCATCGGTGGTGATAGCCACCCGGTCCGCTTCAAAGAGTGACTGCTTCACCTCGTTCTTGACGTCTTCGTACATCTTCGGAATGCATGTGTCACTGAAGAACTGGCGGCTCGGTATCTTGTACCTTGGCTCGAGTGTTTTTACCATTTCCCTAAATCCAGCATTTTCTACTACGCTGTAAGGACGTAAATCCGTGCAAATCAATTTTGCAATCGACGCGGTGATGGCTTTAGCCCTTGGTGTATTTACTCCGAGCCTTTGCTCAAAAAGGTTAGCAGCAACGTTACCGCTAGCAGAAGGGTTAGCCGAAAACTCTCGGCGGTACCTCCTTGCAGGCTGCCTAGCTGATGACAGAGTTACGGAATACCGAACTGCATTTCACAAAAAAAATGTGTAAACTAAGTCTTAAAACATTGATCATAATTAAGAATCGTGATTCATACGATTAGAAGCATTTATATCGATTATGGGTGAAGCCAAAGCGATTCATTCTATTTATTTATTTTAACAGATCGATTTAGTTGAATCGGTAGGACTGACAATCGATTCATCGATGCATCGCATTAATCGTTACACTACTATTCATTACATTAATCAGGTACTACCATCGACCAAGCATATTTGCTGCAAGATTATCAAGTGCAACATAAAGAAGTCCACAACTTCTTGGTCACACAAATCAGAAAAATGAAGTACAAATCAATTTGGGTCCATGTTCCGTTTTTTCCATTTCCTTTTTTTTGACTTGAGTATATTTTTAAAAAGTACAAAAAACAAGCTGTTCTTTCTTTTTGAAAAGAATATTGTATGATATTATGAAAAAATAGATTTGATATAATAGAAGTGTGACAAAAACCTACCTTTTGATTGTGCACGCTCTTCCCAGCAATGAAACTGGACCTTCCTATTCCCTTGATAGAGAACATCAGCCGTGCAATGTCAACGGGACCGATTGTTGTTTGCTGCACCCAGGTACATGATCTATAGAAAATATTAAGAGGGTGTATTTTTTTCTTTTTCAAGCTGTCCTCTTAAATGTTCATTTTTACGTGAATTATACTTTTCTAGAAAAGCCATCCACAGCACCAAAAATTACAATGTTGTACCTGGTTAGACAAAAGACACTATAATAGTACAGCCTGCAATATATGAAAGTGAAATCTATTTCATTTATATGGCATCAAATCAAAACAGAATTGATGTCATGACGGTTTTCATATACAGCTGGTCAAGACAATACTCTTTAACTCTCAGTAACAAGTAGAATTATACAGACCGTATTAGCTTGTGGTTGGTGTCCACGTGGACCAGAGCTTTGGGACCAGGAACTGAGTAGGTGCAATGCACAACACACCCTAGCTGGTTCATGCGACAAAGGATGCCAACAGTGTCCACACGGTGCATCGAGGCCCGCACCCTATCCCACTGCACTCTGAATCCTCTGGCCTGCAAGCTTCCCTTAACCAGGCGGTGCCAAGCATGAGCCATGTCTTTTTTGATTTTTGGTTACCAAATGGTCCAACTCTGCGATTGAACAGGTGCTATAGAGGGCTCTGACAGAAAAGCCAAACTCTCTCATTCTTCTGAAGAAAGAGCGAGTGGACACTCCCATCAAATTAGCAATACACGGCACAGGAAGACCTGGTTTAATGAGATGTAACAGAGAATCTGGAGAAATATTAAATCTTGGACGCCCAGTTGCTCCGTGACTAGGGTTGGGTATCCTTTGAAAATTTTTGATACCGATACCAAAACCGATACCTTTAATTCGATACGATACCTTCACAATACTTTTTCCGATACTTTATATTATGAAAACCTTATAGGATTATCGGCCAACTACTTTTCTATAAATGATTATACTTTGAGCACCATAATTCGTTGGACAGTGACACGTTGTATTTTGGTTCTGTACTCTAGCACTTTGAGATTAAATACATACAATGACAATGAGGTCAATGTGTAGACTGGCAGCTTTATTGTGAGGGCATTTTCATATATTTCAAATGATCATATATACATAACACATATTTTTGAATATTTGCCATCTACGTGGTTACTAATGTTAGAGTTGCAGTAACTTGTATCTATCCGACTTCCGGTTATGGCGCGCTGCTAGGCAGACGTGTGAAAGAGAGCTCCCATGCACAATTCATAGAAAAATAATCAGGAAGCCACTAAGAATTACCAAACAGTTACTACTGATCCAAAAACACAGCAAACAGCCATAATGCCACCGAAACTGCAGCCAAAGACTTCAAAATCTACTAAATCAACCGATGATTCTTCCAGCCCGACGATGCTAACTAGTTCCAATACTAGCGACGACGACACAATTAGCCCTGGTCTAATTCTCAACGCTATCCAGACAATGAAAGAAGATTTTGTGTCGAGGTTTGATGGGCTATTGGGCGCTATTCAGGGAGTGCAAGGCGAATTAAAGTCATTGACTGGCCGACTGACCGAAGCTGAAGACCGAATTGGCGCCAATGAAGATGACCTAACATCTCTGAAAACACAGACCACCACCATGAAAGCAGCTATGGAGGAGCTTGTGCTAAAGGTGGATGACTTGGAAAACCGAGCACGCCGCTCGAATGTGCGGTTGGTGGGTCTGCCTGAGTTAACCGAAGGAGGTGACGTGCGTAACTTTTTGGAAAAGTGGATTCCTAAAGCTCTTGGTGAAATGAACTTTACTGGGCCATTGCTTATAGAAAGAGCACACCGAGTTGGTAGACTCAACAGTAAAGATGGAAGCCAACCAACCGCTACACGCCCTAGAGTGGTGGTGATGAAGTTTCTGAACTACGCCGACAAGGTTCGAGTGATGAAAGCGGCCAGAAGCAAGGGAAAGATACTTGTCGACGATAAGAATGTCATGTTTTTTCCCGACGTGTCGGCGGATCTGCTAAAACGTAGAAAAGTCTTTGATTCAGCAAAGAAAGAACTAGCCTCCCTTTCTATCCATGACCTGCGTTACGGAATAATTCACCCAGCTACACTTCTGGTGACCATCAAGGGAAGACGGCACACGTTCGACACTGCATCTGAAGCGGAGGCTTTTGTGCAGGAATTAAAGTCGCAAAGCTAGGCAACGCTGGGTGGTGAGAAAGCTAACGTGTTTAGTGCTGACACAATACAGGTAACTGAATTCTTCCTGGACTGTTTAAAGAATGCAGCCGCAATACGGGCGCGATAAGCTTTTCCTGGACTGTTTAAGACTGTTAATTTAAGTCTA
The DNA here is from genome assembly GCF_949987615.1 of Pollachius pollachius. Lineage (NCBI taxonomy): Eukaryota > Metazoa > Chordata > Actinopteri > Gadiformes > Gadidae > Pollachius > Pollachius pollachius. Next base: position 37,964,220 of record NC_136934.1, read on the forward strand.
ATGTTTTGCTGCAAAGTGGTTATTTCTGATTGCAATACACAATAAGTTAACTTTTAATATTTTGCATGGAGCTCCAACATGATCGCTGAGCATGCTGTTCCTCGACATGTGGGTGGACCAGCTTAGTTCCATAGTCAGACTCTGTTCAGGGGTCTATTGGAAGTGTGATCTAGGGGAGGGAAGCGTGTACTTCGTTTGGGGAAGTACACCCTATTGTGTTTACGTCTACGTCTTAAGGCACATATTTTTATTTTCATTTGTATTAATTAAGTTTTCTCTGTATTGTATACTCAATTCCAACCCGCACATACAATGTAGTATTATATCATGTCATTTGAACTCCAGTTCACCTCTTGGAATGTAAGAGGTCTAAACAAACTTGTCAAGCTTAAGCAAGTAATGAGTAGGATTAAACAACTAAAAGCTAAGATAGTCTTTCTGCAGGAGACACATTTAACACCTGAAGATGTAGTAAAAGTGAGGAGGAGGTGGCCAGGTCGAGTTTTTTCTGCTTCATCTAGTTCTCGCTCACGTGGGGTAATCATTCTGATACATAACTCCCTACCCTTTCATCTCATTAATGTGGATGAAGACCGATATGGGAGATACATTATTATTCAATGTGAAATACTCTCAATTAGGTTAAATCTGGTAAACTTATATGGACCCAATGATGACAACCCGTCTTTTTTCAGAAATCTGTTTTTGTCCCTGGCTGATTTGTCTGGTAGTTTCATAATAGGTGGAGATTTTAATTGCACTCTCCAACCAGAGATTGATAGATCCACGGGGATAGATACCTCCCATGCCCAGACACGAAAGGAGTTATTACAATATATAAAAGAATTTAATTTAACTGACATATGGAGAAGAGACTATCCTAATCAGTCAACCTTCTCATGTTATTCTGCCACCTGCCAGACATTCTCCAGACTTGACTACTTTTTGGTCTCTGCTTCCTTGATGTCAACAATCACAAGAAGCTGGTACGACAGCATTGTAATTTCAGACCATGCTTCAGTTTCATTTAGACTAAACATGCCAAAGTCACTGAATTTCTCCATGGGGTGGCGCCTTCAGTCATTTTGGCTGAAGGATCCAGAATTTATGAAGTTTATTGGGGCACAAATTGATGATTACTTTGTAAATAACACAACTCAAACATCAGCTGCTATACGGTGGGAAGCATTTAAAGCCTTCCTGAGAGGACATATGATAAGTTATACAAGTTATAAACAAAAATCTTGGAGGCTGGAGATGCAACAGTTAGAAAAAAAGATAAAAGAAACTGAATCAAAACACTTCAAAAATCCTTCCCAACAGTCCTTTAGAGAACTTAATGAATTTAGAGCTAAGTATAATGTTTTATCTGTCAATAAGGCAACTAAAAGCCTGCTGAAATTGAAACAGTCCTATTATGAGCAAGGGGAAAAGGCTAGTAAACTCTTAGCTTGGCGTATTAAACAATCAGAATCTGAAAGAACAATAAATACTATTCAGCTAGATGGTGGGTTGGAGACTAGTGACCTTAAAGAAATTAATAAAGCTTTTAAAGGTTTTTACGAGAACTTATACAGCACAGACTCTTCAGCCTCAGCCTTGCAAAAACAAAAATACTTTTTGGATTCATTGAACATCAAGCCTCTTGAAGAAAACTTCCTGGATGATTTAGACCTAGACTTAACCATTGAGGAATTATCTGCAGCCACTGGGAGTATGAAGGGGGGTAAGACGCCTGGCGAGGATTCGATTCCCATTGAAATCTATAAAGCTTTTCAGGAAACGCTACTGCCACCTTTACTTGAAATGTATAAAGAGTCCTTAGATAGTGGGTCCTTTCCCCCTTCTCTAAATATGGCGGTAATCACATTATTGTTAAAACCAGGTAAAGCATCTAACCTTTGTGGATCGTATAGACCAATATCACTTCTTAATAACGATCTCAAAATTCTCTGCAAAGCATTAGCCAGACGGTTAGATACACTTCTACCACAAATGGTGCACTCTGATCAAAACGGCTTTGTTCAGGGACGACAGGGTTTTCATAATATAAGACGAGTTCTTAATATTTTGTTTGAAAATTCAGGGTGTATGGACACTGCTATTTTGTCATTGGATGCCGAGAAGGCCTTTGACAAGGTGGAGTGGCACTTCCTGTTTGAGGTTCTTCAAAGATTTGGCATAAAGAAGAAATTTCTCTGTTGGATCAGACTACTTTATGCTGACCCCCAGGCTGTAGTTTTAACAAATGGGCTATCTTCAGCACCCTTTAAGTTGTACAGGGGCACAAGACAAGGCTGCCCCCTGTCTCCACTGTTATTTACCCTGGCAATTGAACCGCTGGCCATGGCAATTCGCAACCATACTAGTTTTAAAGGCATAAGGATAGGAGATACGGAACATCGCATAGCACTGTATGCTGATGATGTCATTTTGTTTTGCTCTAATTTGAAACAGACTTTACCAGCTTTATTGGACCAAATTAACTTTTTTGGCACCTTTGCGGGATACAAAATTAATTACTCGAAATCTGTAATATTATTCTTGAATGAAAGGGAACGACTACACCCCCCAATTCCTACTCCTTTTACGGTTTCACTAAATGGCTTCACATACCTGGGTGTTAAGATTGCCCCTACCACTGACAAAATTGTTCCTAATAACTACAATACCTTAACAGATAAGGTCACCCAACTTATAAATAGATGGACAAATCTACCCATTTCTATGATTGGGCGTATAAATGTATTGAAAATGTCAATTTTACCGAAGTTTCTTTATCTCTTTCAATCTATTCCACTTGCTCCTCCACCCTCACTCTTTAATTTTCTTAAAAAGCTTTTCTCTAACTTTATATGGAACAACAAGCGTCCCAGGCTCAGGCTTTCCCTGTTGTATTTACCATATGATAGAGGTGGTTTACAACTACCAAATCTTGAGTGGTATTACTGGGCAGCTCAAATCAGAGCAGCAATGTTTTATTTTGAGAGAAACCACCCTCCAGCTTGGGTTTCAATAGAAGCACATTTAACAAACATACCTTTAAACCTGTACATCTTCTCTGCTAAAAAACATAAACTAATCAAACATACTAAAAATCCTTTTCTCAAAAATACATTAATGGTTTGGCACAAATCTCTTGCATACCTAGGAGAAACAGCTAAACTATCTCGGTTCTCTCCAATTTTTGGTAATGATGACTTCCAACCTGGTAGAGCAGACCCAGGGTTTAAAATATGGGCAGCCCAGGGTATAGCTAAGGTTGCTGACCTTTACAATGAAAACTTGGTTCTCATGTCATTCGAAGAGCTTAAATCAAAATATGGGATTCCTGCAAAACATTTTTTTAAATATTTACAATTTAGAAGCTTCATCCTTTCCAGACAGAGCAATGATTTGAAGCTTCCCCCCCTATCCACTCTAGAAGATTACACTTTGAAGTTTTTACATTCTAGGGGACAAGTTTCATTACTCTATGAGCTTTTTGTAAGCAAGTCTAAAGAATCATCACAGCGCTCACTTCAAGCATGGCGGAGGGACTTGCAGGATAATGTAACTGAGGAGGAATGGTCAAAGGCATGTTTTCTAGCTCAGACCCAATCCGTAAATACAAACTCCAAACTGTTACAATATAAATGGATAAGTAGACTGTACATAACACCAGCTAAATTGCACCACTTTAACCCTAACATACCTGATACCTGCTTCAAATGTAAAGACCAAAAAGGTACCTTATTTCATTGTATGTGGGAATGTCAAAAGACACTTTCTTTTTGGAGTAAGGTGGTGGACCTTGCTAGCCAAATCAGTGGCAGGAAAGTGCCTCTTAGTCCTAAATTGTGCCTATTGAATATCTATCCAGAAGACTTCACTACCTCTAAAAAAATTAGGTCTCTTCTGAATATTTGTTTTCTGGAAGCCAAACGATGTATTGCTCTCTCATGGAAATCAGATACACCCTGTGCCACATCACAATGGTTGAAGGGAATTACTTCTTACTTAGCTTTGGAAAAGATAAGTTACACAACAAAAAATAGACTTGACAAGTTTTGGGAAGTATGGAACATTTTCTACAACTTCCTTGAAAATAACAACATGGATGTTGATGGTTGGTTGGATGATAAGACGGATTGAGTATTTTTTTTGTTTTGTTTTGTTTTCATTTGTTCTCCCCTGTAAACAATGTAAGTTAGCAGATGTAATTTCAATGACTGTAACACACTGTCTACTGTGACAAGAACATCTATTATATGTGCTATATGTGAGAACAAATTGCATTATATGTGCCTTGTTGTGTTGTCTTGTATTGTTTGTCTGTAAAATGAACAAAATTCTGAATAAATATGTTTAAAAAAAAAAAAAAACTTGTATCTATCCATTCTCAGTTAGAATTCTTATGGAGGAAGATAATCATATCTGCCTTTTCTGGGAGGAGACGAGCCCTTTCCAGACTAATTGTTTCCCCAGCTGTTGAGAACGTGCGCTCAGCTGGAGTGGAGGATGCTTGGGGACACAAGAACTTAGCACTAAGGTCAAACAAGATCGGTAAAGTCTCCTTTCTCTCCAACCACCAGATTACTGTATTTGTCGAGGTCAACACATCAGATAAGCTTCTATACAGCTCCAACTCCTTTCTTGTCCTCTCTGCATCAGTCCGCGTGTTGGCACCGGCCACATTACCGCTGGCGCTGATGGTTAGGGCCCTGTCTTCTTCCACAAAGAGTTCACCGAGTGCAATCAGGGGGGTCGACCTCTTTTGTGGTGGAATCTGAAAAAAAAGCAGATGAGAGCAACATGGCTTAGAATGACATCACCCAGACAGGGGACAGTGGCATGGCATTGAGATTGTAATATACATAATTTTTCACATAATCCACGCCATCATTCTCATTCTCTTCCAGTGCTGCTGCTTCTTCCTCCTCCGCCTGGCCATCATCAGATTGATGTTCCTTTATAAATGGAAAGAGATGTGTTTATGATTACTTCTATACATAAGTGTCTATAAGATAGTCTGTCGGCTTAATATAAACCCCTCTGAACGCGCCTGTCTCTGGTTCTGCAACCGCAAGCAAGCCTCTTCCTCAAGCCTTGCCCACACGGCAACATCCTGGACTTTAGCTTGAAACCGCGGATCCATAGCGGTGGACTCTTCCAGGAACGCCCGGATCTTCGGCTCCTGTTAGAGCAAATTATAAGACATATAAGTCAAATTGAAGTCAAACTCAATTAGGTAGGGGTAATTCTAGTCAATTTAACCATTACTATTTATTACTAGTGTTGGATCCACGGACACCCTGAATTCACTTTGTACTGCTTAGAGAGGTCATCCCAGACCTTTCTCTTGACAGTGGCAGAGAAGGAGTCCTCACCATCCCCAACTTTGAAGTGGGCTTCCAGCTTCTGCATGATTGGCAAAATCTGGCAGCAAGTTGGGGTATGCTCCGCAGAAACACAAAGAGTTGACGTGTACAGGACTCTCATTATACCAACAAAGTCCTCTGCCTTATGAAGGTCCTGGTCTGTGATTCTTTCCAGTCTGAAAGAAAACGTACAGCCAACACATACAACACACAAACAGCCTTTTGTACAGTAGTCTAGCCTATAAAGTGTATTGCTCTAAACATATATATATATGAAAAAAAAAAAAATATATATATATATATATATATGATCTTCTCAGGAGAGGGTCCATACAAGTTGCCTGAATAGCAGGGTATTGCTCAATGAACCTTTCAACCATCAGGAACAATGTATTCCATCTGGTCTTCACATCCAACACCAGTCTGTGCTCAGGAAGGTCTTAAAATATAAAAATATTAGTTAGCTAGGATATTTATCTACATATAAATATAGCCCTCTTTTTATTGAAAATAATAATGGATACATACTTAGGACGCCTTGCTTCTCTTTGAGGACTGGTTTGGCCAAGACTGCTCTCTTCAGCCCCACTACCGCTGTGCGGATTCGGGCAGCCCACCTGGCAATACTTTGTTCTGTGTAGCGCTTCTGTGCCGCAAGATTAAGACAATCAGCAAAGCAAGGCAACTTCATGTAGTTCATTATCCTTGCCACCGAATCCATATTCATGGCGTTGTCCATTGTAATCACCACCACCTTCTCTTTGATGTGAAATTCTTCCACTATAAGGCTAATTTCTGCAGCCACATTCGCTCCTGTCTGCGCTTGGTAGACAGGTTTGGTCTGAAGAAGTTTCTCCGTCACCCTGCCTGAGCATGACTTAATGAAGTGGGCTGTCACTGAGAGATAATGGTCCTGTGAGACGCTTGTCCATCCGTGACTGGTCAGCGCCACTTCCTTGACCTCCCTCAACTCCTCGTTCACTCTCTTCCTCTCTACCTTGTACCAAGCAGGTACTAAAGTATTGGACAGTAGGTCTCTGGACAGGGGCTGGTAATACGGATTCAGGGCTGCTACCATCTCTCTTAATTAAACAAAGAAAAAATGGAAGAGTGTATGTCTTGCAGACTATTCATCATTCAGAGGTGGAAAACCCGCCATCAGCAAGTAGAAGTACTACTAACCATTTGCCCCACCCATGCACTCAACCAGTGTATGTGTGGGTGCTAATTAGCACAGCTCTTCAGACTCGTAGGAGAACTCATTTGTTCATCAGCTGTTTTAGTCCATGAATGGAGCATGCTTCATCATTACATACTTATACTGTCTGAAGCCAGGTTTTCAAATCTAAGACTTTTATGCGTACTTTCCCTAGTAAAGTCGTTGCAAACCTACCTAAAAGATGGAGATTCGACTGTATTGAAAGGATGCAACCCCTTAACTATAAAGCGAGTTACAGCACGGTGGCATTTGTCTCTTTTTTCTTTCCTCAGCTTAGTATTACTAACTCCCATAGTAAAGGGAGTCACGGAGGGGCCGGAATCAGCTACACTGCTGCATGCTTGGACAGATGGACCTTAGTACGAAATGAAATAGGAGATAGAGTCAAAGGCAAATGCAAAGCCAACTAACTAACGAACTGTAGTGTTTTATTTACATTATACTGTACATACAATCACACGCCATTTTTGGTGTCTTCGCTCAACTAACGATTGGCTAGTAAATTACGTTAGCTACCGTAATATTAGCTGGCAAACAGCTAACCTGCTATTAGTTAGCTAACTTCTAGCGGGAACCGTACCTGTTATTTCATCGTTGCCAGCAGAAGAAGACCCAGCAGATGGAGTGTTGAAGACGGTGCAGTTGTCCAGCCTTTAGTTGATGCCATGGATGATCAAATGTTTCATCATATTTGAGGTGTTCCCGGACTTGCATTTTATAATCGCCTTGCAATGGTTGCATTTTACAGTATTGCTGTCAATTTTGACAAAATATAACCACGTTTAAGAACGCATCTTGTGGCTAGCGCGAAGCTTAGTGAAATTGCCCCGCTTTCAACTCGAAGGCAGTAACGAGTCTCACGTCACCCAAATAACTTCATACTGATTTGTCAGTCAAGTCGCCTGTATACAACAACGGTGGTGATTGGCTGGCTGCGATAGATAGATGAATAAATAAATAAAATAAATAGCCCACGTCGTCTTCGGTAAAGTATCGAAATTTGGCACCTTTTTCTCCGAAACAATTTGATACTCGGTAGGACCGACATAATTCGGTCGGTGCCAAATGGCACCGTTGTTCGATACCCAACCCTATCCGTGACAAACCTGCAAATACTATGGGGACCTGATTTTCTCTTTCTTCAACAACCAACTTGTGCATCCACAACGGCTTTTGGGATGAGAACCTGGTCAGAGGCAGCACTAAAAAGAACAGCCTCCTGAGAACACACAAATTCAACGTAATCCAGGTCAAGTGGCTGCTGACTGACAATATGCTGGAGCCGTGTGTGGAGCCTCTCTAATATTGTTTGTACAAGCAGTTCCTAGAGAGAGGGGAAAAGAGCAAAAATGTATGAGGTCAGAAATACTGGTATACCTGAACATGACTAGTAAAATGTCCAGAAACTGCTATTACACTTTGCTTTATTCTTAATATCTTCATGACCATTAGTGATAGACTTCAAATATTGGCACATGATTAATACAGGATTGTGCTTAAAGAAAATGTAATGATTGATATCATATGGATGCAGAAAGAGTTTTTCGCATATATCCTCAATATCCGGAGTTCAGCCATTTACCCAAATCTAGGGCCTTGTAGAAAACCAATTGACATGCAGTACAATCTTTGAATGATTCAGTCATACTAACAACTTGTCTTCCATCCTGCAAAGTTTGGTGAGGCTAGGAATAACACTTTAAGATATTATGGCCCAAACATGGTTCCCTGATAAAGTGTTTTTGATGCTATAAAAATGAAACTTTAACCTCCTTTAGTATTTATAACTGATCCATGAACAAATTAGCTCTAAATATCTCCACATCTTTACCTGATTTCACGTGAATTAGCGCGAGCAGCGCCGCTAAAAAAGTTTGCACTAATGACATTTCACCTCCTATAAACTCTTCACACTAAAGCCTATCGTTACTTTGGTATTTCAGTGACTTAACACGACTCCTTAGATGGCGCTCAAACAAATGTGTGTGGCCTGAGGTCGCCTTTACTTCAAAATTCCGTCTTAAGACCAACACGTATCAAGTGTAACGTTATATGTGGCCATAGTTTAATTTAGTTAAGTTAGAAACAGAATTAAAAGTTAAGTTAGTTAGGTTAGCTCCTGCAGTACCATAAGCTAGATATGTATCATCCTACCCACGAAAGACATTTCTGGAATTTAGTTACATTTGATATTTCAAACTAGCTTTCTCTTGTCTTTCCGGACAGGTATCCTTGTCGTGCGATTCCGAGTCAAAGGGGCGGCAAGTCGAATCCACACCCGGTAGCTCTGGTTGGCCGGCATTAAATAAAGATTTGGCGGGGGGGGGAGATCGTCCTGGCGGCCTTAAACAGAACAAACAACAGCGCCACCTGCTGTTGTGTAGTGTGAATTACAGGACATTTGTTTGAAAGTTGTGTCTGACCTGCTGTGATCTGAAGGCATTTCTGTGTGGATCAGCAAGGCGGAAAATTAGTGCCAAAAGTCATGTGAGTTTTCCGTACTTGTAGAATTGTTTATTGTACTTGAAGGATTTTTCTTTGTACTTGAAAGATTTTAGTTTGTACTTGGAGGATATTTTTTGTAATTGAAGAAAATGCAGTAGTTTGTGAATGATGTTTTGTGTTTGCAAACCACATTGAGTGTGTGTGTGTGAATCGTTGTGCGTGAGTAAAACACGTTTTGTGTGTGTGTGAATCGTTGTGCGTGAGTAAAACACGTTTTGTGGGTGTGGGGGTTTTGGCATGATTCTAACTCCATAATATTGTTTCTTGCTTGTGCTTTATGTTACATGATGTGTGCTACAAATAAAAAAGTGCATACATGTAATTGGTGGCCTTACCTTGGGTTATCACCCATTTTTTGGAAATCACGTAAAAAGAAAAAAAAAAGTGGAACTATTTTTTTATTCCCGTCTGTTCTTTGTTCGGTAGATACCAGGATTCTGCATGGGTGGAAACAGTATACCTGGCATGGATAACCCGGTGGACTGTGATGTCATCCTGGGCTATAAGTCTGTGTACCGCATGTGTTTCGCCATGACCTGCTTCTTCTTCTTCTTCTCTGCTATTATGATTCAAGTCCGCAGCAGCAAAGATTGCCGTGCTGCTGTCCAAAATGGGTAGGTGAATAGTTGCGACATAGGATTTGATATTTAATGCATCTCTGTTCTGTATGCAAACATATCCATATCCACAGCTGTTTGGTTTGGCCATATGTGATGCTATTAAATAAAGTTACTATTTTTTTGTCCTAGATTCTGGTTCTTCAAGTTCCTGATGCTAATTGGGATTACAGTAGGAGCCTTCTTCATCCCTGATGGAATGTTTCATACTGGTGTGTTATTTCTGCTTAACTGCCTCTATTAAAATGATTGCAGGGCGGTAACAGCAATGAACTTCTGCTTATTAAAGGCTTCTTCATCACTTGGACACAGGACACAATAACATTCCCTACTAGACTGCCATTGTTGTCATTTCAAGGACTTCCAAATCAATGCCAGATTGTTTCATAAAAATGAAATACAATAGACATCGCTGGCAGTGTTTGTAGGTTTGATACCATCCCTGGTTGGGCAGAAAACAAGATGGGCCTTGACGAATATGTTGTCTGTTCCACAGTCTGGTTTTACTTTGGAGCAGTGGGATCATTCATCTTCATCATCATCCAGCTTATTCTCCTCATCGACTTTGCCTATTCCTGGAACAAGGTGTGGGTGGGGAATGCTGAAGATGGGGAGAACAAGGGCTGGTTTGCAGGTACTTGATTGACATTAACGTTTTGTGGGTTTTTTTGTTCTTAAATGCCATATATTACCTTACTCTACAATTACTCTTAGTTGTCTTTTACATTGACGGATTTGCTTTTATCGAGGATAGTGATTTGCAAATGTATTTGCAAAGCAGGTAGGTATTTAATGCACCTGTTTGACCCTTCAGGCTTGCTGTTCTTCACGGTCCTCCACTACGCGCTGGCGTTCACGGCACTGGTGCTGTTCTACGTGTACTACACCAAGCCTGACGACTGCACTGAACACAAGGTCTTCATCAGCCTCAACCTCATCTTCTGCACCATCATCTCCGTCGTCTCCGTCCTGCCCAGAGTCCAGGTACGCTCATTCATTGCCTGGTGGATCACCCTCAGAGGGTTTGAAGTCAGGAGGTGTTTCGGAAGCAAGAATGTAGTGATGGTCTTCAGATTTTTACTAATAGATTTAAATAAATACAATAATTTGTAGTTAATGTTACAATGTAGATATATTTCCAGCTCCACCAAAAAGGTACAGAGCATAAAAAATAACTTATTTGGTGGAGGTAAAGTACCCGAATTCTTAATTCTTCCAAGTCCAAAAACTATTTCTACCTGAAAACCCTAAGAGGAAAATATTACCAGGAAGAGACAACTACCAGGAAATGCAGTACTTCATTATTTTAAGTAAGGGAAATATGGCCTGAGTCAGATGTAACTGAGCCTCTCATGTTTTGAGGAGTCATTTTGGATGTGTGTGTCACTTCTCATTATGAATACAGGAAGCTCAGCCTCTCTCTGGTCTACTTCAGTCATCTCTTATCTCCCTCTACACCATGTATGTTACATGGTCTGCAATGACCAACAATCCAAGTGAGTGTGTGTTTTTTTTTTGTGCTTTAAATTCCTAACCCTAAAAAACAAAGGTGTTGCACGTTAATTCTGTCAGTTTGATTGTGCAGGTGAGTTCACACCACAAAGTGTGGGTGTAGCAAGAATAGCAGTGTGTGGTAATAGTTTGTTAGCACACACTTTCTGATAAACTCGTGTCATGTGATCCATGGGCCATCATATGATCTATGCTACCCTAGCAAGTGTTTTCTTTTGAGCAACACTGGAGTGAATGTATGCTTAATATATAATGTGGGAAAAAATAGCTTCAAAATATTACTTTGTTACATTTGTAGATTATGTAATATTAGATAAATATGGTTAATAGTCATAGCACATAATGACCACTAGAGAGCAGTAGACCTTGTAAATAATTTAATCTGGTGAAAGGAGTTTGCCGGGTTTTTCAGACCCTCGGTTATTGTTGATATTATTTATTTAAAACAGCCATGATTTTTGTTCAACTCACAGTGGGTACTATTAGAAAAAAATTGACAAAGCCAGGGCAGTTTCTCTTCACCATCTTGTGGTGGATAAAACAAAGTGACAGCTATGGGAAATGCTCAACACTTGTTTGGAATAGAATAGATGTCAGTGGCTCGCCAACTGCCTAGTTTCAGATGGTGCATATACCTTGAGATTGGGTGAGTTAAACCAAAATGTCTGATATACATCTTGACATAGACACTATCAACTACTAACCTGGGGTCTTAAGATTTTAATACAAAGTGTAAAGACATATGCCCCTTCCTTTTTTATTTTTTTTCAAATATTGTAATGCATTTTGTGCATGTGCACGTGTTCAGACCGTGACTGTAACCCCAGCCTGCTGAGTCTGGTGTCCAACGTGACCTCTGCCCAGCCCGTACCCGGCACCAACCCAGAAACCCTGCAGTTGTGGGACGCCCAGAGCGTGGTGGGCCTCGTCATCTTCCTGTTCTGCACGCTCTACGCCAGGTCAGTGCCGACCCCCTCTGGATCCCCTCTGGTCAGACCCCCTCTAGGCCGACCCCCTCTGGATCCCCTCTGGTCAGACCCCCTCTAGGCCGACCCCCTCTGGATCCCCTCTGGGCCGGCCCCGTTTGGATTCCCTCTGGGCCCATCCCCTCTGGGCCCATCCCCTCAGATGGATCACCTCTGGGCCGGTCCCCTCAGATGGATCCCCTCTGGGCCGGTCCCCTCTGGGCCTCCGTCTGGGCCGTTGAATCAATTTTGTTGTGGTAAGATTAACCATCTGCAGTTAAGATAATGATAATGCTCACTAACCTTTGTGACTCCTAGCCCCTCTGCACTCTCTCCTATTAACTTATTATCTCTCTCTCTCTCTCCCACCTCCAGTATCTTCTCCTCCCGCCACACTCGGGTGCACAAGCTGATGACTAGTATTGTTGGATCGTACCCCTGACTCCCCTCTGTCTCCCTCTCTCAGTATCCGCTCCTCCAGCAACACTCAGGTGAACAAGCTGATGCAGACGGAGGAGGGGGGAGGCTCCGGGGGAGAGGGTGTGGTGGGGCAGGACGGCCTCCTGAGGGCCGTGGACAACGAGGAGGAGGCGGTGTCCTACAGCTACTCCTTCTTCCACTTCCACCTCTGCCTTGCCTCCCTCTACATCATGATGACCCTGACCAACTGGTACCAGTGAGTACTCCCCCCTGACCACTGACCTGGAGACACCGCTGGGCTCCTGACCTCTTATCGACTGGGGACCGGAGCCCTGAACTACTGGGGTGCTGACCTCTGACTTTGAGACACCACTGGGGATCTGACCTCTGACCCACTGGAGCCACCACTGGGTTCCTGACCTCTTATCTACTTGAGACACTACTGGGGTGTTGAACTCTGACCTGCTGGAGACACTACTGGGGACCTGACCTCTGACCTACTGGAGACAAACTGGGGACCTGACCTCTGACCTATTGGAGACACTACTGGGGTGCTGACCTCTGACCTACTGGGGACCTGATCTCTGACCGACTGGAGATACTACTGGGGTCCTGACTTCTGACCTGGAGACACCACTTGGGTGCTGACCTCTTATCAACTGGGGACCTGACCTCTGACCTACTGGAGACACTTCTGGGGTGCTGACCTCTGACCTACTGGAGACACTTCTGAAGTGCTGACCTCTGACCTACTTCCCTTAGTCGACTCAAAGCAAACCATCCTAATAGTCAACTATAGTCATACATCTTTATTCCAGTTGTGGGTTTAAATCTAAATCATTTAACTATTTAGTTTCTACATTTAATTGTAGTTATTCTTAGGAATGCAAGAAATACTGAAACTGTAAAGAAATAGATGGTCCAAAATGAGTGGGTTTACGCGTTTTGTAGGTGATTTTCTTTAATTGGTGCACCATAACAATCTGCCGTAGTACTGGACAAGTATTTGTTTTATTGTATTTCAGTTTGGCTGCTGTTTGGCCTGGGTATTTGTATTTCGCCTTATCGGAAGAAATATACACCAATCGATGGTTCTATATCGGTAACAATAATGGTGTGCCGAGACCATATGTGTTGCGAGTCTGTATATATTGCAATAAGATACTAGGATACATTTTTTTCTGTGATTTTTATATTTTGTGTGGATCAACTTCTGGTTCTACAGGTCCAGGTATTTTTTTCTTAATGAATGTGGTCGAACAGAACAGAACATAGTTGATACCAATTGAGTATTGGCGTCACTCCCCCTCCTTTGTATTCCACTAAGGACTTCAAAGACCCAGATCAGTTGTAGTTGTATGAGTGGTGCCTTTCTTTCACAGACATTTTTCTCTGCTTGTCTTCAGGCCAGACACCAGCGTCCAGAAGATGAGCAGCAGCATGCCAGCTGTGTGGGTGAAGATCGTGTCCAGCTGGCTCGGCCTGGCCCTCTACCTCTGGACCCTCCTGGCACCGCTCGTCTTCCCCGACCGGGAGTTCAACTGAGCCGCCCCGTCCCTCTTCCTTCATCTGGTGGTGGTCGTCTGTCTGCTACTTCCAGCCGTAGGACGTTAAGATGTGTGAAGGATCATGTTATGGTACTTAGGATTGTAATTCTCCATGCTGTTTTATCGTTTTTTTTGTGTGTTTCTATTCCCTGGTTGTCTGTTTATATATTTTCTTATTTTTGTCATTATATTTCACTTTATATTTCAATCACTGCATAGGATGAGTAGACTGGTTTTGATTTGGCAACAATAACTTTGTTAGCCTGCATGCCTTGTCAGAGCTCTGCAATGGGCCGCGTACTCTACGCCTCATGTTTGAGTTGGGAATCCCCTCTTCAGAACATACCAGGCCGTGACTGATTGGCCCATTGCTGAGTCTTGCTGATTGGCTGAGTTCCTCAGCACTGTGGCTTCCAGGGACAACCCCAGGGTGCCCCTGAGTGTGACTGTTAGATAAGGCCGGGCTGACACGCCCTGGTCACACAGCTCCTCTCGCCGCTAGACGCTATCAGAGCAATGCGTGAGAGAGGGGTTTAGTTGACCTTTCCATTCGCTTAGCACAGGTTCATAAGGGCTGTGGGGGCCCCTCTGGGTCCTGCCATACGCCCACATCTGTGCTTATAGTCATTTAGGGCCCCCTAAGGGTGCTCCATATTTAGCGTGGCTCTAAGCCGATATCTCTTGTTTACCCTGATGACTGATAACTAGAAGGAAATCAACTATCAAGCTTTACGTCCTGTTAGTCAAACCATGGCTGTTGTTCCAAGTCTGGAATGCTCAATGGTCTTTGGTGCTTCAATACTACTCTGAATACATCCCAGATCAGCCTGGAGTTCGCCTCTCTTTTGAGTACAGAGGCAGCCTGGACCCTGGTTGCTGAGTCAGCGGTAGAGCAACACACACATGGGTTAGTTTCCTCAGTGGAAAGTGTTCTGGGTCTCACAGGAGCCCTCAGTAATAATACCGTTGTGTGCTCTTCGTTCAGAACACTAATTTGTGGTCAAGAAGAACATTTCACAGCCATGTTGCCAGTTGCCTACGAATCACAATACTATTAAAAAGGGACATGCAGCATCTCAAGAATATTAAGTGGAAATTAATGGTCAAGATCTAACTGATCTTTTTGGTAAAGTGATTTTATGCATAATGTATTTACCTTTCTATGAACAGTAATGCAATAGTTATTACATTTTGTAATTTAAAAAATAATTTGTCAGCTCAATGAATATGATTGTTAGATTGTTATGATAATTCTACATTGTGTATTTAAAAGAAAATGCTAACATTTCAAATACTTGTTTATCTGCTGGTGGAAGTATTGTAGATTGTTATTAACAGGAGTGACTAGTTGAAAATGTGGTGTTATGATGTGTCATATACCGATGTACGACGCGGCCTGCTCCACCTAAATGGTGTTCGCACGAATTATTCACTTTTTTTCTATAGGGAGAAGGTCTCCCAAAAAACGATGAAGTGCCTTCTTGTCTGCATTTCAATATGAGTTAGTTACTATTTGTTTAGTTTGGAACTTGGCCTTCATATCATGGAAGAGGCAACCGTTGCACGTCATAAGGCTAAGACCTTGCCATGTGTATAATATAGGAATTGATCATGCACATTTAGTTCAAATAAATACCTTTCAGGCAAACCTTTTTGCTTTGGTCCTCTGTCAGTTTCAATTTAGCCATTTAGTTTTCCACAGCATTCCTACTTCTATCCACCAGGTGGAACTAAATATCTTCCAGGTATACTTAGTTCCCCTTGTCATACTGTAACAATCACGATCCTTTAGTACTGGACAATGATGCACTAATCATGCAAGCAATTGCACCAAGTATGAAAGGGTAACAGGTTAGCAACTGATGACTCGATGTGGTCTTCTAATGCATAATGATACAATTGTCAACAACAATAAAGGCCTAAGAAATGCTAAAAGAAAATACATCTCTTTTGAGCTGCCCTTTACTGTTGAATGATCTGCGTCTATAAAAAACGGTTTCAGCCCAAATGAATGAGGCATTTCCTTTCTAGTTAATGCTTAAGGGCGTCTCTGTTGACCATAACCTCTCTTGGTGAGGCGGGGAGGAGGATGTGGCTTGGAGTTGAGGAGCTAGGCATGGAGGACTGTTAAACAAATGAAGTAACACACAGCCATGGTGCAAGAGGCGCAGATCTACTGATTGATCGGCTTGCTATGTCTCCACTGCCACACCCCTAAAAGATTCGCTTCCCAAATCGCATCTAATCTGAGGAACTCCACGGACTGACCTCAACAGATTAGTGGCGAAAAATCAATGCCCTAACTTCAACTCTGACCTTACCTTATCAGTGACTAGCATTGGAATTCAAACTCGACTACACGTTGGTTTATACATTTTACTTAAAATTGATGTTGTGGCAAAGGCAGGTGTGTTTTTTTTATTTCTTAATAACATAATGTCCTCCTGTTAACTAAGTGACATATCAGCCCTCCATGGTAATACATCTGTGATGTGGACACAGTGAGGCGATCTGATGTGGATGTCAGTAATGCATGCATATTCAGGTGTTGATAATCTCATGGACCATCTCTGTCTAACGTCATCGGTGGGATAGGCATGGCAGCTCACACAATCCCCCAAGGGAATGTGCGAGCTGCCTCTGGTAGCGTCACACGGACGGAGTGTATCACACTCTTTACTGTGAGCTTTCATCTTCATTTGACAGTGAGACGCGGCTTGTTGACGCTAGCTGCTCCAATCACTAAAACCAGGTGGCAGTGTCTGGAAGTCTCATGGACACTCTGCCCGCTGTGGCCCTCCTCCAACCCCTGCCTCCTGCCAGCCTATCAGGGAAACTACTACTACTGTCACTACCTCACGTTTTGACAGCTGATCGTGTGACTCCTTGTGGTCACATTAGTACAATTATGTACTATTGTGGAGTTATTTACTAAAGTTACTTAAGGAGGCATAGTTATGGTTAACATTTTTCAATTGTTATTATGAAGTGTTTCTTATTTGTCGTTAACCCAGGAGTGGGCCTACTGCCTATGTTGACCTGTCAAAGCGAATGCTATAATGCATGCATGCATTTCTAATGCATGCATGCATTTCTAACGCTTCACCTGCTCCGGTGACTTCTTCAGTCAAACCACGGAGAGGAGGAAACATCTGGCAAGCAATGTGCTACTGTGTTTGAAAGTCAAACCCTTAAGAAATTTCAATAGCCTTGTATTTGTCGGTTGCCCCCCCCCCCCCCCCGTCCCGTCCCCCCGTCCCCGTCCCCCCGTCCCCGTCCCCGTCCCCGTCCCCCCGTCCCCGTCCCCCCGTCCTCCGCTGCTCTGGTTGAGCAGATAGTGTGAGCAGAGTGGAACAGCCAACAGAGTGGAAGTCCATCCACCACGGTAGGTTTTAGTGCACGTGGCCTGACTGATACAGCCAGTCAGCCAGGTAAAATATACCACAGAACAACACCCAAACACATATCTTTACATCGATACATTTTGAATAATTCGTCCTATTGTGACTTAATGTGAGAGATTTCTCTTAATGTGAGAGTAAATTCCTAGAAACATGGTCAGGCTCCTTGTAACTGACACATTCCTGCAGCTTGTCCAAACACAACAGCCTTAGACTCCAACACAGGGTCCCCGAGTCCAAGTGCAGTTTGTGTTGTTTTCCTCCCGGTGAGATTGCTGCTTTCTTACATGCGGCTGATCTCACTCTGTGTTTGCCTCGCAGAAAAGGATTCTCTCCCTTATCGGCCCGTTCTGCACTGTGACCATCAAATTAGCCCTTCCCAAGGCGTAACAACTCCCAACAGCGCCAGACATCCAGATACAGAGCTACTACTGCTCATAAATCCCTCTCTCATTTCTCCTCTCATCGAGCGGACAAACACACTAAAACGCTTTTCAATCCCCCATTACCGTCCTATGTACACTTTGCAATTAATTGTGTTGTAACATGTTATTTCCAAATGTATTTAACAATGGATCATTATTAAAAGATGAGCTGTTTTTACTGCACGTTGACTCTATGAGTGTTTATCATAGAGATCACTGTACTGGATCAAACCGTTGAACTGCGTCCACAGAACACAGGACTAGGCAACACAGTTCTTACGTTTGCCCCGCAGTTCTCATACGGATTGACCGTTAGATTAGGGCCACTCATTGGGAGTAGCAGTGTGTTGTGAGCACATTTTGCATCCATTATCGACTCTATTTGTGGAAGGATTAGAAGACGCAGTCTGAGTTGTGATTGGGTTCTAAGTGTGGGATCCGGGTACACTCGTTTATACTCTGTGTGCAGAGGGGATGAAGAGTTTGGGGTCCTGCTGGTGGTAGATTTTTCCCTGATTCGGCTCTACTGGACAGGGAAGGTGTTGCTAGGTTATCGGGGAGGATTGGTTGTCCATGACCTGCAGGCTGACTCACAGGGCTGTCCTCAAACTATTTTGCTGAATAATAAGAAAACTATACGGGATGATGAGCACATTCCACAGAGGGGAGGCACACTCCTCTATTTAGTCTGGCGCCCGCACCCTCACATTCAGTTTGTCTTTGGATGCAATGCTCTAACCTGAACCCCAAGTCTGAATACTTCATGTGTGTGTGCACGTGCATGCGTGCGTGTGTGATGTGTGTGTGCGTATGTGTTGTGTGCTTGTGTGTGGGCCTGTGTGTGTCCGTGAGTATGCGTGTGCGATGTGCATGTGCATGCCTGTGTGTGTCCGTGAGTGTGTTTGTCCGTGTGTCTGCGTGTGCATGCGTGTGTGCGTGCGTGTATTTGTGTCAGTACGAATGATGTGTGTGTGCGTGTGTGTGTGTTCGTGAGTGTTGTGTGAGTGCGTGCGCAGGGCTTCCTGTGCGCATGCTCTTCCTGTGCCTAATGCAGTTATATAACAGTAGGCAGCACAGCCGGCGTCTGCTGCTGTGAGGCGAGCGGTCTGGTTACATAAGCCTGTCAGAGTCCTACTGGAGCAATAGGGAGAGCGCGCACACACACACACAGGCACACATATACAAAGCGCACACCTACACAGGTGCGCGGGCACACACACACACACACACACACAGGAATGCATGCAACTTTCCACACATACACGCACATATGCGCACACACGCGTGCACACACAGACACACGTACGCGCGTGCGCACACACGTATGCAAACACCGCACACACACACAAGCACCACAGTGTGTCCTTGTGCTCCTTCTACTGTCTCCTGCTCCGTCTCACACTTCTTCCCACTCCTTCTCCCTTCCCCCCCCCACACTAGTTATTTTCCTTCTATTTTCACTTCACTTTGAGGCTTTGAGGTTTTGCTAAATGAACAAGAGCCCTTAAAATGTATCATTCTAGCATTCCCTGCATGCAGTTTATGCATGTAAGAATCAGTAAAGAGCTGTATGTACATATTTAGATATAAATAAATATATATGTATATACTTTTGTATAGATGTATAACGAAACAATGTTGATTGTTGTTCATGTAGTTCCTAAGGGAATCCTAATTTAACCTTTGACTAGCTGTGAAACATGGAGATGTGAGTGCAGTGAGGGGAGCAGAATGTGGTGAAATGTCCCGAATCAGCTTCATGCTGGCCTGTAGTCCAACCTTTGATCTTCAGGGAATCAGAAGATCGGCCTGCAACGGCCTTCCACTTTATCTTCAGCCCCTCATTGGACGTTGAGTGATGACATCACATCAGCAGCAGGAGCCATTGGATTCTCCCCCTGGCCCCTCCGTGAGCCCCCACATCCATCTACAGGCCAATTGATTTTTTATTCCAAGGTGCTGAACTCTGACCTCTGTGTGTCCCGCGTCTTCAGCCTCTGTCTCCTTCTGGAGACGGGCTCGTCCTTTATGTTGTAACCAGGATGGGAGGAGAGGGAACTTCAGGGTGATACCATGGGAACCACCATATCTCTCACACAACCAGACCTCACTACAATCAAAAGTAAAATCAGATTGACACAGGGAATAACCAAATAAACATTCAAACTGTCATTTCAAATGTCTATAATTTTTAGTTTACACGGTGATTAATATGAAACAATCGGTTTTAGACCAATTGCTACTAATTGCCCGCTTCTACCACCTCGAGACTTGTACCCTGCCCGCAAGAGGAGCCAGTGGGGGAGGAGGGAAGGGGGCGGGTCCGCCTTGAACTCCTGGTGGTGCGGAGGAGCTGACGTCATCACGTCGTGTTGCGCTCACCAGCTGAACGCGGCGTCGCGGCGGTCCAGTTTGACGGCGATGAGCGGAGAGAGGAAGACCCCTCCGCGGTGTCTCTAGGAGCGGGCTGCTGCTGTTGGTGTGTCCCCGTCGATTTCACGCAACCAGCAACACATTCAAGGAAGCGTTTCGTTGTGGGATAAATGACTTCAACAGCCACCACGTCGTAGAAAACGGTAAGCATTGCACCTCACATGACGGTGTGTGTTGTTATATGGCTATGTGTGTGGTTATGTGGGTTGTTTGGGTGTTAGACGGCTGTGGGTGTGCGCCGTGGTGGAGAATGTAAACATCTGCTGGTGTGAAGTTGAGGACACTGGCGGTCAGTTTGGTCCACAAGCTCACACGAAGTTCAGATGCCACAGAACATGTCAGAATAAATGTTAGGATATGTTAACGTGTATGGATGCAACATCCTCAACACGTTGTCTACGGTCCCTCGTCTGGTGTTGTTGTGTTATTATTTTAGACCTGGATCTCATTTTTTATATTTTTCATCTCGTAATGTAGTACTGTTGAATGTAGCAGGGACATCTATCCACAGAAAACAAGATGAGTTTTAAGCTGTACGCCTCGACATGTAACAACATTGATACCCCTGACTGTATAAAGCTTTAAACACCGTCTAAATCCCGTAGCTGCCCAGACAACATGTATCAAGCGGGGAAACACCTTCACCTGCCAGACAGTTAGGAGATGACATCATCATGGTGCACTGTTATTGATACGACGCGACGTGACAGTTGGAGTAAAATGATCCAGAAGTGCGTGATGGTGATCTGCACCAGGCTACAGCAGATATCATTTGCGTGAATTGAAACCATATCTCCATATGACTCATTGTGTATTGACCGCCCCGGACACACTTACACATACATGATCAGCATGTCCTGAGTTTCAGTTTGAAAATCCATCCTCCGCTGCATATCTGCTTTCTATGACCAGGGAGCCCCCAGACATTGGACTGAACTGTAGATCACCCCACTGGAACTACGTCTTCTAGGAAATACAAAAAATAGCAACTTGGCACAAAGGAGCCGAGGAGCTGTCGAGCTCAGACGACATTTGTGGAAAGAGGAACTAACTGTCATGCAAAAACGTGGTTGTGCTGCCAACCTCGTCATGATGAAGTGCAACAGAGTGTGCAACGCTGGGGGGTGGGGTGTGTGTGTGTGTGTGTGTGTGCGTGTGTGTGTGTGTGCGTGTGTGTGTGGGGGGGGGCGTTGTAGTGTCACTGCCCGGCACAGGGGGCTCCCTACTGTAAAGTACAGCACACAGAGACGCTGCAGTGCCGTGGAGTGTCAGACCGGTGGAGCGGACTCGAGTGGACAGTGGCCAATATGCAATTATTTCTTATTGAATCAGCACAAAGTGGTCGTGGAGCGCCGGTCCGGGCCGAATGGAGAGCACTTGTAGTGCTTCTGACTGTAGACGGAGCCCCTACCTCAGCACACCCGGGCACATTACTGCACCCACCCTGCGCACACGCACGCTCAAACACATCCCCAACACTTTTTGGGATGATCTAATAGATCGACCTCTAAGCCCCGAGATTATGAGTATAGTAGTGTAGCCAGTTAAAGCTCCAACCCCAGCTTTGTTGGTAAATGTGAGGATGTGTGGTGGCTTATTTTGTGTAATTAGCATGATAGTGAAAGTGGTGAAGCCAGTAATATGCCAGTGGAAGGGTTTATCATTCATGGTGTGCTTGAATGGATTGTGTTTTGTTCACGTGAATATGTCCTGTGAGTAAGCTTGGAGATGATTAAGGTTATACAGAGACCTCTTAGCAGTTCAAACATGTTATACACTGTGTGTGTGTGTGTGTGTGTCTGTGTGTCTGTGTGTCTGTGTGAGACCTGCAACTCTCCCTGGCACAATGGACACTCCAGATGGGAAGGGCAATTTTGCCAAGACAAAGAGCTGCTTACGCTAACACACACACGCACACATACGAGCAGCACATGCGTCTGTCATACCTATCCTTCATCACGCTCACTGACTCAGCTCGCAGGAGGCAACATGTTGATGACAAACGCTCAGCGCATGCTGAGCCATGGGCAGGGGTAGTGTTTGGCTGTAGCGTCACTCGGCTTCACTCGCTCAGCTTCGCTAGGGATGCATGGAAGCACGGGCTCTAGTGAATGTATGACAGCTGTTCTGTGTGGTTTATTTTTATTTAATATATATATAATTTATATAAAAAAGGAAAAAACGGGGCAGGACTACAGAGGTCCATTGGGTTTCCTACCAATCGATGAGGAGTCCCCAGTACTTGGCAGAGAGCATCCTGCTATTGCCTATGCCCAGCCTGAATCATTAAGTATGAGTGTGTGAGTGCATGCGTGTGAGTGCATGTGTGTAGGTGCATGCGTGTGAGTGCATGCGTGTGAGTGCATGCCTGTGACGTTAGTTTACAGTAGTGTTGTATCGCCAGTACAGTTCCCTCCAGTCCTCGCTAGGATGGTTGCTTACAAATCAAGAGAGCTGAGGGGTGCGGCGGTCTGTGTGTGGAGTGTGTGCTTCCTGCCCGTGAGCATGGCAGCGTAGCGAGCCCCTGGTTAAGTAACGCTACAGGGTACACGACAGGAAGCCCAGATAAACAGAGCCGTTTTAATAGCTCACTGATTTTAACACTCCTGTTTAAAACGCGGTCAATCATTAGCTGCCACTGTGGGCTGGTTGGAGGCCTGTGGAATGTTAGATGGATTGTTTAGTTTTTATTATAAGCTTCATTCATTGAAGATAGGAAAAGAGGCTTCACAATTAAACAACCGGTTACATTTTTAATACAGTGGATGTTCAATATACAAGTTGATTCGATTAAGTGTGTGTGTGTGTGTGTGTGTGAGACCATTTGTGCTTTCTGTGTGTGTTGCGTGAAGGTGAGCATGTGTGTGCTGCTGTGTGAGCGAGAGAGTGCGTGTATATGTTTGTGTGTGTGTGTGTTTGTGTTAATGCGAGCTCCTGGGCCCCACCACAGGTATGTGTGTGGCAAGGCCAGAACCTCAGAGAGACAGATGACTCTCTGATTAAAAAAATAATGAATAAAGACTGGTGCTGGCCGCGGCCGGGCAGAAATGAGTACAGTAACCTCACAGTGTCTTCTTACGGCCCGGCACCACCAGAGGCGATGGCCGTCCACTTTGTATCGGATACAATATCGCGTGGGGGCAAGGGATTGTGGGAAGGCTTGCATGCCAGTGAAGTCTTGCGCCACGTTCAAGGGTTTCGGGACAAAAGTTGAACTTCCTTTAACTTTATGCCAATGACCACGTACTGTGGTGACTATCGAGCATGCGATTGGACAATCTCCATTCAACTATTCCTGGCAGACAAAACGGACTCTCTGAGTTTCCTGGTTTTAAGCACTTCCATCGACAACGCTGTAAACTCCCACAAGCAGCAACTAGAGAGTGTGCGGGGCGATTCCATGCGATGTCAAACGCAAGGCAACGCGTCCGGTGGGGCCTGGTCATAAGCAGCTTACATAAACAATAGATGTATGCTGAGCCTATTCACTAACTTTTGTTGCAGGCAAGGTATTGATATTTATTCATCTTTCTCTCTCTATCTATTGTCTCTCTTTTCCTCTCTGATCCAATTCTGGTGGGTCCTGACCCTCTACTTTTATTTTGAAGTTGTCGTCAATGTTCCATTGTTTCCCTTTTCCTTTCTTGCTGTCAGTTATCTACACGTCCACATTTCCTCTTTAATTTTGAACTGGTCCGGCCATACTCGAAAAAACACTGTGTGTGTGTGTGTGTGTGTGTGTGTGAATAAAAATGACTGGGTAAATTACAGTTTTGGTAGAGACTTCTGCCCCCCCCCCCCCACAATGTGTCCATCAGTGTCCTCCTCTCCCCCCTCAGTGTCTCCCTCTCCCCCCTCAGTGTCTCTCTCTCCCCCCTCAGTGTCTCTCTCCCCCCTCAGTGTCTCCCTCTCCCCCCTCAGTGTCTCTCTCTCCCCCCTCAGTGTCTCTCTCCCCCCTCAGTGTCTCTCTCTCCTCCCTCAGTGTCTCTCTCTCCCCCCTCAGTGTCTCCCTCTCCCCCCTCAGTGTCTCCCTCTCCCCCCTCAGTGTCTCTCTCTCCCCCTTCAGTGTCTCTCACCCCCCTCAGTGTCTCCCTCTCCCCCCTCAGTGTCTCTCTCTCCCCCCTCAGTGTCTCCCTCTCCCCCCTCAGTGTCTCTCTCTCCCCCCTCAGTGTCTCCCTCTCCCCCCTCAGTGTCTCTCTCTCCCCCCTCAGTGTCTCCCTCTCCTCCCTCAGTGTCTCTCTCTCCCCCTTCAGTGTCTCTCACCCCCCTCAGTGTCTCCCTCTCCCCCCTCAGTGTCTCCCTCTCCCCCCTCAGTGTCTCTCTCTCCCCCTTCAGTGTCTCTCACCCCCCTCAGTGTCTCCCTCTCCCCCCTCAGTGTCTCTCTCTCCCCCCTCAGTGTCTCCCTCTCCCCCCTCAGTGTCTCTCTCTCCCCCCTCAGTGTCTCCCTCTCCCCCCTCAGTGTCTCTCTCTCCCCCCTCAGTGTCTCCCTCTCCTCCCTCAGTGTCTCTCTCTCCCCCTTCAGTGTCTCTCACCCCCCTCAGTGTCTCCCTCTCCCCCCTCAGTGTCTCTCTCTCCCCCCTCAGTGTCTCTCTCCCCCCTCAGTGTCTCTCTCTCCCCCATCAGTGTCTCTCCCTCCCCCTTGCGGTGCTTCCTGCTGTAGTGCGGGGCTTCCCTGTGGTAGCCGGGCAGCTGCTGAAACAGCCAATCAGGATTAGAAGGGATTTCGGCTCTGTGAGGGCATGCGTATGTGTGTGTCAGTGCGCCAGTGTGTACCCAAACCTCAGGGAGAATCCATCCAGCTCTGCCGGAGATCCGACAAACACGTGCAGGCAGTGGTCCGTGTTGTTCTACAATTACCCCGAACCCCCCCATATCCCTTCCTGATCCACATCCTTTAATACGCTCATAGAACACTGGCACTGGAGTCTCCTGAGAGTCTCTCGGTCTCTCGGTCTCTCTCTCTCTCTCTCTCTCTCTCTCGCTCTCGCTCTCTGTCTTTCTTTCTCGGTCTTTCTCTGTCATTCTCTCTCTGTCTCTCCTGGTCTCTCTCTCTCTCTCTCTCTCTCTCTCTCTCTCTCTCTCTCTCTCTCTCTCTCTCTCTCTCTCTCTCTCTCTCTCTCTCTCTCTCTCTATGTCTTTCTCTTGGTCTTTCTCTCTCTCTCTCTGTATTTCTTTCTCTTTCTAGGTCGTTCTCTCTCGGTCTCTCTCTCTCTGTCTGTCTGTCTGTCTTTCTCTCGGTTTTTCTCTCCCTGCCGTGTATATGTCCATCTTTCCGTCCATCCATCTTTCCGTCTGTCTGTCTGAAGTACAGCTCAGTTTAGTGTATGTAGCTACCCGTATCTGCCCTGCTCTCCTGTCCCTCAAGCTGTTGTGGGTTGCAGGTTCCCTCTCTGATCTTCTCAGTCCTTCTGAACAGGGAAGATACATCTTGGTTGTCTGGCACACTAGCTAAATAATAAAATACTACTAGTAACATGACTTATGAGTAAAGAGCAATAGTGGTGGGAGCGGTCCTGTCTAGATCAACAGTAGAGCAAGGCATTACCACAGACAGGGTTTGGGGTTAGTCTCCCACTATTGTAGCCTGGCTCCGCCCGCCTGGGTCTGCGGTATGTTAGTTGGTTTTCTCCTTCCAAATATTCTGCGTCCAATCAGCGAACAGAGGGAGTGGCTGAGAACAATGACGTCAAAGTCAGCTCTCGTTGACGGACATCTTCACGCACGGTGTTTGGTTTGTTTACAGCCTGCGGGCAACGGGATTCCCGGCCAAACGTTAGCGATTGGTTATGGCAGATCCAGAGTGGCACTGGGCAGATCCAATAGTTTTAAACTTCAGCAGACACCCGCCTTCAAGTGAGTTAACGTTTATCAATTGAGTAGGTCCAGACTCTCTGTGCAATGAAATGAAGTACGAGAATCTGGTAGGATCAGGCTACCACTATTCTGACCCTAGAATGTATACACTTTTTTGAATGTATTGTCAGACGCATGCGATAGATGCGCCCACCAAATAGAATATTGAATATATAATATTATACCTCACAGCTACCGGTGACTTGGCAAATAATTGTGTGTTTGCCTTGAATGTGTGTGCGTGTATATTTTGCGTGCCAGTACCTATTTGTCTCTGGACCACAGCAGTGCTGTGTTAAAATGCCTGCAGAAGTGCCGTCCCCGCTCCCATCGCTGGTGTTGTCAGGTAAGGTCGTGTGCTTCAGATGATGTTAATTATGCAGGATGGGGGTGAGGAGCCGTCACTACCAAAGGTTGCTTCCGCCTCACCCTGTTTTTAGAGCTCAACAGGCAACCTCTGCAGAGTTTCAGTACTTACCAGTGGACATGGTGCAGGTGTGGTAGTGTTGAACTCCCCCCCCCCCCATGTATGACTTCCCCTTCGTTCCCCACACAAGAGATTATCTCAGGCTTTCGGTTTATTAGCTTTTTTTGTGTACTCTCCGTGTCAGAATGCGCGTGCCGATTTAGCTTTCTATATTCTGTGGTTTTTGGTTGTGGTCGTCGGTGCGATGTGTATCCGTGGCCCCGTGCCAAGGGGTTCTGAAGGGCTAATTGAAGGTCAATATTAGCATGAGAGCATTCCACCAGACAGCTCCCCAGCTCCGTCTGCCCCAGCACAGGCCTGCAGTGTGTCCGCACCGAGGTGGAGGAGCCACTGGTCTGCTCGGGCCAAGTGAGCCAAGGTGGGCTGGAGGTTATGCGTTGCCTCAACTTTATACGTATACATGGAGTACAATGGGTCGGGTTTAAATCCGCCCGCTGACCGTCAAAGCACTGTCCCTCCAACAATACTAATGTAGTTGTGGCTGGGAGACTAAATATCGGGTCGACCTCCAGCTGTTTCTATTGACCACTCTTCAAATGCTTCTTTGTTTTATCCCATTATCATGTGTCCCCAAAGTTACCATTTGTCATTGGGTGTTGACCTACAAAAAGTTGAATTGACTTTCTGCCTGTGAGATATGTTGGACGTCATGTCTATTGTCTATAATTGATTCCAGCCCTAGAGTCCGTGGAACAGGACCAGTAACCCCGAGCCATCGGGTCAGCTCAATACGCCAGCTAATGTGAGCGTCCAGAGCTATTAATGGAATGGGAGAACAGCAGGGTTGCGTGTAAAGGCTGCGAGTCTGCAGGGAGCGCTGAGGATGGCAGATAGGGAGGGCTAATGCAGTTCACTTGCTTATGTTCTACACGTTATGCCTCTCTCTCCCTCCGTCTCTGTGTCTCTCGCTCGCTCTCTCTCTCGCACACGCACAGGCACAGGCACACGCTTGCACACACACACATACATTCATATATATATGTGTGTATGAATATTTATGAATATATGAATATGTATATATATGACTAAGCAAGCACCCAGTCGATTCTGAGCGGCGAACAACCTGCACTCTAACGCTGCAGGGGCTAACATGTGGACATTTATTTACATCCCTAGTGAGAAAACCCTACACACACACACACACACACACACACACACACACACACACACACACACACACACACACACACACACACACACACACACACACACACACACACACAGGCCTGATAGAGTTCAGGCGTGGTGCCTGAATTCAGGCTTGAGCTCGGCCATGTATGTTGTCAAGAAAAGTGAAAATAGGTGAGCGGTGCCTTTTAAAATATCTAGTCAACACGTCAACCTACCTGACCTTTTCATTGACATGTCTGCCACCAACTAGGCGTTGTCTATATAAGGAAGTCTTTTACCTTTGTATGTTTGCACTGAGGATGGTCTGAATGGGACTGAAAACGTTTTGCACACACTTTGGGTAGCACTTTACACTTTCATGCAATAAAAACGTATTGTTGCATCGCCTACATGTTGTGTGAGTTCCGCTCCTTTTATTGTTGTCAAGAAAGGCAATTCTCTATGGTGTCTTTGAATGTATTTGATAATTTCAGGCACAGATAATTTCACTTCCTTTCAGCCCTGCACACACACACACACACACACACACACACACACACACACACACACACACACACACACACACACACACACACACACACACACACACACACACACACACACACACACACACGTACACAGCTCCCGCACCCTGTCCCTAACCTGGCCCTGCTGACGCAGACTGATCCGCTGTAATTGAGGAAATAAACAGTGGATGGAAAACAGAAAGCCGTCTGTGAGGGACCCGAGACGCTCAGCCAGGGACTACCCGGTGTGTGTGTGTGTGTGGGGGGGGGGGGGTAAAGACGAGATGATCCCGGACCTGGAGAGGAACAGGAAGGAGGAAGAGAGGGAGGAGGGGAAGGCTTTGGGAACAGCTTGCTTCCCGACCACATCTGAGAACAGGAGAGACAGTCTGAGGTGCTGAGCGTGAGTGGGGTGGAGTGTGTCCCTGTGTCTCTCACACAGGGTTCATGAAGTACCTGTTCTGACTTCATAGTATGTGGTGTGGTATTCCGGGAGGCTTTCTGTTGTGATATCATCCTGCTGCCCGCCCACAACACTCCGTACTCCAGGTAGTCTCTCGCTCATTCACTCACTCTCTCTCTCACGCTGTGCTGTGCCCCCCCATAGCACTCTACCGTACAGCGGATCAGCTTGGGCCCTCCAGACTGAGGTTGTTTCGTCTCCGCTCCTCAGCTTTATTATGCTTACTGGCTCCGTCCTCATCCTAGAGGGACCCTCACCTTCCCCGGCTGATTGACAGCTGGGGGAGGGGTAATGAGGTCAGGGGTCCTGTACAGATGGGGAGGCGGCGGGGGGGGCTATATTTCATCCTGACACCCTGGGACAGACCGGTGTGCCAGGTAGCAACTGTAGCGTACAGTGTGTTCCGTCCTCTGTCTCTCTTTCTGCCTCTGCCTCTATATTCTCACTCTCTGTCTCTCTCGTTCTCTCTTTCTGTCGCGCTCTGCCTTGCTGCCTCTCTATTCCCCTGTCTGCCTTTCTCTCTGTCTGCCTTACTCTGTCTCATAGAAAGGCTATGTCCTCTCTCACTCTGTCTCTATCTCTCCCTTTTTCTGCCTGTCTCTCGGTACCTCTCTGCATTATGGTAATTATGGCCTCCCATCCAGGCCCAGCGTGCGTGTGTGTGCGTGTGTGTGTGTGTGTGTGTGGATTCCTGGAGAGTATAGACACACACACACACACGCACACGCACACGCACACGCACACACGTGTGTGTGTGTGTGTGTGTGGATTCCTGGAGAGTATAGCAGGACTGCTCACCCCCATTGCTGTAGAGTAGCAGTGTCCATTACAGTGGGAGTACCTCAATTAAAGGGAGGGGGCGGGGGAGAGAGAGAGGGGCAGAGAGCTGCAGGATGAAAGTGACAGCGGATCTTGTATGGATATAAAAAGATTTTTTTTTTCTTTGAAGTGAAAAGTGTAGCGATAATAAGACGGTTGTGGACATGCAGGACTGTTTCTGCAGGGAAAGACACACACATAAACACACATTGAGTGCGAACATACAGACGGATTGACCACACACACAAACACAAACCCGTACACATACACAAACACGTACACAAACAAGTACACAAACAAACTGACACAACCACAAATATCAGCATTTTTATGTGTGCATACACACACAAATAAACATACACATACACATACATATATATATAAACACGTACACAAATATGAGCATGCATATGTGTACATACACAAACAAATAAGCATGAACACATACACTAATGTAAATAGCTTTAGGGTCAACTGTCATGCTCTGACTGCTATGTAGTTTCTGCATATTCAGCTTCATAACACGCTCATACACGTTTGTCTGTTCGTCTGTGTGTGCATGCGTGTGATTGTATGTGTGTGTGTGTCTGTTGGTGTTTGTGTGTGTGAGTACAGGTGAGGCCTTATCGGAGACCCTGAAGCTACCTAGGCTGTGGTGAATGTATGTATGTGTGTGTGTGTCTGTGCGTCCGTGCGCCTGTGCGTGCGAGTGTGGGTGTGACCCTGAGAAGGACCAGGAGATGAGCATGGATGAAGGCTTGTTGTCGGTCGTTTCGATGTTGTCTCTGCGACGACTACACAATACATTCTGGTAGAAACAGTTAGTGCTATTTTAATGCGTTGATTTAGCCAAAGAAAACCATTTGGCTTTGACGCGATGACGCCATTGGCACAACCTTGAATAAGAAAAAGTAATGAACAAGTAATAATAGTGTTGTGGTTCTATTACTAACGAAAATAATCCACGATTAAAAATCCACTATATTGGGTCGTTCGAGATTTACCTTATGTCTGCATTTTAGTTCCTAGTGTTAACATTCACACAGAAAAAGGTGAAAACACCCTATCATCAATAGTTTCCTGAAACTCTGCGTCAGCATCCAGAGTTCTCCAGAGTTTGGTGTATTCACAACCTTCTTCTATCATCTGCCTGAGAGGGTAGGCTGGCTGTTCCTGTAGAGATTCACGTTGTTTGCTTTGGCTGCGGTGCATTTCATATTGCTACTGCCAGCTTTCATTAGTTGAGAACAGAGAAGGGCTCGTTCTGGTGCGGCTCATTTATTGGTTTCTCAGCCCCCACATCTCTTATTGCATCCTGTTGGCTAATCATTTTTTTATTCAATACTTTTTTTATCAGGAGGTCTCATTGAGATCGAAATCTCTTTTGCAAGAGAGCCCTGCGACAATTACATATGCATAAAACATCACAAACAAAACAATTAAAGAGACATAGCCACATCCATCAAAATATTGAACAATTTGTTAGCTGTAAGATGATGCACTCTAAGATCATCTGTACAGGGTTACCTTTGTATCTGTCTTTAAGCCTGAAGGTGTAATCAGCTTATTGCTACAACAGGATTGTCCAGCAGCTGAGCTTCTTGTTTACATCACCGTCTGTCCAGGAGGCCTCTGCAAAGGTCGTTCTAGTAGGTTACAGCGGAAACCTTCCAGAGGGTGATTCCAGACAACAGGCTCCTCCGGTGTTAGCCTGTATAGGCCGACACACCGGTGTTACGCCACTGGGCAAGATCTAACAGGAAATCAATGTAGCTAACCACCTGTTGTTCCCGCTGTTCTCGCTCTAACATACACAAAGTTGTCTCTATTGTCTGACTCATCGCTTCTTCATCTTCATCTACTTCATCCTCTCCTTCTGCTTCTTCTTCTTCTTCTCTCTCTGTCTCTTCTTCTTCTTCTTCTTCTTCTTCTTCTTCCCTCTCTCTGTCTCCCTTTGCCCTGGATCCGCCTCACTGGCTTTCTTAACAAGAAAATGCAGACCGCTTTCTCTTCCTTTGTGTCAGAACAACATGCCCCTGCAGCTGGAGCTCTCCGGGTGAGTGAGTATCTGAGCTGGGTGGGTCGGTGGTTGAGTAGCTGAGCTGGGTGGGTGGGTAGGTGAGCTGAGCTGGGTGGGTGAGTATCTGAGCTGGATGGGTGAGTATTGGAGCTGGATGGGTGAGTATTGGAGCTGGATGGGTGAGTATTGGAGCTGGGTGGGTGACTATCTGAGCTGGTTGGCTGGGTAGGTGAGTATTGGAGCTGGCTGGGTGAGTATCTGAGCTGGGTGGGTGGGTGGGTAGGTGAGCTGAGCTTGGTGGGTGAGTATCTGAGCTGGGTGGGTGGGTGGGTAGGTGAGCTGAGCTGGGTGGGTGAGTATCTGAGCTGGGTGGCCGGGTCACAGACAGATGGAGGGCTGGGTGGAGGAGCCCCTGGTCTTCAGAGTCCCGTTTCTTCATGATGTGGCGACAGCTGGAGGGATCCACCGCTCACAAGACCCACGGCTCAGTTACTGTATCATGAGACCTGTGTGTGTCTGTGTTGTTGTGTGTGTGTGTGTGTTAAACATGGTTGGTTATGGTTGAATTGAAGTGTGGATGGAGCAGGAATGTGTCTGTGTGTTACTGTACACCAGTGGGCGCAGATGGGTGTCTGTGTGTGGCCTTACCCTGAGCATAAACACATCTGCTGGGTACCAGCAGTGACACGTTGTGTCTGCCTGGTGGATGAAGTGGGTCAGTTAGACTACAGCATGAGGCTTGGAGAAGGCGGCCTCCATAGCCAGTCACCCTCCAGAGGGACCTCCGCGTGGCCCTTCTGACTGATTCAAGCAGGCCCGTTGGACGCTTCATCTATCTCCACTCCAGTTTGTTGTTGTCACTGTCGCTGCCATTGGTCCTGGGGCCACAAGCCGTCGTCAGCCCATGAGATCCTCCAGTTATTTGGGTTTAGGTTTCGCAATGAAGCGAAACCTAAATGTCAGGCAGCCATCGAATTCCGAACAAGACTCCAGCCAATCAGAGTGACACTCGTCCTCACTTTGCTCATGCCGTATCCATTTGTGTTCATCTTTTAACGTCTGTATTCAGTGTCATTTAGACCGCTTTGATAGCTTCCCTCTCGCCGGGTGCCACCATTGTCTTTTTTATATCTCCAGGCTGCGGCACTCCTTGTTCATCATGAATGGAAACTCCCTCTCTTGAACGCTTATTGGTCCTATCATACCTCCCCCTAGAGCTGGTTGGTCCTATAATACCTCCCGCTAGCTGATTGTCCTATCATAGATGCGGCTGGTCTCACCAGACTAAGCCGGAGGTAGTAAGAGATTGACGTCATTCTTATATATTTTAACATTCATAGTTTCTTGGCAAGCGCAGCAGAACACAATCCAAAGCAGACCGCTCATGATGAATGTCCACGGTAGATAAACTCTGGTGTAAAATCAATTTTGTTGGGCTGCCTCTGTCTTGTACACACACACACACACACACACGCACACGCACACGCACACACTCCCACGCATCCATACAAACTTCTCCCTCACTAGGAAACTGTTTTTAGCTGAGCTTGATTGCTGTGAGTGATTGATGACATGTCTCATTCAGCCTGGAGCGGCACTTCCTACACCCACACTTCCTACACCCACACCCACACACTGGATAGCTCATAGTGTGTAGAAAGAGCCAGGGGTGCTGTGGCTTCTGTTTGAGAAGAGACCACGTGCACGACTCTCTCCCTCGCTCCCTATCTCCCTCTCACTCTACCTTATTCATGAGACGTCATTCAAGTACACTCACACACACAAAATCCCAAACACACACACACACACAGACATGTACACATACAGACAAACATACAGATATACACACCCACACCAAACCGGATCAACATGCATTAATTGCATGCAGCCATTGGGCCACTATCCCTGGAGCTCCA
The DNA here is from genome assembly GCF_949987615.1 of Pollachius pollachius. NCBI lineage: Eukaryota > Metazoa > Chordata > Actinopteri > Gadiformes > Gadidae > Pollachius > Pollachius pollachius. Next base: position 37,997,819 of record NC_136934.1, read on the forward strand.
GCCCTGGGCCACTAGCCCTGGACTTCTGGCCCTTGACCTCTATCCCTGGCCACTAGCCTTTGGCCCCCTAGCCCTGGGCCACTTGTCCTGTGCCACCAGTTCTTGGCCACAGGCAATATGCCACTTGTCCTGGACCACTTATTCTGGGCCACTTATTCTGGGCCACTTATTCTGGGCCATCAGCCTTTGGCCACTAGCCCTGGGCCACTGGCCCAGGACCACTAGCCCTGGACCACTAGCCCTGGACCACTAGCCCTGGACCACTGGCCCTGGACCACTAGCCCTGGACCACTGGCCCTGGACCACTATCCCTGGACCACTGGCCCTGGACCACTAGCCCTGGACCACTTATTCTTGACCACTAGCCCTGGACCACTAACCCTGGGCCACTAGCCCTGGACCACTAGCCCTGGACCACTTATTCTGGGCCACTAGCCTTTGGTCACTAGCCCTGGGCCACTAGCCCTGGGCCACTTATTCTTGGCCACTAGCCTTTGGCGACTTATTCTGGGCCACTGGCCCTGGGCCACTGGCCCTGGGCAACTAGCCCTGGGCTGCTAGCCCTGGACCACTAGCCCTGTGCCACTATCCCTCGGCCACTGGCCCTGGACGACTGGCCCTGGACCACTAGCCCTAGACCACTAGCCTTGTGCCACTAGCCCTTGGCAGGAGGGACAGCATTTGGCAGGAATGTGCAGCGAACGTGGCTTGGTTCTGAATGGAGGTGTTGTTGCTGTCTGCAGCGGTTCTCTGGGACAGCCCAGGAATGAGTGAAATCCCTTTTCCGCAGGGTGTCCCTCTCTGAGTGCTGGGGAGAGATGAGGAGTACACCAGTGGTCACGGTGGTTAGTGTGTGTGTGTGTGTGTGTGTGTGTGTGTGTGTGTGTGTGTGTGTGTGTGTGTGTGTGTGTGTGTGTGTGTGTGTGTGTGTGTGTGTGTGTGTGTGTGTGTGTTTGTGTGTGGAGTGGTGAAGCTGTGTTTCTGCAGGGTGGTGGAGCACACTTAGACAGAGCTTCCACCTGTTGACGCTCCCTGGAGCTTGTGTGTGTGTGTGTGTGTGTGTGTGTGTGTGTGCCACTGCTAGTATAGCAGCAGCAGCACCCTACAACCCAAATAAGCAAGGTTCTGGTTTAACACACCAGCCGGCCCGGCTCAGTGACTCTTGCTGTTACCGGTGGCAGGAGTCACTCCTTAAGCAGCTTCTGTACACGTGTGTGTGTGTGTGTGTGTGTGCTTAGACTCTCATCCGTTTATAAAGACAGCTTTATAGCCTTTCTGGTTCTGACAACCCAAAGGGAAGAAATGGCAGAACACTCTTAACGTTTGGGGTTTATAGAATCTTTCCAACCTCAGCCGGCCTCGGAAAAAAAAACTAAACTTTGACCAACCGTGGATTCACCAGTAGCTTAACTTCTTTTAAACACTGAGATGTCTTTCTTTTCTAACTGTATAGTTGCGCTCATGAATAAGTCAACGCATATTTGCTTAAGCCTTTTCTCCTCACTGTGGCTGACTTGATGTGATAGCTTCATACCTGAAGCCAAATCTCGTTCCGCTTGAGCGAGCAAATATAAGGCAGCCCGTTGTGCCAGGAAGGTGTGGTAGACAGCATTGCTGATCATTTGCATCATGCTGGTTCTGCAGTTTGGACCCCCACCTTTCCACCCACTCCGCTCCCATCCATCTACCCACTCACCCATCCCTCCATCCGGCACCCGCACATACACCCATCCAACCATCACCTCCACCCACGCACCCAGCCACCCGCGGAAACCTGTTTTTGGTTCTTTTTCCTTCTCAAAGGCCACTTCCTCTTTCTATTTTTGAACACTCTTCTGTTTCCACACGCTTTGTCACTCTCTGCCTGCCGCTCTACCACATGGCTGGTTCTCTGTCACACGGCCCCACCGCAGCGGTGATTGTGTTGACGAGGACCCCTCGGTGACCCAGACCGGCGGATTCTGGTTCCCTTTGGCCTACGGAGACCTGCAGGCTCGTCTGTGCGTCCCGCCCGTGGTTCTCAATTGTGGTTTTATGACTCTAAACCGTGCTGTTGAGCGTTGGATGTTAAGTTAATAAAATGTGTTTTGAACGAATTGGAAGTCTTTTAACCCCTTTGGCTAAATGTGCTCTCATGGGTTGATAAACAACGTGTCACTGAGGGGTTTCCCTCTGTAGCGTGTGAGACTGTTAAAGCCTTGAGAAGGTGACGCTTGAATGTGGGCTTGAAGAAGCGGAGGGGGTTGATGGCGGTCTGCAGTCAGGCCAGTCACTGTCGTGACTGGTGTTCTCCTGTGTGATGCTAGTCACGGCGCCGTGAGACGCCTTATCAGATTTGGCAACCTTGATGTACTGTCTGGGAACGCTACTCTCCTGAGGTAGCGTTACCTGGCCGGTGGACACATTGTTCGAAAATATTTGAACTGCTTCATAATCTCTCCTTTTTCAGTCTGGTTCCACAGAACATGGCAGACCATCCTTGTACACTTACCACAGGTGTTTTCTATGGCGTCTTGATACACAGTGATAAGAAGTGTCGAAAAGTAATGTTTGTAAAAGCATTTAGGGCCTAGAACCTAGGAAGAAGTAACCTGGGGTGTTTCTTCAACATTTCTTCTCTCGGCTTAAAATAGAAGAGTTTAAGTATCTCAGAAAATTAATAATATTGACAATTTTGGTTGCACACATTAGTAAAAACTGTGGGCACAAGCCAGTCTTGAATTGATGCTATAATGGAGCCAAAACAAATGATGTTTTAATGGGGAGGGGTTTATTGTGGACATTATACAACCAGGGCTATCTCCATAATGGCTTTCTACACTAAAAGCTTGGACCTGGTGTGCTGACATGAATCCAGTTCCTTGTGATACCGAGACCCTTAGGGTAGAGAGGGGATGAGCAGCGAGAGGCAGGCGGGGGATGAGTCTGTCAGTGTTTCAGGATCATATGTCAGATCTGCCGATTAAAGATCGATCGCATTAACTAGAGAGTGCCGTGCAGGACTCCATTAGCTGGCTGCCTGACCGCTTAAACAATAACGATTAAATGTACGTGTGTGTGTGTGTGTGTGTGTGTGTGTGTGTGTGTGTGTGTGTGTGTGTGTGTAAGTGTGTGCCGTGTGTGAGTGTGCGCCATGTGTGTGCAACGTGTGTATTTGTCATTTTTTTGTGTTTTTGCTGGTCTGTCTATCAGCAATGTGTGCTTTCTCTTTGTTCAGAGCACGCCCAGTCACGGTCTTCCCTGAATAACAACTCGTCACCGATGGCTCAGAGCAATGCTAACATCAGCCTCCATCGCAGAAAACACTTGTGTTTTACTTTTGCTAAACCACAGAACTTTTAATGTCCAATGCCGTGGTGGGTGGAATCCATTAATGAAAGAAATAGTGTTTCGGGGGTTTGGGGTGAAAACAAAGCCACGACATGATGTTGTTGTTGCTTTTTTTCAGCCTTTGTGCCCACAGGAAGCCTT
>NC_136934.1:38008789-38108789 GCF_949987615.1 Pollachius pollachius
CGAAAACTGAGGGACAGACCGGCTATAATGACAGCTGTTTGTGTATGTGTGTGTCCGGCCTTTGTTGTGTGCACATATGTGTGTGTGTGTGTGCGTGCAATCTGCGTGCATACGTAAAGTGTGTGTGTGTGTGTGTGTGTTTACATGTATGGTGTGTGTGTGTGTGTGTATGTGTGTTAAGACATGCCAATAGAGAAAAGTTGTGCTCATTATAAGAAAAAGCTGTCAGTTCTTCCTCACCGTCGTCACCCAGACTTGTGCTGTTTACTGTAATCCTCTCCTCTCTCCCTTCCCTCCCCCTCTCCTTTCCATTCCCTTTACCTCCCTCCCCCTCTCCTCTCTCCTTCCCTGGCCCACCCCCTCTCCTCTCCTTTCTCACCCCTCCCTGTTCCTCCACCTCTCCTGCCTCACCTCCCACTTTCTGTTTTATTATGGGATGTAAATATGTTCCCAGTGCATAGGTCATCTATAGGTCATCTAGGAGCTAGCAGGAGTAAGACGTATGCCAATAGGACGCCTAGCGGTGAGATGTAGGCCGTGGGAATCAAACGTTGAACGCACCAGCCACGACACTGTATTCCCCGATATCACTTCCCTTAAAACCTATTTTATTTTCCACTGCAACTGGTTAGGGTGTCTTTTCTGTAGTGTGTGTTCTTCTCACCATGCTGGCATCCCGGTGATTCACTCTGAAACCCTGGATGACTGGGCGTCAGCAGGCGCTGGAGAGCAGACCACTCTGCAGATAACCGATGTTCTCTCTGACACCGCCCACCTCACAGCCAAACCATTCAGATTGACCGTGGGTTAACAGAATTTGATTTAATTTGCCCTCTCGGGAGCGTGAATCTTTTGGTCCTAAGTCCTAAAAGGCTTTAGTCAATATCTTACAGACGGAGATCCCATGGAATCCCCTTCCAGAAGTCGCTTCCATGAGAGCACAACCCCCCCCCTGTCCTTCCTGTTGGTGTGTGGGTGACGTTGTCACAGTGTGTCTGTGTGTTTGTTACAGGAGGAGTTTCTCAGATGCCGCTAGTAAGATAGACTTTCAGGACAACTGTCCCACAGAAACACTGCACCCTAGTGGCTGACTGTATAGAGCATTAGCTGGAGCCCAGTTGCGTTCACATCGTCTCATCCACTTCAAAGCATCACCAGCCATCCATTTAGCTCAGTTTAGCTTTAGTGCCAGACGGGTTAAACATTCACTGTCTTCCCAAAATGAGTTGTCATGCTCAGCCCTAACGCTGCGGTCCTCCCCATTGAATTCATCTCCTCTGGATGCTGCTTCGACAGCCCCTAGGAATGGAGCGAGGCCATGGGTCAGATGGACACACATTACTTCCACGACTGTTACAGGTTCTGAAAGGGCTCTCAATGCCCTGCGTGTTTTGACCATGTTGCTCGTCTGTGTCCATGCGTGTCAACGTATTTGTATCCGTGTGAACATGATGCACACGGATAATATTGCTGTTGTTAACATTTAACAATCAGATCACATTGACATTGGCATCCAGACCTTACCACACGATCCCGGAGCAGACATCGTGTTTGTTCTGAGTGCAGCATGAAGCTGGGCCAGGGTAGTCTTGTTCTTCATCACTGCTCGGTGCTTGACAGGAGGGTCTGGTGTGTACAGATGAGTTCAGGACAGATGAGAGCAATAACACGCAGCTGATGCTATTACCTCGCAAATGTTCTCATTACAGCAGTCTCCTCTCTCAGCGTTATGCCAGCAGACCTAACCCTGTTTGTCACTGTATGATATGTGAGGGACGATTTTGTGTGTGGAGTCTCATGATAGGAAACTAATGACTTTGGCCTTTCTCCAGTATCAGCACACAACTATTCTCCAGGAAAGGTTAGACGTGCTGTTTGTTCGCACTTCATGGTTCAGAGTCTGTGTGTTTAAGTGTTGGATTTACTACTGTCATGACAGCTTGTAAGATCAGAAACGAAAAAATAAAAGCAATGGCATTTCTCTGCTGCGGCACAGTACTGCAATATACCTGCAATACGCTGGATTTTGTTCATCCTGTGGTGAATATGAATATGGTACGGACTATGGAGTGTGTATGTGTTGTTATTGTTGCAGTGTCTTCATGTCTCTTCACCACTGTCTTTTGTTCCCACTCTTTCTTTAGATGCAGCCGGAAGCTGACTGTCTAGCCAGGGTTTGGAGCTAACTTGAAGACAGTTGGTTCCCGGGGAGCTAACATGTCTCCCACTGGACAGCAGCCGAGCCGCTCAATGAAGGGAGACGGCCCATGTTTACATTCGGACCTTCACCTCCAGGGCTCCCTCTTATAATGCCTTACTTGGCGTTCTCCAATAACCGTTGGCCCCTACCAAAAAGCGCCTGTTACATGATTAATGAGTCTGCCTGCAGATGTTGTATTCCTGACCCGTGTGCTGCCAGGGCTAGCTCCATGAGTCCGCCCTTCCTCCAGACTCCTTGAGGCCTCCTCCCGCCTCTATGGAGGCCGGGTCCAGCCGCCCGGCCGGCGGAGAGCGCCCCGGAAGGCCGGAGCAGCACTCCGTGTCTGCCGAGCCCCCGCCCGGGCCCCGCCCCCCCCGGCCACCCCTGCAGCCCGCCGGCCCCGGGGCCCGCCCGGCAGGCCGGGCCCCGGGGCGGCTCCAGAGCCGCCCGCCTCAGCGGAGCACCCTGATGCTCCGGCTGCAGCAGCAGCAGGCCATCGCGTGGCAGCACTCGGACGCCGCCGGCCCCTCGGGGGGGAGCTTCCTCTCCGCGGCGGGGGGTTCCTCCACGGTGACCCTGGCCTCCGTCCCCTCCGCCTCTTCCGCCAGAGACGACCGGGCCCAGGGCGCGGTACCCCAGCCGAGCCAGGACGCCCCAGAGAGCGGGGGTCCATCCAAACGCGGGGAGAAGAAACCCCAGAAGCCCGGGAAGTACGTGTGCACGTACTGCGGCCGGCCGTGCGCCAAGCCCAGCGTCCTGCAGAAGCACATCCGCTCGCACACGGGCGAGAGGCCCTACCCCTGCGCCCCCTGCGGCTTCTCCTTCAAGACCAAGAGCAACCTCTACAAGCACCGCAAGTCCCACGCCCACCGCATCAAAGCGGGCCTCGCGTCCATCCGGGACGAGCCCAGCTCAAGTGGCCCGGAGGGGGGCGGGCCCGGGGAAGACCCCGAGGAACCCACCGAGGGGGAGAGTACGGAGTCCGAGGAGGAAACCGGCCAGCACAAACACTCCTCCTCTAAAGACACGACAGCCCGGCAGAAGAGCGGCGCGAAGGAGACGCCGGAAGGTTCGGACGAAGCCAGGAGGCTCGAGGACTCTCAAGTGGTCAAGCAGCGGCTGGCGATGAGGCTGAGCGAGAGGAAGCGCGGGCCGAAGGCCTCGTCGGGCGACCATCCTTCCTCCCTCTCCGCGTCCTCTTCGTCGTCGCTGGGCCCGGGCAGCAAGGGCAGCACGGAGTCGGGCTACTTCTCGGGGTCGGGCAGCACTGAGATGTCCCAGGTCAGCCCTCCGAGCGCCAGTGCCAAAAGCTACGCAGAGATTATCCTGGGCAAGTACGGGAGGATGGGGGGGCAGCAGCGCCACGCCCATCAGCCGCACCCCCACTCCTCCTCCTCGGGGCCCGACGACAAGGGCCTGTCCTACAGCGTCCCCAAGACCCAGGTGATCGAGCATATCACCAAGCTCATCACCATCAACGAGGCGGTGGTGGACACCAGCGAGATCGACAGCGTGAAGCCTAGACGCTCCTCTCTGTCCAGGAAGAGCAGCATGGAGTCCCCCAAGTTCTGCTCCGCTAAAGACCCCCCCAGCTTCGACCCCAGCAAAGGGGAGGTCCCCGGCCCCAGCCACATGGGTCGCCTCCAGGGGCCAGAGCAGGACCCGTCCTCCGTACCCCTGCTCAGGAGCCACTCCATGCCCCTGTCCGCCTGCCAGGGAGAGCCCCCCTCTGGCAGCGCCGCCCCCCCGGGGGGCTTCCGGCTCAGCCACTCCTTCGACGAGCAGCAGGCGTTGGTCACGGAGATGCGGGTCGGCCACGCCCAACGGATGCTGAGGCGGCAGCCGGCCGTAGAGTTTCCCCTGGGGGCCGAGGCCCTCACAGAGGGGGCCCGTCCTACCACCTCACCCAGAGGGGTCGACCCAACCAGGCAGCAGCAGCATCAGGGCCCTACAGAGTTTGAGTGTGAGGCCTGCGGGGCCCGGTGTAAGAAGAGGGAGAGCTACGAGGCCCACCGAGGCGTGTGTCCGTCGAAACAAACCGTGGGGACGGGGGGCGGGGCGGCGTGCGGAACGCGCAGGGAGGACCGCCCACAAATAATGCACTACAAGTTCCGAGCGCTGGCCATGGCGGTGAGGAAGAGGAGGAAAGAGGAAAGCTTGGAGGAGGACCCTCCCAGCCCCGGGCCGACGGCCACGCCCGGCACTTCCAGCGCCTACACTCCAGTGCCAAGCAGACCAGAGCGCACGCACGCCACCTCAGGTGGGCTACCTTCTACTTCCTGTGGGAGGGCCCAATGGCTCGACCCGCCCCTCTAATCAACACCAGCTAAATTATGGGAAATATATCTGGCCAGATATTTGAGGACTTCCTCTTTCCTTTAAATGAATTATTGAAAGCTGAGAATAGATGTCTCAACGCTGTTGGCTGACATTATGCATAATGTGAGGAATAAGGACAAATATCCCGGCCTAAATGTACTAGGACTATCCCTAGCTGCCCTTTCATTTTTCTGAAATCCATGCAAGTGGCTTTGGGGAAAAGTGTTTTGCTAAATTATTAAATAGCAGTTAATAGTCAAATCTCACAATCGGCAGTGTAAAACCCTCATCAAGTGTGTTATTGTATTTCTCAGGTGTTCCTTCCCAGTCTGAGCCAAACCAGCAGCAGCAACAGGACAGAAAGGGCGTGTCTGTGATCCAACACACCAGCTCTTTTGAGAAGCAGGAGAGTATCTCCATGGGGGGTCAGGAGCCGGACCACAGGCAGGGTCAGCCGGAGCAGCAGCCGGAGCCAAAACCATCGCCCTCCTCATCGCGACTTATCCGCCAACCAAACATCCAAGTGCCAGAGATCCTCGTTACTGTGGAGCCGGATGCTGACATGCCATCTGTCTCCCCGCCAGGGACGGTGGCCTCTTCCAAGGTACATTACTGCCCACAGACCGGGGCTACATTACTACCTACAGTAGCCTTCTGGGCTATTAAAGGTCTGTATGTACATGACTAGCTGCAGACTGTAGCTACATTAGTTCTCCAAGGGATTAAGGATGTAATCTGTTTTTAATACCCCTTCTGGGCTATTAAAGGTCTGTATGTACATTACTACATACAGACCTACAGTAGCCTTCTGGGCTACTGTAGGTCTATAGGGACAATACTACCAACAGACTGGAGGTACATTACTTCCTACTGACCTACAGTAGCCTTCTGGGCTACTGTAGGTCTATAGGGACAATACTACCAACAGACTGGAGGTACATTACTTCCTACTGACCTACAGTAGCCTTCTGGGCTACTGTAGGTCTATAGGGACAATACTACCAACAGACTGGAGGTACATTACTTCCTACTGACCTACAGTAGCCTTCTGGGCTACTGTAGGTCTTGAGGTACATTATTACATCATTATCACTAAAGTACCGCAGAAGGCCACCATAGGACCTACAGACCTACATTATACATTATAGATGTATGTCTCAATAGAAGAGGTTGTTAAATGTTTATTGTTATCTCTCCTTTGCACACTTATATTTTCATTTTCGATTTGTGGTGATTATTGAATATATATATATATTTTTATGTAATTGAAAACAATTAAATACAGATTAAATAATAGTTATATCTATATATATGTATAACACCTAATCTTACCTGCTATTCTATCTCTACGTAAACTTTACTTGGCTGTTCACTATCCTCAAATATTTAATATTTGATGCCAAATTCCTGTGAATGAGCTCTCAGTGTGTCTCTCCTCCCCAGGAGGCCGAGAGGGTGGAGGAGTTCCAGTGGCCGCCGCGTAGCCAGTCGCTCTCCCAGCTCCCTGCAGAGAAACTGCCACCAAAGAAGAAGAGGCTGCGTCTGACGGAGATGCCCCAGTCGTCCGGAGAGTCCAGCTTCGAGTCGCCGTCCCTCCCCCGCAGCCCCAGTCAGGAGAGCAACGTCTCCCACGCTTCCAGCCTCTCCGCCCCCTGTGAAGACCCGGGGAGGACTGAGACCACCCTCTGGGTCTCCGGCAGCCAGGGGTCCCAGATGCTGACGGTGCCTTTCGCCCCCCACCAGTACCAACAGGCCGCCAGAGAGATGAGGCGCTCGGCCTCCGAGCAGACCCCCGCTAGCACCGCCGTCTCGGACCCCGCCCCGGAGACCAGGAGCAAGTCCTTTGACCTCGGGTCCCTGTCCCCTCAGCAGTCCACATCTGCCTGGAGGGAACGCAGGAAGTGCCTCCTGGTGAAGCATGCGGCCTTGGGGGAGCCGGAGCAGGAGGAGGGCAGCGCCACGGCTCAGTCACCCAGATCAGAGAGCCCCAAACCGGGGCCTTCGCACTCCAGCTATCCCCCTGTTTACTCCCCGGAGGTGGGCCCCATGCTCAGCGTGGAATCCATAGGGAAGGCCTTGCAACTATTTCACCCACAGACCCTCACGCACACTGCCTTCCCGTCACAGGACCCGTTCCCATCGGGATCACACGCCTGGCCGGTCCCTGAACCAGCAGCGATCCATGACATCTCCACCTCCCAGATCATTCCCAGGGCTTTTTTACATTCCCACACGGCACCGCCTCCGATCCGGATCCACCCGGCCCAGATCCACATGGCCGAGCGCTTGGGCATTCCTCTTCATCAGTTCCCTGAGCTGCTTCCTCTACAGTTTTCTACCAGGCCCGGGACGGGCCAGGCGCTGTACCTGCCTGTACCGCCGCTGCTCACCATACACACCCCCAGTGCTTCTTCAAGAGGACCCTCCATCTCCTTGTCTCCCTCTCCTCCCCATCCTCCCTATGCTCCTCTGGTCCCGCTCTCCTTCCGCCACTCCCGGCCGGTCATCATCACCTGTCTGGCTCAGCTCACGCCGTCCGTGTCCCTGGTGGTTCCCGTCCGCCTCCAGACCGGCATGCCCAGCTACGTCAGCGCCAAGTACACCACCCTCTCCCAGATCCTGGCCTCGGCCCGGCCGCAACAGCCTATCTGCTGCACCGCCATGGTCCTCATGGGTCGGCTGGGAAAGGACAAGCTGCAGAGGTCCTACCTGAAGGTCCCCAGCCCGGACCTAGAGAGCCTCCTGCCCCTGTCCCTGCCCGGGGACCTGGCCTCGGGGTCCAGAGCGGGGGACAGCTACTGCCCTCTGGGGGCTGGAGGGAGCAAACGCATGCTCTCCCCTGCCGCCAGTCTGGAGCTCAGTACGGAGGCCCAGAGGCACCAGAAAAGGGTGAAAGAGGAAGAGGAGGTAAAGGAGAAAAAGGGGGTGGAGGGAGCGGTGGAGGATACAGGGGCTCATGAAGAGAAACAAAGTAAAGCCAGCAGCAGTAAGGCGGAGGACGCAAAGGAGCCGGCCAGGACGGAGAGGGTGAGTGTAAAGGTGGAGAGGGGGGAGCAGCAGATCCCCAGGTCTCACAGCCAGGAAGGATGGCCCCCAAGAGAAGAAAGGCCCCCAAAAGAGGAAGGCTCAGCTGCTAAGCAGGGCCAGAGCGTCGGGTCTCCAGCAAGACCGGGCGAGACCCCTTCGCACCCCAACCTCAACTCCAGCACAGCGGTAAACTGGTGCTACCTGAACTACACCAAGCCCAGCCCCAGCTCCCACAGGGAGGCTGGGACGTCCGTCTACTCCTCCTGGAGCGTCAGTGACCACAACCCCAACCTGCCGGGCCTCAGCACCAAGGTGGCCTTGTCCCTGCTGTGTTCCAAACAGAAGCACAGCTCAGCTACCTACACCATGGCCACAGCCTCCAAGCCTGTCCAGTCCGTACTACCGTCCTCCAGTAACCAGACTCCACGTGTCACAGAGGTAAATATGACAGCAGGTCATACTAACATATATGTCCGCTTTCAGCTTCCTTTTTCCCCTTTGGTAACAATCAAGAGTCTTCACTTCAATGTAGGGTGAACTGTCCTGTGTGTCTGTACTCCAGGAGGGTCAACTGTCCTGTGTGTCCGTACTGCAGGAGGGTGATATGTCCTGTGTCTGCACTGCAGGAGTTTGAACTGTCCTTTGTGTCTGCACTGCAAGAGTTTGAATTGTCCTTTGTGTCTGTACTGCAGGAGTTTGAACTGTCCTGTGTGTCTGTACTGCAGGAGTGTGAACTGTCCTGTGTGTCTGTACTGCATGAGGGTGAACTGTCCTGTGTGTCTGTATTGAGTGTAGGTTCATGCTGCCCCACCCAGAGCCCTAGCGAAGCCTGAGAAAGAGGAGAAGAGGGAGAAGGAGGAGAGGAGGGAGAGGAAGGAGGAGAAAAGGGAGAAGAAGAAGGGAAGGAGGGAAGAGGAAGGAGCTTCCTCCTCCAAACGGAGCGAGTCCCCTCGGGTCCGGATCTGCGAAGGCGGGTAAGAAAAAAAGATGATGCTTTCCACGCTCATGTTAATCCTCTTGTTTTATTTAGAAGATGATGGCTTAGGTTGATTGGAATAACTATTGTGTTCATTACTAACTGGTCGCCAGAGCAATGCCAGACTAGAGCATAAATATAATAAAGCTGTGGGAGACGGCTGAGCAGAACGCAGGAGAAATTAACAGATGGGAAGCAGCGAAGCCCTCAGGGAATTCATTTGTACCTGCTTCCAAGTCGCTCCTCACTGCTGCAAAGTGTGTTCTTCTGTTGAAGTGTGAATTAAACAAGTTTGTGTTTGTGCTTGCTTGTTGGCATATGTGTGCTTTCCATCCATTCTGCGTCTGTTGGTGACAATAATTCATAATTCCATGTATCTCAGCCAGTTGTGTTTATTAGAAGGAGAGAATGTGTCCCTGGCAGCAGTTTGTGTCAGGTGTGTTCAGTGTGAAGAGCTAGGGAGAGGGGACGTAGCAAGGATGACATAAGGTAGACCGGCTGACAGGAATTATCAACACACTTTCTCCTAATGATGGCCTGAAGGATAACATTTATGTAATGTCTTAGGAAACCTGAGTTAACTGTTGATAAAGCATGAATTGACCGTAGATACAGTCTTAATTAACAGTAGATACAGCATGAATTAACACTAGATACAGTGTGAATTAACAGTAGATACTGCATGAATTAACTGTATATACGGAATGAATTAACAGTAGATGCTGCCCGAATTAACAGTAGATACAGCATGAATTAACAGAAAATACAGCATGAATTAGCAGTAGATACTGCATGAATTAAAAGTAGATACTGCATGAATCAACATTACATGCAGCATTAATTAACAGTAGATACTGCATAAACTAACAGTAGATTCTGCATAAACTAACAGTATATACTGCATGAATTAACACTAGATACAGCATGAATCAACAGTAGATACTGCATTAATCAACAGTAGATACAGCATGAATTAACAGTAGATACGGCATGAATTAACAGGAGATACTGCATAATGTCTATCACTGGCAGCATCACAAACAGCTTCGACATCAACAGTAAGAGCTTTGCATAAACAGCCCACAGCTTTCTCTCCTCTCACTCATGTCTGTGTCCCTTGTACTGTCTCCCTCCATCTGTCTAGTTTCCCCTTATTCTTCCCCTTTCTCTCTCTCTCAACCTCTCCCTCCCTCTCCCCTTGAACGTCACGTACATGTCTCCCTCACTTTATCCCTTTCTACTACAGCAGCCATCCGGGTGTTTTGCACCCTGCGTGCCTCCCAGTGCCCACGCTTATTATCTCTATCTGACTTTTGACAAAGTGTTACCTTACCGCACGCACAGCGTTGGACGACGCGGCGGTGAAACTTCTCTCCGTCATTTGCATCGGAGACGGGTTTTCTTGTGTTCGTGTTTTGGTGTGAGTCATTGTGAGCGTTCATCCCGATCCAATTACAGGGAGCCCATTTAGGTAGGGGCGGGCGTGGGAGCCCTCAGAGGTGTGGTAGCAGTTCTCAGATGAGGATGGCAGCTTTCCCTTCGTTAGGAGTCGTCTGGGGAACCAGGCGAACCGCGGCTCGCTCCTGTTTTGGATGCACTCGGGGCTGGTAGAATAGTACAGTGGATCCCTTCTTAGACGCAGAGAAGTCTCACTACGAGACTTTGAAAATGCATTAATTTGAGCTGTCTTGAGCTGTGTGTGTGTGTGTGTGCGTGCGTGGGGGGACGAGGTTGTGTAGCAGACTGCTCTACCTCTTTCGGATTCTGATGAAATCTTTGTTTACAGGATTGACCGAGAGCCCAAAATACTGCTGAAGTGGTGTTCTCTAAAGTTATTCCTGATGCGTCCTCCGCTTGTGTGTTTCGGACTGGTGTAGATTGGGATACTGATGCGGCCCTATTCAAAGTCCAGCAAGACCAGATTTGGCTCAAATCCGTAGAGCTTGAGTCAGGCATTAATCTAGATCTAGACTGCTGACAGAGCTTCCTCGGTCCGTCTGTTGTGCAACAGCTCTCCCGGGTTTCGGATCACAGCCGTCATGTCAGAAAGGCCCCCCTCCCTTTCACAAATAGAACGCACTTTTCATGTCAGGACAGTTTGTATACTATGTTAAGCAAAGTCTCAGGAGTGTATCAGAATGTTCTCTGTATATGCTGATACATCACACCGTGGTTGCCTGCGTAGCACTGCTAGTTTGTCCTGGAAGCTAAGCAGGGCTGGTCTTTGTCCTTGGGTGCGAGACCAGATCACTAAACATCTCATGCCCCCCCCCCCCCCCCCTGGATCTAGCCCTGGTGTCTACCCCGGGATCCTGGGCATACTTCAAACCTGTCTGCTGTACCAACAAGGCTCCCTAGTCCCACTTGGTTGCTTTTTAAGTTCAACATTTTTATTATGTCTTTTTAATTATTTCCCCTTATCTTATCTTAATAAAATGGTTTCAGTGCGTCACTCTTCCAGTGTGTGGGAAGCGTTATGGCAGCGGTGCATCAGCCACGTAGACACAATCATTCAGCCCGGAAACCTAGGAAAGCCCTTTTTAAATACAACACATTATTACCCTTGACCTGTGTGTGTGTGTGTGTGTGTGTGTGTGAAGCATGTGCAGGCGCTCTGCATCACCGTGCTCTCGGATGTGTTTGTGTTCTCTGGGACGCTTTGCAGCGCTGCAACACGGTGGAGCGGAGGAGTTCAGCTGAATGTTTTATGTGCGAATTGAGGCTTCCGTGGAGCTTGAGATGCCCGTGAGTATTTTTAGCCGAGACAAGGACTACGTGTCAGGCAACAGTAGCCCACTCCTGAATGAATGGGACACAATGTCATCCTGAAGGCTGCTCCACAGTTTGCTCCCCGCTTCCCCCGGCCCTCGTTATACAATGGCATCTGTCTGCGATATAGCGGCGGTGTTGTCCTCGCCCTTCTGCATGTGTTCATTCACATCTTGGATAGATGCGATTCAGAACGGAAATCCAAGACAGAGACGGCAGATGGCTGATTTCCAGGGGAGCACGGAGATTCATCCAGATGCAAAAGCTTCCCTCCGGTTCCTATGTGTTTCCTTCGGTACACAGTGTGTGTGTGTGTGTGTGTGAGCAGCGTCTTTAGAGAACGGTGGCTGAATGCGTTGACAGGTTTTTATATGCAGCGCCTATTCTGGGCTGTGGCGTTGGGGCCAGGATTGCCGTCCCGCTCTGTGGCCGCTGGTGCTGCAGTTGGCAGGCCCTCCCTGCAGAGAGCCAGGGTGTCCTGAGGAGAGGCCAGAGGACCCTGTGGAGCTGGGGCTTTCAGTGGGGCTTCCCCACACTGGGCGTCCATAAAGGGCTGCTTGTGTGTCTGAAGGCCCGTTCCCCTGAATGTATTCACGTCCAGCTCCTCTGCTCACACCCACCCACACTCGGGGAGCTTTCAGCAGGCCGGGTTAAAAATAACGTTTTCTTTGTGTCACGATGAAGGATCTGTAGATTTAACGGGTCTCTCTCTCTCTCTCTCTCTCTCTCTCTCTCTCTCTCTCTCTCTCTCTCTCTCTCTCTCTCTCTCTCTCTCTCTCTCTCTCTCTCTCTCTCTCTCTCTCTCTCTCTCTCTCTCTCTCTCTCTCGACCTCCCTCTCCCACTCTTGCTGATCAGGTATAAATCGAATGAAGAGTATGTGTATGTGCGGGGTCGTGGCAGGGGCAAGTATGTGTGCGGAGAGTGTGGAATCCGCTGCAAGAAGCCCAGCATGCTGAGGAAACACATCCGTACACACACAGATGTCCGGCCATACATCTGCAAACACTGCAATTTTGCCTTCAAAACCAAAGGTAAGGGCACCTGGGGTGGTTTTCAACGATGCTACGCAACATATACATATACATATACAGTATGTTAGATATACATATACAGTATGTTGCAGGTATGTGCGCCTATGTTGCTAACAGCGTGCAACCTCTACTGACATGCTAGAGAAGACATTACCTAATGATGCAGAGAATTGGCTTTTGACTGAGGGAACTGTATCAGTAGCACAACTCAACTCTTACTGACTTCACACAAAGAATCCAACATGAAACCAAGGGCAACTTATAGAGAACGCTCATCAGTAATACACACAGACACAACCTCTCTTCATACCAAACAACCGCACAGACTTCTTCCGCTTTACTCAACGTGACTGCGTGTGTCTCCTAGTTGGCACGCTGATGTGAAGAATGTTTACAGTAAAACACACACGTGAGCAGTCTAGCAGTCTCACTGAAGCATGTTCCAGGCCTGACTCCCCTCTGCCTCACGTTCATGTCAGCCGTCCTCATTTGTTCTCTGTTCTCCATCCCTTAGGGAACCTTACCAAACACATGAAATCCAAGGCTCACGGGAAGAAGTGCCAAGCCATGGGTGTGTCTGAGTCCTCGCTGGACGACCCAGAGAGTGAAGAAGCAGGTGAGCTGAACTGAAGCGTTGCCCACGGGTCGACTCTCCTTCCCTCAGAGGGGAAGCTCGGCTGAATCAACTCGCTGCATCCAAAGAGCTTTAGCAGCTAGACGGTGACGGCTTACACAACCGCCCCCTCATGTTCTATTCTCCTCCATTTGGCCTTGCAAAGAACAGGACGAAAAAGTATGAATGAATTAAATACAGCAGAGGTCCACTGGGTCCTGGTGCAGCTCTGGCAGCTGAAGCTACAGCCTCACAAGGACAGACCTTCTTACCCATCATGCAGCACGTCGACGCAGCCCCGAACTTACCCGCCTGCCCTCCCCCCGACCACCTCCCCCCGTCTCACCTCCCTACCCTCCTGTCTAACCACCCTCCGTTCTCACCTCACCTCCCCTCTGGTCTCACCTCCCTCCCATCTCACCGCCCTCCCCTCTCCTCCTTCCTGCCTCACCTTCTTCCTTTCTCCAACCTTCCTATTTCACCTCCCTAGCCTCCTGTCTCACCCCTCTTCCGTCTCACCCCTCTCCCGTCTCACCTCCCCTCCATCCCTTCTGACTCACGTCCCTCCCGTCGCACCTGACTTCCATTTCACCTCCCTTCCATCCCTTCTGTCTCACCTCCCTCCGGTCTCACCTCGCCTCTGTCTCATCTCCCCTCCCTCCTGTCTCACCTCCCTCCCGTCCAACCTCCCGTCCTCCCATCTCACCCCCTCTCTGTCTCATCTCCCCTCCCTCCTGTCTCACCTCCCTCCCGTCTAACCTCCCGTCCTCCCATCACACCCCCTCTCTGTCTCATCTCTCCTCCCTCCTGTCTCACCTACCTCTTTTCTAACCTCCAACCCTCACATATCGACCTTCCCTCCCTCCCTCCCGTCTCACCTCCCTCCCGTCTCACTTCCCTCCTGTCTCACCTTTCCTTCCTCCTGTCTCACCTCCCTCCTGTCTCACCTTTCCTTTCTCCCGTCTCAACACCCCATCTTTCTTTCATGCATGAGTCATGTCATTGACGACAAGCACTCGCTCGTATCCAGACTGCTCATTCACCAAACTGGAAAGGAAAAGATTATCAATAGGCACGACTCTTTTCAATAAGTGTCACTGGAAGAGGCGAGCTATTTATAATATCGTGTTGTTGGCTGGCAGCTGAGGGATGTTTCAGCAGCGAATCCCTCGCTGAGATCGTTCCCAATAGAGGCTCTGTGGTAGCATTTTATCAATGGTTTACCATTTGCCCAATGGGGTCTTTTCATGTTGGTCGTTAAAAAGAGGAAGAAACAAATATGTGGCCACTTCTTACCGCCTCCCAAGAGAGATGGTAAGGGAGACGATTAAGGGAGATTATTAAGAGAGGAGATTAAGAGAAATGCCTAAGAGATTTCTGAGAGATCTTTAAGATCGATCTTTGAAAAAGATATTCAAAAGAGATCTTTTAAGAGAGAGATGAGTAAGAGAGATGTTTAAGAGGGATGAGTTAGAGAGATGTTTAAAAGAGATGATAAGAAAGATGATTAAGAGAGATACCATGAGATGATTAAGAGAGATGATTAAGAGGGATGAGTTAGAGAGATGTTTAAAAGAGATTACTGAAAGAGATGATAAGAAAGATGATTAAGAGAGATACCATGCGATGATTAAGAGAGATACTAAGAGATGTTTAAGAGAGATGATTAAGAGAGATTACTAGGAGATGTTTAAGAGAGATGATTAAGAGAGATGTCTGTCTGACACGTGTCTGTGTGTCCAACAGGGATCAGTGAGGGGCGCGTCTGTCCTTCCGAGGAGCAGGACGAGCATCAGTTCTCCGACGCGGAGGACTTCGACGAGGACGAAGATGAGGAGGATGACGATGATGACGACGATGACGATGACGATGAGGAGGAGGAGTCGTCATCCCACGATGACCCACCGTCCTCCTGCTCTTCCGACACCCGTGCATCGACGGGGGCGCAGTCCACCTGTAGCCGGCCGTCCCAGCAGGGGACCCCGGACCCTGAGGCCCCGGCGGGGAGCCCCGGCCTGGAGCCGGCCCCCCACAGGCTGTGGTCCAGCCGGAGGGCCGCCTCGCCCGGCAGCAGGCGGGCGGTGTTCTCGCGG
Organism: Pollachius pollachius; assembly: GCF_949987615.1. Taxonomy (NCBI): domain Eukaryota; kingdom Metazoa; phylum Chordata; class Actinopteri; order Gadiformes; family Gadidae; genus Pollachius; species Pollachius pollachius. The sequence goes on from NC_136934.1 coordinate 38,023,819, forward strand.
CGGGGCTGGAGCGCCTCCCCCCGGGCCTTCTCCCCCAAGAGTGAGAGCTGCTCCCCCAGCCGCAGCCTCTCCCCACGGGTGGAGCTGTCCTCCTCCTCCGGCCGCTGCCTCTCCCCCAGGACCGACCTGTCCTCCCCCAGCCGACACCTCTCTCCCTCCCCCGAGAGGGGACCGTCTCCCATCGGGACCCTCTCTACCCTGCGACCCAGAGCACCACATGCCCCCCCTCCGGCCCTCCAGATTCAGTACAGACCCCCGGTGTACCTTCCCTGGGAGAGTCCTGGCCTGAAGGACGTCCCCCAGGTGAGTGGGGGAATAGGTGCTGAGTACACACTAATGATGAGTGTGATTGATGCATGATAACCTGACGAAGGCTATAATTGCATAATGCATGGGATCGCTTTAGGCTACGAGGAGGTCTGACCCAAACCACCACCAGCTGGATGGCTAGTCCTCTCCGGTGGTCTCATGGTGTGTTTGCTCCCCCTGCAGGAGAGCGGTGGAACGTCGGGAGAGGTGCCGATGTCTCCGGAGGCGACCCTGTTCCCTCCGGCCTTCCGTCTATCCTTCAGCAGCGAGGGTTACCCCGGCAGCCAGGCCACGGACCACGTCTTCAGCCACCTCCCTCTCCACTCGCAGCAGGCCAAGGTGCCCTACCTGATGATCCCCATCGGTGGGATCCAGATGGTGCAGGCCAGGCACCGCCCGCACCCCACCACCACCCCGTCCAGCCCCACCTCCCCGCCCAACGAGGGCCCGTCTCTGGCCCGCTTCGAGTGGTGGGGAGGGGCCTCGAGACCGCCAGGACTAAGGACTCCCGGGGGTCGCTGGTCGGGGTACCAGGAGGCGGGAACCAGCCAGTCAGGTTCGTCCAATCCCCGCGCAGCGCTAGATTGTTCCACAACGGAGACCACAGACTCAAAGCAATATGGCAGCTCACATAGCTCCGCCCACAGCTCGACAGCGACCGAGATAGGAGATGTTTACGCGAGAGACAAAAGCCGTCCCATACCATCTCACAGTCAAGCAACTCACGTTGACTCGCATGCAATAGGGCCACCGAGGGAGGGGCCAGGGGGCGGAGAGCCAGGTCTGCCTAAGGGTCTGGTGGGAACAGGAGCTGGAGGAGACTCCTCAAGAACAGACAAGAGCACTTCTTAATCTCCACATCCCAGTTCTGCTTTATGGTTTGCTACACTTTTTTTTTATTGCTTTGTTTTTATACAGTTTTCAATACTATTGTTAACTTGACTGTTTGTTCTTTGGCAATATTCAGGTTTGGTAAAAAAAAAACATGCACTTTTTTTCTTTGTGAAAATGTTTCTGTAAATCTATCTATAAATCGATATATATTCCATATGTATCTGGTGATACTGCTATCTTAATATCTGTTTAAATATATGTCAAAGGATCCTGAATAAATTTGTAAATGACCAAAATCTTTCAAAGAAAAGTTATCACATTTTTGTTTGTCCTTTTTGTCCAGTATTACTCAAACTGCACAGTATTACTTGTGCCTTTAACTGTCCATGGTGGTTCATGTACCGTTTGTACAGTTGGACGAGGAGAAGGCTGTGAAACATGTTATTTTCTTTCTGTTGTTTAAAGGGGCGTGATATTTGATGTATGGATGATTTCTCCTCTAAGGGGCGTTGCTTTATTACCAAGGTAACGGAGGGAGGTTTGCAGTCAGGGTATAATGTTAGGAGCAGCAAGGTAAAAAAATAAAATGCACTGAAGTTAAACGTATATATTTTATTACAAAGGTTTTTAGCTTAAAGCTTATCTCCGCACAGAGAAAAGTGCTCCTTATTTATTGTCATTTGATGACATTGAACATTGTTTGAGGGTTGTTTTTTTAAGCTTTTTATTCTTGAAAAACAAAAATCATGCTTTTTTATTTAGTTCTTGTGTGTCTTTTTCGATATGTGAATGAGTTTGTTGGAGAGGAAAACCGCCAGGTGCACTGGTACTGGTAGATCAAGTGCCCTGCAGACTTCACAAACAAAACATTTTATAGTCCTCGGACAAATAAAATATACACCAAACTCCCCTGAGCTTGAGCCTGTTTGTGAGTAATTTTTTTGTGACTGCGTTGTTACCTGTTTTCACCAAGGAGTCCTTCACAGGAATCGGTCACATTCTTCACAATCATTTGAGGATGTGTTTTGATCAATTCAAAGGGCATGGTCTTTTTTTTGAAGACCTTGTTCGGGGAGATGTTAATGGATTCTTTATTGGAAAACTTGATTATTTTAAATAGATAAAGTAAGTACAGCAGAAGATGCTGACATCACTGAAAGATGCACAACAAGGCTGAAGGATACATGTGTTGATAATAGTATGTTGTCTAAATGTTTTCTCCTCTTTTAGAGACTGAGTGTTGCCATGTAAGTAATTTATACACAGATGTTAATCTATCTGATAAATGAATCCATTCAATTGGACATATTCAACATGTTTCATCTGGGAAATATACAATTATTCGGATGTTCCTTGAATGTGCAGATACTTCCCTGTCAAAACCCATCCTTTGATATCCTGTCAAAACGAACGGGAATACACGATAAGTGAATTCATGGCCAGCCCGCTTTTAATCTGACCTGCACCTGTGAGCCCAGACACTATATTTGTTTTCCCTGTCACTTTATGTCAGTTCCATCCACTTAATTCCCTTCCACTTGACGAGAGGGGAAAACCAGACAGGACAATAGATGACGTAATGTTACCCGGGATCACTGGAGGTGAACACATTACATCTCACAGTGCAGGGGTCTGTCCTGGAATGGTCTGAGGTGCGTGATGCCTTGTCCTGCTTCATTGCGATGACTGCTGACGAGGGAGGGGAGACCAAAATAGACCAAATCAAGGGGGTGGGGGGTAGAGAAGGGGAGTATGTTTACTGAGGAGTAATGGGCACCTGGAGGATGGGATGCTCTAATTAAAAACAAACACACCTACAGCATGGCAGGCACAGAGAGCAGCAAACAGTGGCGAGTGCATTTATTTTTGCTCATCCTTTGATGTGCCTATTCATTGACTGATCCACTGCATGGAGTGGGGGGGGCACACAGCTGTGCTTATGGAGGAGGTGACTGTCCCTCCGCCCCGCTCCGTGTAAGAATGTGTGGAGGGATCTGTTATCATTCCACCGCGTAGTAATCTGTTGACCGCTCATTTCAAGCATTCCACACATCTTTATGTAAGCACTATCTGTAGCTTCCTGCTGTGAGATATGTGAGCCTATTTTTAGGTTGCTGGAGTTTGAAGATTAGCTCAATTTATAAAATGCTGACACATTGAAGGCAATTGATACTGCATCAGACTCGAAACAGTGTGAGAAAAGTGTATGTATAACTACAAAGTGATTCCTAACAGAACCACTTTGTATTTCCACATAACCCCATTGATCACGTACAGGCCAAGGTCATTATGGTCTAGCCTTTTTCCATTACCATTTCTATTTTTATGTTGCTCAGACTTTTTTTTTTCAGTCTTTTTTTATAAGTTTATTAAGCAGGTATGCTAGTTAACTCAATTCTTAGAGTGTCACTTTTAGTAGTTTTTCTCATAAAATGTTGAATTTGACAGGGGCGAGATTTAAAGGTATCTTTTAATAAAATTCCCCAAAAAGTGTGGAATTTAAACTTTATCTGTTTTTTAAACACACATAACTTTCAGTTTGGTAGCATTTTTTTGCGTAAAGCCTGGTTTTTTAACAACATTTGTTTACAACAACAACCTTGGTACAGACCGCCACAGCACAGCATATGGGGTAAAAAGCAAATGAGCCAACCAGCCTAGGCTGGACCATTTCTGTACTGTATTCAGTCTATCTGTCTGATTCTACCGATACAGGTCCCTACCCACCACAGCACCCAGGGTGTTTATTACCGTAACAGTAGTCAAGGAAACTATTTGACTATCAGAGAGGCAACTGATAAAGGTGTGGCTAAGTGCTGTGTGGAAGAGGTGTGGCGACGGGAGTTCGACGGAGCAACGACATGACAACAGAGATCCTGATTCTTTGTTGTGTGAGGCTTCATAACTTGTGCTGTGTACAGCGTGTGAGCCATGGGCCCCACCTCCTCTGTGACATCACGGCAGGGAGAGGAGGGATGTATAAGTCGCTGGCCTCAGCCACCTGCAGCCACTAACAGATCAGTCGATAAACAGCCCTAGTGCCCTGCAAAGCTTCCAGAAGAACTCTACAGAGATGTCCCCTCGCACCGCTATTCTGCTCCTCACCTTTTGCTCTTCTCTGCAGGACGGTGAGTCTACCCGTCTTTTACTCTCCATGGAACAAATGAAAATAGTAACTTGATCTGAGAATACATTAGGGTTTGCTCTGCATTACACTTTTATAATTGATCATTTATTGTGTTTATACTGTCTGTTTTGTTTGCCCTTTGCGTTTGTTGTTGTTTGTTCTGTTTGTATTGTCTTGTCCTTACTTCAGCATTTAGTTTAGCATGTACCTTAGCGTCTATTTTGTTTGCATTAGTACTTTTTATTTGTATTATATTGTACTGTGTTGTATTTTTATCCTGTGTTTTTATCCTGTGTTTTTCCACTGCTTCTGGCCTGTTGCAACAAACAAATTTCTGCTTTTGGGGATTAATAAAGTTGTATCTATCTATCTATCTATCTATCTATCTATCTATCTATCTATCTATTAGAGTGATACTAGTCGTCTGTTTTTGCTTTGTTAATTGTACTAAAGGGGAGGGTATTTCAAGGGAAAAAACACATGTTGCCTCCTTTACTGAGTTACAGTCAACCAGCACAAAACACGCGCTATGATATTGTATTGCATAGTGTTGCATCCATTACTCTGTATCTGACCCCATGTTCCTCAAAAATGAATTCTCAATCTGTTTTTAGGGTGAGCCTTTATGACTTTATAATTGTAGAAATCATATAAAAATAAAATGAAAATGAGATCAGTGGAGGATAATGTTTTACTGTGGAAAGTTGGGTGGTAAATATTTGTCTTCCTCCAGGTCTGAGTTTCCCGTCAACAAGGCGACCCGGAGAATCAGGTGGGGAGAAGATCTCACACCACAGAACCAGACGCTGCTCCTGCAACATCCGGCAGGACTCTGAGTGTCACTACTTCTGTCACCTGGACATCATCTGGATCAATACAGAGAGGTGGGCTTACCCACATACACACACATACATTAGGCCCGGGCACACGCACACAAACACACACTCATACTCACGCACACATTGGCACACACAAACGCATACACACACACACACACACACACATAAAACACATAAACACACAAACACACACACACAAACATTCCAATCCATCCGGCCACACACAATAAAATAGATAATGTTTCATTGCCTGATATAAAAGGTTTATGGTAATCTGAAAAAAATGTCAGTAAGCGTTTTTTGAGCACTAAAAACCTGTTCAGTGTGTTGAGAACAACGACAACAACGTCGGTTTAACTGTCATTGCAGTCATAAGAAGACATCATTACATTTTTATTATTTTGAATTTCTTATTTTTATTCATCATGGTTACTTATTCATCAAACCGAGGAAGTTGTGTTGAAGGACTTACGTCAGGCGTGTGATTGACCATCTCTTTTATCCTTGGCAGCAAAACGACTCTTTATGGCCTGGGAAGCAACGTTGCCCGCCACCGGAGAGCCGCGGGTCGCTGCTTCTGTGCCAGTCCAACGGATCGCACCTGCTCCAGCTTCTGTGTTCACAGGTGATGTAGAATATCTCCCTTCTCTCTGATGATAATATTAGCTCTAATATGTTGTGATTGTGGACAATGCGTAAGCTCAGTGAGTTCCTCCAGGGTGCTCATCCAACATAATTCAGGATAATCCTATCCTCATGCCCTAAATGAACACAGCTGGTGAACACCGCCCGGTGCGGAGTGTGTAGGAGTTCGGAGGAGCAGGAAGGCAGGGGCGGGAATAATGGTTTCTAAGGCAATGAGGCAGAAACAAATAACATGATGTGACAGATACGCTCACAAGAGGCCGTTGAACATGAAAGTGTTATTGGGAGATAATGTGTTAGGTTAAGTTACTTTACTTAAGTTAACTTTAAGTAAGTTAGTTGATGATAGAACCATAATTAATATGTACAGAGAACCGAAGATAGCTTTTTTTTTATTCACTAGGTTTATCTCATCTATGATTTTTATAAATCCCATCAAAGTATAATGTGATTGACAGAACATCCCAACACTGGCATTAATCAATATAAATGTATTGTCATTAAGAAATATTTAATATCATTAGGCCTAAATGTTTGCATCTTCATCATCAGCTTGGCCAACTGAACTTGGCCCCCAGCCCACCTGCTCAATGTCCCCAGGTGAGAAAGGAGGTTAAACAACACCATATTAACCTTCTGGAGGCTTTTCAGCCCTTCACATCTCACCCTCGTATCTTATATTTCCCCTGCAGAGGTCTGGCTGATGGATCTCAAAAAAAACGTATGCTGTCCATCTAGACACGGAGAACGCCTTTCATGCCTCTGAGACGAATGTGGGCCAAAATAAAAATAGATTTCATAGCGAGATAGAGACAGAGAAATAGAAGGAGAGAGAGGAGAGAAAGAGAGGCACCTGAACAAATGGTTCTACTTTCACACCAAGAGGTAAACAAAGGGCTGCGGAAACGCGTGTCGCACGATAGAGGGCCGTCGCGCCTCGTCTGTTAGTCCACGGTGGAGATAGTGGAAAACAGACCGATCATCGTAACACGCAGACACGGAGGCTTCAGCGTAAGAAGAGGTCGCGGCATCGGCTGGAGAAAGGCAGATAAAGAACTGGTTCTCTCTGCAGTGGTCGATGAAGCAAGAGATGAAGAGTTTAGGCCATCACTGACCAGTGAAACAGTGGTGGTTGCATCTTAACGGACCACCTATCATCTCGAAGGACAGTCAGTTTTATGCCCGAGACCTGAAGATATTTGTCGTTTTACGTATTTTGACATATGATGTACTGATCTATTAGTTTAGCAAAATACTGTTTATTTCTAATGAAACATTTTAATAACGTAAAAATAGTGAAAGTCAGTGTTTCTATTTAAAAAAAGAGTAAGAGATCTTTAGGATGTGTACAATTGTGATGTGTGTGTTTTTGAGACTTACAATGAATCTGTTATTGTTGAGAAGGGTTAGAATGTAAGAATAAACTATGGCTGACATCTTATCTCCATTACTGTCTGAATATTTTATTTTGTTGTGATAAAAATCCCACATTAGAAAATATGGAAATGCGTTGGCGAAACTAATCAGAATATATTAAACTTAACCCCACCCAGCACACAACGTCTTTTGGACGTTGATATCTGGGCTAAATCCCCTCTAGCCCAGATATCAACATCCAAAAGACGTTGTGTGCTGGGTGGGACCCCCCAAAATAAAATAACATAATTTCTGTAAAAACAATATCTAAACTTTTGTTAATTAAATCACTTCAACTTTTAATGTTTAATGTTTTGTGATGATGCTATTAAATACGGCGGACGTTATCACATGAACGAAATGTCGTGTGACCATTGTTGGGCTGTCGTCAGGGAGTGTCTGTGGTTTCAGGTGGAGTGGAGGATGAGCCATGAGTGAGCCCTGTACTTTGATGTGTGCTGGGCTGGCCATGTGGAAGATTTGCTGCTGACATGCTCGTGCGTTTACGCTACGCACCCGTTTTCTGTTCCAAATTCTTCACCCAAAGCAAACACTTCACTGAGTTCAAACGGAGGCTTCTGGTAGATGTATTGTCTGGGGAATTCAGGACCTGAAGTGAACGATAAACCTTTTGAAGTAAGTGTGATTGAAAATTATGGCGTGGTTCTATTGAAACAATGTCAACTTTTTGAAGCCTTCCATCGTTGAAAGGAGAGACCGCGAGTTCTTTCCGAGATATTTTCCAACAACCACGCCTTCCCTTATCACGTGTTGATATTCACCGATGACAACAAACACTCCCTAACTGGCCATCAGCCAGAAACCATAAAATTTGTCAATTATTTTACGGCCATGTATTAAATTAGGCTATATTCCTGCCATAAGATAAGAAGGAAGCTGATAAGCGATAGGCGAAGGCGATAATGTTTGTGTGATAGTGATAGTGTGTATCGGCGGCCTACATCCAATTCATTTATTTAGTGATGTAGGCCTATGCATATTGTCTGCAAGACACCCTGTACAACCTCATTAACCAAAATCGGCAACAAACCAAACCCATTTTAATTATATTTGAAGGAATGTTGGAAAATTGGGATTGAATAGCATGATATTATACATTAAATGATTTATACAGCATTCCAGCATGCTGATACAAGCTGGAGATGTAGCTGAAAGATTCATAACTGTTGGTAGCAATGTTTTAGCTGGTAGCAACTAAAAACAAACACTTTTTTTTTTTGGTTTCCTATCAGAACAATTTATGTTGGAAATAAATATTATGTATCCTTTGTAACATTTACCATAACATAAATTAAATTCAAATAGATTCATAAGGTGACAGATATAAGTCAAATAAACTAAGACATACGGAGAATACCTTTTTGATGTAGACTAAGGAACACGAAATAAGAAATAGTTGACTAAGGAACTTATGTTTTTTATAATAAGATATAAGGAGCAACAGTACGATAATTGTTGACAGGGACAAGAAGAGATGCTGCTGTATCAATTTACACTTTTGTAAGTTTATTTTTATACATAATAGCATGCATTATTTAAGGACAAATAATGTGCTCAGTATTGCATACACATTTTACGAACCATAATGTTGTGTAGGAGATACATTTATTCTGCAAACCAAAGCATTAATGTTAAAGTAGTTACTTGTGATTTATCTTGACAGTGTAGGTATGTAGGGATTCATCTTTGCATATGTATATTACTATGCAGGTGCCGGGTCAGGTGTGACATCTGGTTCCAGTTAGAGATGTTCCCTGCTGAACCCAATCCTTGTATGTATTTCACAAGCAGGTTCACAGTGTCCTGGGACATCTGTAACTCCCAGCGTAATGGTAATGTCCTCTTTACACATTCTTTCTCTCCATCCTACCCTTCATGTGTGTAACTGACTTCTCAACCGAAGCGTACAGTGACAGGCCGGGCAGCGTAATATATGACCCAATGAAAAAAACACAATGAGGGAAAGTGATGAAGTAAGTGTAACTTCCTTATTTAATAATATGAAAAATATATATAGTATGTGAAAAAATCATGACATTGAAATCGAGTAAATAATGTGTTGATTGGACTTTATAACAATCGTAATCCAGTTGTATGTATAGAAAAAATATATAATCGCTTGTGATGATATAAGCTAAAGAGATATGGAGTAGTCCATCAGTTGATGAACACAAACCATATTCAACTGCAATGTGATAGCTCCAGAGGTCAGATCCTGTACAGCTGTCCCCCATGCAACTTACATTCCTGCATAGCTCAGTGCCACTGCCCTGCTGGAGACAGAGATTGAGCTTTAAAACACAAACCAAGTCCCAGTAGAAAAACATGAGCCAGTCATCACAACACAACAAAACTCCCTCAACAGTGGGGGGCACCCAAGTGGAACATAGGCAAGCACATTGTGATAATGATAACATCTGAGTCAGACTTCCAAAGAACTAACTGCTTGTTATATAAAGAGCAATTACTGTAATCAGGCTTAATGAAGGGCGAAGGGCACACATTAGCTTACACGAAAGCAAAAGGTTATATATGGAGATGTGAATGGGTTCAGGTTGGGCAAACATTATTTATCAAATGATTGCTAGGGATACTGGGTCATCCTATGAAGTAGACAAACATCCACCCATCCATACCAAGAATATGTCATTGAATTACCTACAATCGCACGTTAAACATAGTTTCATAATAATAAATTCTAGTTTATTTATTTTTCCCAAACCATAGTGGTGAATCATGAATTAAAATATGTGTATTGTAGGCATGGGCCACTATCAATGAATTATAGTTAAAAAAATATTATAGTGCTAAGGGTTGTAAAACATGGGGTTGTGAAGACTGTTTATATGATTATACTGGTAGCTAGGCTGTGCAAATACATTTATCCTGAATCTCTCTCTCTGTCTCTCTCTGTCACTCTCTCTCAGAGTGGTTGCCGTCGCTCCCTGCCAAGTTCTTTCTAGCAAAGGATTTCAGTACTGCCCATTTCAGGATATTGTCAGTTAATTATGTTTGAATCGAAACATAGACTGCACCAATTATGAGAATTAAGTAATAATGAATGCTATGTTTAAAATCGACCACTAGATGGCCTTTATAAACCATGAACTGTTATTGCACTGTAGCACATCCAAGACTGAAGCTAGCAGGATGATATCGACGCATTTTTTTCTCAGAAATATAGTGAACTTAACCACTTCAAATAAAATAATTATAATTATAAATGTATTATTGTAAAGGTTATTTCAACTGTTAAATTGTGGTTTATTGTGCATTTTAAAAAGGCATGCCCCGGGCGCTTCTTTCGCAGTGCATCATGGGCATTGAAGTCTTCAAACTACAAACATTGATACTAGTTTTTTTTCCCCTCATCAGCCGCAGAGGCGCTGCTGTTTCCATCAACAACTACTGGTACCAAAATGCGATTTTCCGGTTTGTGAGCAAAAGCATAAAAAGTTTGGACCCGAGATTTGAACAAAAGGGTTCTATGAAGAAATGACACGGTTTCTATTTTTGCATTCGTCTGCAACTGATTTCCAAGGAGGAGAACAGTTCGCAAAGGAAGAGGTAAGCACAGAAGTACCCGGCGAGGGACCCGGTGATGGAGTGGCGAGATCCACTCTATGCACACAGCAGACCAAAGTTGTCTTAACTTCCCAGATTAATAGCATATCTATGGTCAAACCAAACGTGTAAACCATTGGCCTTTCCACACTGGGACGTGGTTCGGGCAGGTTTCATGTGGCCGCTGTAGACAGCAGTCGGTGTTGTTCACATACACAACACTGCAACTCCATTTTCCCATTGATGCTCTCCACAGTGGAGACCCACGAACACAAAGGACGGCCTGCGGGGTAACGGGAGAGGTGGCCGTGAGAACAGTGGGATAGCGATAAGATGTGTCGCTTCTTGTGCAATGGGCATTTTAAACCTGCTTTTGTATACTGCTTGAACGTGGGGATCCAGAGTAGGCCGGGGTGGTCGGGTCTCCGGCGTGCAGGGATGCTGCACTCCTCGGAAGGACAGAACTGTGAGAGCATTTGTAAAATGCGATTCGTTTGCAGCACAAAAGTGTTTCTTAATGCGGTCAATTATAAACCGGCAGAGGTGTGAAGCTGGCGTTTTACTACAGCTCCATCATTATACAATACGAAGGACAAGTTATCCCAGTGTTGTTACCATGGTTGCTACAACGTCGCCTGTTCTGAGAGAGAGAGGGAGACGATTGTAGGCTCACACCACGCGGTGATGTACATCGTTACGATGTTCTTCTTTTGCGAGAATTAGACTTTATACGCAATACATCAAAACATTTCTGAAATGAAATCTTAGATTTTATCCAAGTGCGTATAAACGTAAATATTGACGGTCTCGCAGGTATATCGCATCCAAGTTGTCATATTCAAATTGTTATTAATGATTTATATTTGGTACAGCAATATGCCATATGTTTAACTATTACCCAATTGTGAGCTGCCAAACTACTACTATGGATCATTTGTCACTTACATCAAGGGATCTATTTGAAAATAAGTTAAATTGACACGTTGTGTTAATGGGGGTATTTTTGAATTATTAATAAGGCCCATCTGTGTTTTTTTTTTGTTTTTTTTTAAACGAATTAATTGGCCTATTTGATACAGGGAATTATCAGGAATTTCTTCGACAATTGTCTCTGACTTGGTTAGCCTTTTATTAATTTGTCCTCAGAATAATCTAACAACAGTGATGCTTTATGCTGGATCAACACCATTAAAAACCCTCTCAGAAGGTTCTGTTAGACCACATACAGGACAGATAACAGACTGTGCTTCCTCTAGCACTCCTAGTTAATGTGTTCCATCACCCATTGACTTCAGACTGGTCAGAAAGGCTAAATACCTCAGAAGAAGATAAAGAGGAAGACACGACACACACGCATTACAATTACATATTTATGAGAACTTTGCGTTGCCAGGGTTCACTGCCATCTAGCACAGTCTTGAGAAAGGTCGGAAAGGTGAGAAGATATTTGGGCTGTAGTAAAAGTGGGCCGTCGGTCCCTGTGGTGAGTGAGGCTTTTCTGGGACAAGCTCGTGATGACGCTCAGTTGGCCTGTATAGGGAGAAGGCGCCGATACCCGTCCCTATTGCAGAAGGCAGGTGCACCGCACTGAGCATCTGCAGAACAGGGTCCAGCTATTAAAGTTCTGCTATCCCAGAGCCTGGCCACTATTTGTCTGAATAGAGTTCTGGAATTCACATTATTTAATTCAGATCGATCACGTCCGTTTCTAGGTCTTTTCGGGTGGAGTTTGGACTCGTACGAACTGAGAAAGAACCACAGGTATTTATGTGTAGTTGTTGCAGCTCTCTTGATGTCATTGACTCTTGTGTTGCTGTGCTTGTTGAGGTGATTTGTGGAGGTGATCAGGCTGAGTGTGAATACAATGCTTTGTCTCAACTGAGCTGTTTGTGCGAAAAAGCGAGTCCTCCAGTGTAAGTTTAGCTGCTATTTAAAGATGCCATTGCCAAGCCAGCTGCTCCCGTTTCCGCTCTTTTCGTAATTGAATCATCGCTGGTAAAGTGCAGCATTCAAGGGTGTGCATCCCACAGTATATTATACAGTCGTAATTCTGCTATCTGCCTCAAAGAGTTCCATTTCCCCACCCGATTGGTGCTCGCTTACTCTTCCCAGCAAGAACTGACTGTTCTCAGCGAAAGTGGTGTGAGACCTACCAGAGCTTTGGTTTGGAGCCAAAGAGAGGAGAGAGAACACAAGCATCACATTTGCAAAGACCTATTGATTTCAGTATACTTCAGGCAATACAGTAGCTTTGTATTGCCTGAAGTCCATGTCAAAGTTTGGCAGCTTTGACATAATACGAAGCTTACTAATGTAGTAAAAAGTGCCGAAAGAGAGAAGAGATGGGATCATAGTGTTGCTGATAAAATAACGGGTAATGGTTTGCAGGGCCAAAAGTCCTATATCTGTTACAATGTGGAGAAAAACTTTGACAAACCCTTTAATTATGTTTTCTTCTACAACAGCTCCTTTCTCTTGGTTTGGGAAGGTTTGGAGAGAGTTAACCACTTGAAAGAAATGATTGATGGCCTTGGAACTAGGCCATCAATATGTCGGTGCATGGGCATCATTCTGAGGAGGTCAACTTAATTGAAACAACATTGGAGGTGACATATTTGATGTTGCATGCAACTGTTATGCAACATACAAGGCAGCGGCCAAAACTGGAGAAGATTTGCTTGAGTACTATTTCTCAGTATCTCAGTCTGTGCTAGAGAATTTATAGTAAGATGTAGAGAGATCCTCTTTGTTTCCTGAGTCATCCAAACAAGGCTGTGGCCTTGGGTATGAGTTTATAAAAAAACAGCAATACCACCAACAAACCCACACCTTATAGGAATATTTGGCTCTTTGACAAAGCCACAAAATATCTTTGCTAGTGCTTTGATAGCCCCCCCCAACAGTGCTTCCTGTTTTCCTCCTGAACGTTTTTAGCCCAACACAAGCCAGGCCTTGAACATCATGATACACTTCCACAGCTAGAGACACTCGAAGGCATGGGTCGATACATGACAATGGAAACACGTACGCTTCAATGAATTCTATGGTTGTCGTGTCGTTACGAAGTTGAAGAAAATGGTGTCTTATATATGGCGCAATGTCCTCCAAGCATTGATGATCTGCTTTTGGTACATGCAGCAGGACGGAATATCTAATACGTGACGACCCCCTCTCTCTTTCTGCTGGTTCTCTTGTTTGTCTATTGGTGCAGTCGCACTAGAAAGCTCATTATTATAGCACCAGCAAGCTCTGCTTGTTGGTGCTGTTTTAGTCGGTCCAGAGCTGTGTCATTTAAATGTCCTTCATGTCAGTCTGCTTCAAGGTATTTGTTGTATTTTCTGCCTCAGTGATTGATTACGACTGAAAAAGAAAAATCCCTGGCGAGTTAAGGCTGTTGCTCCATGGGAAGGGTTTGCCTTGCATTGGTTCTATATAAATAACAATAGCAACAGTTTCAATTATTTCCATTTCCACTGTCTGCACAAGCACACCACACTGCGCTTATTCCCTACATTATTTGAAACGCTGCTATGTAATGAGCTACTGACAAGTTTAGAAACCGGTCGTTATTCTACCCACATACATCAGAGTGCTAGCTATTTACCATACACACCAACCTTTTCAGCAACCTGTTTGCATTCTTGATGTTTACTAAGTTTCTGTAGACAATTTTGCGTTGGTTTAAGTGATGTAGGGAAATAGATATGCAAGTGTCTCTACGTTATTTCCTCAAACCTTTTTTAACTGGGATTTCAAATGGACAGAGCAGTCTCCTTGTTATTGGGTGACGCCAAGCGCTATAACCCAAAAGCTGGATCATCAACTCTTCCACACCACAGGTTGCTATCTCTGGCCCTTGGGCTTGCTTCGTGTCGCCATCCTCGGCTCCTCCAAAAGTAGCCTTCCAGCCCTATCTACCTTTGCTACTACATCTTTTTGGTGGCCACCTGTGCCGGATGGTCCTGCAGGCTTCCTAAGGTGTGCAACATCAGCCCCTCTCTCTCTTCCCACACTAGCTGGTCGGTGTCTGGTTTTAGTGTTTTTAGGTTGGGTCTTGGGCCTTTTGGTTTTGTGCGTTATAGTTGTTGTTGTGCCTTTTGTGTGTTCTATAGTTTCCCACATGTATTACATGTAGTAGCACATTCCACTCATCCATACACTGCACTCACCATTGATCATACAAATACTTGTTCTTCTTATATTCGTATCTTATTTTTGATATCTTTCCCTCCTTTAATCATGTTTTGACTGTTGCAATCACTGAGCCTGGTCACAACTCAGTTGGGGCTAGTTTATAACTTTTTTTTTGTTTGATTGAGTTGCCAAAACCAAGTGTGAATGTTTCATCAAAACGGTTAGGTTGGCTTTGTATGGTTCAATTGGTAAATGTGCAATCTGTCCTAATTGGAGTAGACATTGTTTTTGTTATACTGTAAAGTTGTTATTTACGTAAGATTTGGCGACTGCTGCTTATTTTGAAAATATTATTATGTCACTATTATGAGTTTTGACACACAAAAAGAGTTGTGGTTGTTGAAACTGGAAATTGATTGATTGGGTTGTGTTCTTCATGGTTGTATTTGGCTGTGCCTGCACCTTTTGGATTATGCGTTCCCTGATTCAGATCCATTTGCCTTGGCAGTCCCTGATTAAGAGACCTTGGATTTGCCCTGGCCTGAACCTTTTGATTTGCTGGTTATAGAAGGCTTTTATTTGGTGGTTTGAGGTGCCTGGGTTTTGCTGCTGCCACTTGTGGAAGCCTTGGTTTTGCCGGTTTTAGAACCCCATAGCTTTGGTTCTTAACCAAGGGTTTTACCAATGGTTAAGAACCCTTGGTTATGTTATCAACAAGTCACAACCACTGGCTTTGATTGCATTGTGTTCTGAATAATTATCTTTGCCTCTGTGGGATTCTGTTACACTAGCTTTTTACTAGCTGGGGTTAGGGTTAGCGTCATGTTCAGAAAAATTAGTTTTGCCTGCATGGTATTCAGTACGGTTAGTTTTGGCTGCATCGTGTTCAGAGCTTTTAGTTGTCCCGGAATTGGCTTCAGAACATTGAATGGTTTGTGGCTGCTGCAGAACTATTGGAACATCCTGAGTTGGTGGTTCTTTCCGGTAGACAGACTGTCCTGTGCCTCTGTCCCTGATGCAGGTCCTGTTTCACATATCCATCCATACACTACACTCACTACTGGTCATACAGATTACTTGCTATATTATTTAACACGGCTCTGTTGAATACTCAATTCACATTTTTCCATGGCTTGTACGTCTATTCTACAGTTCTGAAAAGCAGACCACTGCGATGACTAACAGACTGATTGCTTTAGACGCAATTCTGATCATTCTTGGATTCATGGACGCAGTTTCAACCAAATTATTTTTGCAGCATCAATATAATATATGTATTAGATATTTTGTGTCAAATTATCGATTTTTAAGTAGCCATGTAACAAGTGGGATAATGTACAGTGAGCTGGTCAAGATTGCGAACTGAACCCAGACAGGGTGAAAGAAGAACTACATATTACATATAATAACAAATAAATATTCGTCTTCCATTTAATCAAACCTTTTTATAATTCACCATTCTAAAAAGGTTTTTAATTGAAAATGTAACTTTTACCTTCTGGCACATGAAGATTTAGTTTATCAAAAATATATATTGGTGACATTGAAATTAAATTAAAGAGGCAGGGTTTGTCCAGACAAATAGACTTCTCAACAATTATATCTTAATAATTGTTAAACAATTAATACTGGTCATAAAATATTTCAGAGAAAATGTAAGAATATAGCATGGTCCATGTTATGATGTATGTGGTTAAGCCTAGCTTCTTCTTTTAGCCTCTGTGGTTCTGCTTGTAAACAGGTGTTCATGAGGAACAGAGTGGATGGGCACTACACTAGAACAATGCTCATGTGCTGTATTGATGACATGCACAGAACTGTGGATGCATGTTTATAATATCTCAACAGACTTGTTTGACCATTTGTGTTCTACACTTCACCAAACAGAGGAAAGTCTAGTAAGTCATTACTATGAGGCACTCACTTCAAAGTCTTATTTAGCCATACAGTCTTGATCAAATAACAATACCTATTCTGCTTGACGTTTGCCTAGCAAATATCCTTATACTGTTTAAGAATGTTTCATTGAAAGGGTTAGTGTATAAATTATTACTCCTTGAAATAGTGTTTCATTTTAATTGTGTATGTTTGCGTGTGTGTGTGTGTGTGTGTGTCTGTCTATATATATATATATATATATATATATATATATATACGTGTGTGTGTGTATATATGTGGTCTGTCCTTCCACATTGCCACAGATAGGGAAGTTTAAAAGTAAAAATGGATAAATGTCAAAGGGCAAAACTGTTTAGTTTTGCAAAAAATACAAACCTTGGTTAACGCGTTCAAACGTCATATGTATGTATATTAAGGCCGACAAATGGCCCCGGTCTCAAACTCCAGACTCTTGGAATAGTTTCTGACCAAGAGCAGCTGGACTGCCAGTCCTTGTGTGGCCTCGCGTCTTCACTCTTCCACTCTCTACCTGGGGTCTTCACTCTCTACCTGGGGTCTTCACTCTCTACCTGGGGTCTTCACTCTCTGCCTGGGGTCTTCACTCTCTACCTGGGGTCTTCACTCTCTACCTGGGGTCTTCACTGTACCTGGGATCTTCACTCTCTGTTTGGGGTCTTCACCCTTCCACTCTGCCCGGGGTCTTCACTCTTAACTCTCTGTTCGGGGTCTTCACCCTTCCACTCTGCCCGGGGTCTTCACTCTTAACTCTCTGTTCGGGGTCTTCACCCTTTCACTCTGCCCAGGGTCTTCACTCTCTACCCGGGGTCTTCACCCTTCCACTCTGCCCTGGGGTCTTGGCGATGAGTTCAAGTTCAAATCTGTAAAAGGCAGAATCCCATGCCTCTCACTTAGCTGCCTTTTGATTAATCAATACAAATACACATTTATCAAGGCCCTGCAGTGTAGCATATTTCTCAGGAGAATCCATCCTTTTTTTTACAGCTTTATCATCCTGGTGTGTCCTTCGGGCAAACAAGTCAATCATTGTTAAGCATCATTGTATTATACTTATGTCAGCCATGTTGGTTCCTTCTTCATATTTAAGGTAGGGTAGAATCAATACATCAAATGCTCAGCCTTTGACCCAAAATAGGTAACAGTTGTCGTCGTAGGCCATTAGCACAAGGACAGCAGACCTATTGCTAAAGTTAGCGAGCGACTCATGTATTTTGGGGAGTGGCTTTGGAGGGAATCCTGAAGGAAGGGTCTGTATTTTTTTTCGGTTGGTTACTTTCAAAATCGAGCTTGCTCTGGCTGGTTCCTCCAAATTGCCTGGACTAGCTTTAATTATATCACAGCCCTGCATCTAGCCATGTTTGAGCCAGGGGGCGCTGGGGAGCAATGATTTAAATAAGAAATCAGCAATTCTTTCAATTCAGCTCCATTCTCTGTCTTTATCTCTGTCTCTCTCACATTACAACACTTTTATTTTGCCTGTGTTTCATTGTATATTATTTAATAATATACCAAGTTACAGCAGTAACGTGTTTGCGTTTTACATCCTTCACCTGATCTTCTGAAAATAACTTGCTGTGATACCGATCGTACCTTTTGAACCGTACATTTTTCTCATTTGCTCTGACAGTCCTTTCATTATGTAAATTATGAGTATTCCCTTGTTACACTTGGAATCAAGTCCCGGCGCTCAGACCCGCTGGTGTTAATATTTAATGGTGTTTCTGGTCGTTTACAGGTTTGCGTTTGAGTCCATTGCTTCTCATGAATGTTTAATCGATGGAGCAAGGCTTGCTATAAGAGTCTTGCACCACTAACTGCTGGCATGCTGTACATGTTCTCTATGTGTTGCCAGAAGCGGGGTTGAGATGGGTGTAGCTGACCTCCTTAGACTGGTGGAGACCTGAGACACTGCCCATCAACTGCTGCTCAGGACCTCCTCTGCCACCCCCACTCCAATGACTTTCTACAGCGTACGTCTCCACCTTTCATACAGATTCAGACTATTGCATGATTACAGGCTCGGAATGGAAATAGATCTAGAAATGGTGTTTGATGTTGTTAGCCTTAAACTACTCCAAAAACATTGTGCCATTCTTTGCAAATGCAAATGTCACTGGGATTTTTTTTTCGATATAATGCTTGAACTTAGTGTGTTTATATCAAGCATTTATCGCTAAGAAAAAACACTTATTTAATTACACTGAAAAGTCGCATGAAATACTTCCTAGACACAACTCAGGCTGATCACATGTTGTGTTTCTTCTTACAGGACCCGTCGATTGGCGTGCTTCGTACTCTGTAATGGAAAGTCGTGGTGAGTTGTTAGTCTCTCTGAGTGTTTTTTTTGTTAAGTTTGCACTAAACCATGACATGTTTATAAGAGCCAGGCTAACCCAGAGCTTTTTATGGGCCACTTCGGATATAAACGCAGCGACCCACTGGGCTTTGAAGGCTGGTTACGGAACCAGGCTAACCAATCCGAAATGTGTTTTTTATGAAACTATAAAGCTGGATTTGAATCCACATTTCTGACAACACGTCCTCCTTTAGCATCAGCTATATTAAACGTTCCGTGTGGATGTTTGTATGTGTGGTACGGCTGCCTGTTTGTCTCACTCAGCCTTTCCTGCGCTATGAAGCAGCCAGGCCCAGTCTGTTATCCAGGTCAGGCCAACAGGTTCTGGGCTCGTGTGGGTTGGCCCAGCTCCCTCTGAATGGCAGCCTGGTGTGGAGGCTCTATCTGGGGCACAGGGAGAGGGAAAAGGAGCGCCGTCTCCTACTGAGAGGTCCAGCTTGAAAGACGTCGTCATTGGGGCATAAAACTCTGAAAGCATCCGCCTGTTCTTAACCTAATGCACTCAGGGTCTCCGAAAGAGGAGTCGATTCAGAGATTTCTAAATACGTTGAAGCCTCAGGTATTTAGTGGAGTGTGTGGCGTGGTAAATCCCCCGTGTGGCTTCTAAACGCCAGCCTAGGCTGCTATTAGTGGACTATTGGCTGTGGAAGGGAGAGATGCTTTCGTGGGCCGCCTTCTGCATTGGCTTGGCTCTGCCAGCGTCCGTTCCGTCGTTCCCACTTTAACGAGTTTTGTGACCTTGTAATGGTTAGCTGTCAATCAGAAGCATCTACATCCCCCAGATGCTGCACATGCCTCTCCTAGAGTAGAGCAGTGGCCCTTATCTCATTGCTGTCTCCCACTAATGGAAGCCCAGCAAGAGACGGACTCCTCCTGTCTTCTAGAGTGGGGGAGTCGCTATTCTGTCCAAGACAGCTAATGAAGTCCTAAGTTGCCCCTTATTTCAATTACAATTCCAGGAGACTTTTATTGGAACTCTCTTTGTCTTTTTTTCCATCTAATTGCCTGTTTTGTTTCATGGCCATGCTGGCGCTGTGGAGGTTCTCAAGCTCGTGAATCGTGCAGATATTTAGTGGAACGCCTGTTATGGTTTCTGGAGCTTCCATGTTTAACTCTTGACCTGAATCTGAGCGTTGACATTGAACAATATATGCAGGGGCTACAGACTCCTCTTTGTTTCCCCCTCACAAGACACACAGAAGACAAATATACATACACACACGCATGCACGCACGCACACGCACACACAAGCACAAAACCGACATACACATGCATAAACTAATGCTACAACAACAGGGATGCATACGTGCGTTCACCAACATAAACACATTACTCTAACAGTTTATAGACACACGCACACACACATACAGCAGACTATCCATAGCAAATTAAAAACATAAGCAGTGTTCTCCCCAGGAATGGTAGGCATCTACAGTGAATGCTGACCTGCACTGGAAGCCAAGGAAGGAGGGTCAGGAGAGAGAGGGAGTGAGGCTCCTGGAGGGAGGGAAGGTCTTAAGGAGATTAAAAGAGGCGGGGAGAGGGATAGGACTGAACTGAAGTCCTGGAGGAGAGGAAAATTGAACCAAACATTCACAACCAGAGGGGGAGGAGGACCAGTGCTAAGGGGGAAGACGGGTGGACGTCGTGGAGCAGGAGGAGAGCAGGTGAGGCCTCCTGCCCGGCTTAGAGTGCACATTCCTGGGTAGAGCGCAGGGAGAGGCCCCTAGGGGGCTGGATCATGGGACAGAGCCTTCGTCTGCAGACGCCAGATAATGACCAGCAACAGCAAGGCGGTGAGTCTCAGCAGTCTCTGCTGCTCAAAGAAACAAAAGCGTATTCTCTGTACGATCAACAACTAAACTGAATATATTGACCTAAAATGTTGTTCATAGTGGAGTTTGTAGGGGCGGAGGGTTAAGAGCAGTGGCGGCTGTAGATTGTGCAATCACCAGTGTAGAATCTGAGAATGTTAAGTTGTCAGCGTCAAGTGGCTGAACATCAGCTGTGTGTGTGTGTGGGGGGGATACTTGAGATTTGGCACATTCCCTCATGTCTGCTCAGTCAAATTTGAGGAATGGAGTAGTTTATCATACGGACAACAAATAAAAAAGAAATCAATGGTTAATCCCGTGTTGTATGGCTTCTGGAACGTTTCGTTTTCTCTGTAGGTGTTTAATTCCCCCCGTCTTTGAGTTTGTTGGCCCACAGAACGTACTCGTATTTAGAATCAGTCAATGAACAGAGGGAATCCAGACTTTAAAAATGTCACTGATTACTTCCCTAAACCTTGTGCAGCCCCTTCTTGTAAATGTCCCAGATGCCATTGGTTGTGAACGGGTGTGCTTCCCTCTGAGGCATGGGTCCATCAGGTGTGAGTGGATGGACAGAGCCCCGGGCCCAGCAGAACTCTCCACCAGACCCACTCCTCTATACCCTCCTCAGCCCAACACCATGATCTCTGGATCTGACTCCCTGTGGCGATGTTTGGGCCTTATTCATGCCATGTTTCACATTACTTGTCAACTCAAGGAATGTGTTTTAATATCCATGAGCGGAACGCTTGACCAGTCCTTCACATGGCAATCTTTCAAAGGAAAAAGGTTTTATTTTGGTATTTTAGTGAGGTGAGGTCATTGGATAGCTCTAGGTTATTCTAGCCAAGCTATGTGGATATAAACCAAAGCACATTGCATGTGTTTTTCACTTTATCTTTGAAGTGGACTTACACATGCAAGGCCAATTAAGATCAGCATTTCAGCAATCCAGATTTTCATATTATTGCGAGAATCCATTGGTGCAGTTATAGGCTTGCAGTAGCTTGTACCCTCTTGGTTTTCCATCTACTCATTGCTAGTATACTCCTTGCCAGCCGTATAAGGGCCATTACAATAAATGTCATAACAACATGCCTTATCAACCACCCCCTAACACACATGGGAAATGTTCTCCCTCGCAGTCCGTCAAAGACTCATGTCATGTAGAGTCAAGAGAGCAGGGATTCTGACACCTACCAACCTCACTCCCTCACCACCCCCGGTCATAAAGGAGAAGCAGGAAGCTTACGTCACATGGTCATATATGTCCAGGAAAAGATAATTGCCAGCTTGACACCACTAACCAATCTTCACGTACCCTCACTGCAGATGTCCTCATGCTGTCAATCATTAGCAAGCACTTTGTCTTTCAAATAAACCTGCCGGTACCTAGCTGTGATAAAAAACAAGGTAACGTTCAAATGCATGAAGCCCAAATAGCACAGGGGAAGATGTTTTTTTTTCCCTTTTACTTCACCTAATCTCGAGTTATTTGCACATTTTCCTGTCACTGAATAAACGGCACACCCGTATTTGTCAACAAGGGGCATTCCAGAGTGCTTGAAGCTGAGTCAATCCACTTAATTTCATCGAGTTAAACGATGAAATGTCATAATGTGCCGCCTTTTAAACCTAGACGGGGGTATTACTCCACCCCTCCCTCCCGTTGGTGCTCTTATGTAAGTTGGATGAGGGCTAAAGCCCTTAAAACAAGTGTCCCTTTTTACCACACATTCACCTGACCTCCCCTGAGAGAGAGAGAGAGAGAGAGAGAGAGAGAGAGAGAGAGAGAGAGAGAGAGAGAGAGAGAGAGAGAGAGAGAGAGAGAGAGAGAGAGAGAGAGAGAGAGAGAGAGAGAGAGAGAGAGAGAGAGAGAGAGAGAGAGAGAGAGAGAGCGAGCTAAGAGGTTGTGAGAGTCTGACTCCATCTCCCCTCTACTGGGCTCGTTTCCTGAGTGTTATCTAGGAAAAGCCCCGGTTCAGACACCATTACTTAGAGGTCTGGAGCTCTCTCCAAGGATTCTTTTTCTTTTTCTTTTTTTTTTTGATTTTTTTTGTTTTTTTGCATTTTATGTCAATATCACAGGACATGGAACCTACTTGTATGGCATGCTACTCAGCTCCATGAGCTGTACCTTGTTTTTGTGATTTCTGTGTTATGTTAAAAGCGAGGGAAAGAGATTCTGTTATTGTTCTCTCTGTTAGGATCAGGGTGTAGCACTGCTTCCTCCCTCCCTGTGTTTCCAGGCTGACCCCCCCCCCCCCCCCTCTCTATTCCCAGCTCTGGCCCTTTTTTGTCTTTGTAGCTCTTTCCCACTGCGTCCTTCTCCTCTGTAGTCACTCAGCTGTGGTGCCTGACCGGACGTCCACTTAGGACTACTTTTTACGGACACCGTTGGCTTATTGTTTGCAGATTTCATCATCGGTAAACAAGTTGTTTATCAAGTGGAGCTATATCCCTCTGAATGGGATTTTTTACAACAGAGACGGATATTTCTTATGTTTTGATCCCGGGTAGTTCTGCATTTCACTCATGGGGCACGACTACTGCGTCCTATGCTGCTCTATTGAGGACTTATCAGTAAACATCCGTGTTGGCGTGAAAGTGTTCGGATTGAGGGGTGTACAGGCAGGGTATTTCTGCTAGCGAACTATCAGCTGCGAGCTTTTATCCTGCCTCTATCGCTTCAGCTGAGTGAACGCCGGCACTCTGACAGGACATTTCTTACACTTCCTGTGTCAGAAATGTGGCCTCTTGGGGAGGACCAGGCCCTTGAGCAATGTTTCCCCTGGATATGACGGTACCTGGTCCGATTGCGCAGGTCTCCCCCCGGCCGGTAGACAGTGGACATGCATGGTTCGGACATGGACTTTAGGATTGGACCCCATACTGGATATTTCTCGTGTTGGGAGCCAAACTGCCTGGTGTTTGACTGATTTCATCAGGAGTTTGTTTGGGTTGGTGAATGCTTCCTCTTTTCCTGATGGCATGCTGCCTCAGGTCTCATCGCCATGGGAGCTGGACGCCAAGACCCCCGTGTCCAGGTAGCCGAGGGTGATCTCTTGAACACACTCTGCAGCCCCTGGGCCTGGCTGCTGTTTGGTTGGTTTGGTAGATCTGATCATCAGTGTTAAAGTTAAAAGGTAGTGAATGGGAACAAACATATGGATGGAGACGATGCTGAATATTGTCAAGTGGCTTAACATCAGGTGTGTGTGTGTGTGCGTGTGTGTGTGTGTGTGTGTGTGTGTGTGTGTGTGTGTCTGCACGCTTGAATGTTATGTCTGCTCAGTAAAGCGGCCCACGGCCTCCTTAGCATAGCAGGTTCAATGTGCTGATAGCTGTCCTGAACTCAGCAAGCTGTCAGTTTGTTCTGCCAATAACCAGGTCCAGAATAGGCACCGGTGACGGCAGCGTGTCACTTTGAAGCAGAGCGGCGGAGGCATCGACAGCGACTCATGATAAGTGCCCTTTAGGAGGGGGTTGGCTTTCTGACAAGCGTGTGATGGTTCCCAGAGGCCCCTTTCAGTCTGATACTGTATTTCTTTTTACATGCACATTTCCTTCTATTGAGTCAGATGGAAGTCAGTAGAGGAAAAGGCCCCTCCCACCCCATCTCTTGACACCTGTTCACATTCAGTGGGTGAAGGACTGATGGAAACCAGGGGCAACCATGGAACCTGTGGTAGAATACTGCCTCATCGGTCTCTGTTTCCCTCGCTAATGCACATTGTACACCTGAGAGAGCTGAAGAAATAAAAGCTATTCTACATCTCTGTCCTGCTGTTCTACCCGCAGCACAGATGAAGGGCTGCTTGGCTAGCTCAGTTCAGCCCAGGGAGCGCTGTGGTTGGTGGCTGATTTATGCAAAGGGGGCTTTGTTCTCCCGTTGTGCCTGCTTCTATATATCTCTGCACAGAAAGCTGGCTTCATTCTGAACCATTTGTGTTTTTTCAGAGGATGAAGTTGAACAGCAGAAGAGTTCGCCAGGAGGGGAGGGGGGAGCCGTGGAGGACGGCTCCTCACTTCCCAAGCGCAAGGGCAAGTTCTCCACGCTCGGGAAGATCTTCAAACCCTGGAAGTGGAGGAAGAAGAAAAGCAGCGACAAGTTTCAGGAGACTTCCGAAGGTTTGTTTCTGCCCCCTCATTGTGTTCTGGAGAATGCGTGTGAAACACCCAGCTCCGGATAAGTCAATGCATTGCATTCAACTTTTGTTGGAATTCCTTAGTATGCTTTCCTACTTCCTGCCCCTAATGATACAAAAGAAAAACGGTCTCCGGTCAGCTGAAATGCAATACTTTAGGTGACAAACACAACATCCTGCGGTGGGGAAATCTGTGATCCCGCAGCTTCTTATTCAAGATTATTGACTTTCCCGGTCCTGTAATGAGTCGGAGCGGCGGAGAGTGTAATGCGCTGGTGTGAACTCTGTGTGTTGTCGGCAGTTCTGGAGAGAAAGATGTCGACGCGGCGGACGCGGCAGGAGCTCATCGAGCAGGGACTGCTGAAGGAGGCCCCGGAGAACGGTAGGAGGGCCCCTGTTGGTCTCTGGCCCCCCCTGTTTCTGCAGGACTATTGACCCTCTTCAGTGACTCCCATCCAAACCTAGGAGAGCACTTTGTCTCACAATGTTCTGTGTGGTTTTAAAGATTAATTTACACCAGAAAATCTATAAAGAGATGTAAGCGGGAGCTGCAGCAAAGTGGAGCGAGTTGTGCCCTGCAGCATTCCTTCCCATCCTGGCTATTTGTTGCTGCTATATTACAGCTGCTCCTTTTCTAAAAGGACCAGCAAGACAACAGCCTGATGCCCTCAGGGCTTCAAGCTCAACCTGTTACCATGGACTTGTGGACCTATGTGGAGGGGTCTCATTAGCATGTCAACCGTACATACTACAGCACACCAAACCTATTCCACCTCGTCTTTATTCAATTGTATTCATTGGTTCCTAAGGGCATGATCACCGACAACCTAGCACCTAGATCTCATGTCGGGACCTTCAGGGTAACCTGCTGTGCTTGTTGTCGTCTCCTGTGTTTCCGCTCAGCTGTAGAGACCATCGAGGCGGAGCAGGTGGGGAAGCCCTACGTGAAGAACGGCCACACACTGCCCATGAGCGGCGGCGGCCCTGTGGTCAGCGGGCCCCTCAGGAGCCCCTGCAGCCAGGGGAAAGGCCCCTCGGAGGCAGACTTCAGGATGAACCCGACCTGGCTCGCTCAGCCCGACGACTGCAGGGGGCGCTACCCCACGGAGGGAGACCGCAGGGGGGGTCCAGGACCCAGGGGCCACATGGGGCCACAGGATAACGGACGTAGAGGAGGTGGAGGAGGGGGTGGAGTTGGGGGGGGAGGAGGAGGAGGAGGAGGAGGAGGAGGAGGAGGAGGAGGCGGAGGGACGATGCGACCCCAGGGCGAGGGCGAGTGGAAGGCGAACATGGCCTGGCAGGGCCCCCCCCAGGGCCAGGGGGAGGAGGCGAGGCGTGGGGGGCGGCCCCGTCCCGAGGATGGGCCTGGGAGGCGGGGCGGCCGGCTCCGCCCGGAGGACGGGCAGAAGAGGCCCGGGCTCCAGAAGGCTCCGTCTGAAGACTGCAGGAGGAGTCGTCCCGCCGAGGCGGACTGGAAGCCCACGCTGCCCCGCCACGCGTCGGCCGAGGAGGGCAGGACCCGCAGAGGTGAGCGTCACGTAAAGCCCGTCACACTCTGGTACCGGCTGCCAAACCAGATGACAAACAAAACACATACGCAAAATGGGGTTGGGATCCAATATATCTCAAAACCAATGGCCATTGTATATATTTCATGCTTTATTTACTAAAATATTATTCAAGGGATCTCCATAAGCTTCAGTGTACGCTATAAACCATCTAGATTGTACAATATTGACATATAATACTGACTCTACATTTCAGATTTGAAAATGATAGGCAGGCAAGATAAAAGGCTGGGTGGGTGTGTTAGTTTGGCATTGCTTCTGACTGAAAATAATCTCCATTTAAACTCGCGTCTCGTTTGTTGTATATTAGAAGAGCAAACCTAACAACTAATTGAGGTGGCATCAGTTGATTTAAAGATGGTTTGCCGCTTACCGCAATGCTTACAATAGATCGAAGCTTTGGTGAAAAATCGCCAAAAAATCTTCTTAATGTTTCTTTTTATTTTACAAGTGAGGCATCTTTCACCGCCCGTCTACTGGTTTGTTTTACTTGATTACTTTTTAATCAGCAGCATCAACCAGGCCTTGAAGAACATTATTGGTATATATAAATATGTGCTAACCGAGAGTCCAGAATCCAAACCTTGGGTATTATCGGAGGAGCTTGCAACACATTTGTGCATTTGGGTAGACGGCGGAAAACCCAATTGTCCTGTTTTTAACGTTTTGCGACGGCACTTTACCTCAGAATGTAAAAGTGTAGGAGGGACGCTTGGTTTATGTGATTCCGATGGCAGGGTCCTTTTAAGACCTACATTAACCGGCTCCTCCCCAACTGAAGTGCAGCACAAGCCGTCTGGTGTGCTTGCGAGCCATGTGTGACCTTGGCTCCATTAGAGAGGCTACGTTTCAAGCAGGTGCGGCTCAAACTGTTTTTCTGAGTGTTGTTACATCACAGCCTCCTGCACTCTGACATCTCTTCAGTCCTTCACTGTATGTCAGGATGTCTGGAAGGAGCAACCATGTGGATAAATGTTTCAAAAGAAAAGGGCAGGAAGTAACCAATTTTGTTTACTGCTGTTTATGGGTGTGTTACTGTGTGCAATCAAGGCCTTTAGATGCTGTACTTTGAGATGAAAAACTGAGAACGTAAACCTCGGCTGATGAAATTCTGAAACCGGATTGGAGATTTTATGAGTGAATAGTGTCAAACGATCCCCTATTTGCCCTTTTTTTTCCCAGACTTATCTTGGACATGTATCTTAACCCGACCTGGTTTATTAAACGTGACGCCTGATACCTTCTCCGGCTTCTCAGTCTCTCACCTACATACCTCTTCCCTGCTCAACGCTCCTCCTGGTACGACGTCCTCCCAGATATAGACAGGCCTTCTGCCTGCTCCCTGGAGCCCTGCTCCAGCTACGCTTCTTATTCAGGAACAGAAGGGAATAGCTCATCATCTCTACGTCTCTAATTACGTTGGCACCATTCATGTGCCGATCGCTGCCCCGTAACGCCAGGGCTGTCAAGCTTCCTGATAATTGGTAGAGCAATGAAGCTAATTGATTTATCTTAACAGTTTAATTTAGGTGGTAATGGTGTCTTATGGAGCTTTAAGTGTAATGTACCCCACATTACTACCGGCCCGTCCGTACGATTGATGGAATATTAATTTCTACATTCAACTTATTCCAAGATCTTTTTCTCCCTTTTATTTTTTATTCTCTCTCTCCCCCTCTCCCTCCGAATCTCTCTTTCTTTCTCCATGTTTATTAAAGCGTTAGTTTTGAAGAACGGTTTGGGAAGTGAATAATGCAAACAGAGCGCCGGGTTGGTGAAGCAACAGAGGGACTCGCTGCTCCAGCCACAGATTAAAACATTTGTAACACAATGTGTGAAAGAATTGTTTATTTAACAGATGATATTGTGCTTTACTTCAGAGGCCTGATAATTATCCAGTATTAAGTTTCATCATCTTTGAAAAATATCCTTTTTAGGTATGTTTTACGGATAGTGTACACTTTCTGAGAGTGTAAAACTCTGTGTTATCATACCCGCTGTGAGACACCTACAGGACATAACGTCTGCTCATGTTGTGGTTGTGTTCCCTCTAGAGTCAGCCAGCCACTTTGTCCCGGGGCTGGAGATGCTGCAGGACACCCTGCGGGAGCCGCTGCCCCCCAAGCACTCCATGTTGCCCCCAAAGTGGCTGATCACCTCTGCCACGGAGTCCGTCCAGGAGGGCTCGCCTCGCGGCCCCTCCTCCCACCCCGTGTCCCCGTACTCCTCCTCATCGTTCTCTCCCTCGTCCGCCCCGGCCAAGCCCTCCCCCCGGGGACCCAACGCCCAGCCGAGCTCCCCCTCCTGCACCTCGCTGGTCCCGTCCTCCGGCTCCCACCCGGCCAAGCAGCCCCCGCCGCCCCCACCCAAGCCCGTCAACAGAGGCAACGCCGCCATGCTGGGTGAGTGGGCCGTAGGAACGCCTGCTGCACACTACGGTAGATCTAATGATCAATCATTCAGGCTGCTGCCGGTTGGGGTTTATCCAATGTGTACACGTCGAAGCCACCGACAACGCCGCCGTGCACGAGATGCCGCCAAACGGCCAATCGGAACACGGATGACTACGTGTGAATCCGAATCGGCTTTTCTAACACCACAATTTCTCCAGGGAATCACCACAGAGTGATGGCGCAAATACACATTACACATATACAGACTTAACCGGCCTGCAAATTATGTGATCTGTGAACTTTGGACAGCTGTTCCCAAGCGTATTACTTCTAATTTGTACAACCTGTACAAACAGTACAAGCGGACTGATGGGGAGCTTTTAACACATTTAGTGTGCTTGCTCTTTTTCCTTTTTAAATTATCCTCTGGATTATTGATATGATGAGGCTTGGTGCTTGGCAAAGCAGACAGCTGTGGGTGTGATTCGTCTTTTGTGTCTCAAGTGTTCACATAGCGGTAACCGTTCCAAAAGTACACCGGGGTCAACAGCTCACCTGAAATATGAGCGAATGACATTAGTGTCTTCTTTCTTGTCTGGGTTTTAGGTCAATCGATATTGAGATATTATAGGTACTCACTCTATTAGAGAGTGTTTTCATTGTAAGATATTCCTTCATTATCCTACAGCTTTATGTCGCATACAAGTAGTGGCTAATGGGATGGGAGAATGCAGGTCACATCCCGAGATCACAAGTAGTTTATTAGAAGCACAGTGCAGTGATACAGTCGTCTATTCCTTCTTCCTAGTGGCTTGGTCTAATGATAGCATCTAACTAAACCCCCTTCATCTCGTGCTAGAGAAGTAAACGCTAGAATAGAAGAACAGAAACCTGAGAGGTAGTAAAATACACCTCGCCTCCACCACCACCACCACCACCACCTCCCCCGCATTCCCAGCACCACCCAGATGCTCCGCAGCCTAGCAGAGCAACCACCCACACAACTCCTAGAGCGTAAACACACTTGCTGAAGGGCTGCGTCTCCGTCTCCCCCCCCCCTCCCCCCCCTCCCCCCCTACATTAGCCTCCACCCTGCAGGGGGGAGACAACACCCAGCTCCCCTTCTACTGGTCCTGCTGGAAGCAGGACTGCCAGTACGACGTGTACCTGTCCCTGCCGGTCTACCTGTGCCGGCGGGCTGGAGGCCTGCGTCCAGGTAACCTCACCTGGGGGGGGCGATGCAGAGCTGTGCCCCCTGTCTGGAACCTGCAACCCCTCCCCCCCCCCCCCCTCTCATCATGTACACTCTGCTTTGGACGTCTGCGTACCATAGCGCTCTTGATGGCCTGGATACTTTATGTGTGTTGACTGGCAGTGGCTTCTTCCTCAGTATCCTGCGACGCCATGCGTTCTTTCCCCGGGTTTGGTTTGCTTCTTCAAGGAGGCGACAGTAAGCGATTGCATGTGCAGAGCCAGCGCTCACTCTGGATGCCGCTGCGCATCAGTGACTGAGACTGTTTGTGCCAGCCCTGCTTTATCAGTGACATCTTAACATGCGAATAAGGATTGTTTTGTGGCACTGCATCCGGTAAACTATAAGGTTTAATCCCTTTCATGTGCGCAAAGGGGAATGGAAAGATGGGAGGAAGAACAAGGATTGAAAGGCCTCTGAGATAAGGGGCATTTAGGAGAGGAAGTTGGAATCCGATTTAATCCATCTATTGCATGCTCCAACCACCACCACCACCACCACCCGGGCTCTGACTTAACAATTATGCACCTTTACTGTCCTAAGCAGGGTTAGATGAGGCTCATAATTATAGCCATCATAGAAATATGCATGCACCTAATTGCCAGGTTTGCATTTGAGCTGCACTTATCAGTTCCCCTGGAACCATTTGAACATTTCGAGAAGCAAGGTTTTGCAGGTTTAACACTGGGCTGTGCAGCTCCAACCGGCTGTGCTTATTCTGCCTCACCTAAGTTGTCTTGTGCACACATCAGCCTCATCATGTATGCGTCCATGTGGAACCTCGTCTTGTGACCCGAATCACGTGTACGAATGCATTCATGCAGATTCGGACACGTGACCTCAAATCTATCCAAGCGCGTTTGCGTCCTCCATGTACATCTTGAGAGATTCTGCATGTGGAATGGGATCCGGACTCAAAGCAGCAATCTTTGCTAAGGGTCAGGGTGAATGAATGACTAATATGTGTTTTCCTGTTCCCCCGGCAGACTTCACCCACACCACGGGGGCCACCAGCCTGGCTGTAGCCAAGCCCTCCCCACCGATGCCCCCCAGGAGGACCACCCCGGTGTCCAAGCGCCCCGGGGAGGAGCCCCCGGCCCTCCCCGGCGGCCTCTCCCTCCTCCCCCCGGAGGACCGCTCGGGCTTCTCTGTCGGCTTCCAGCTGCCTCCCCCGCCCCCCTCCCCGCCGCTGCCCTCCCACATCCCGCCCTCTCCGCCCCGCCAGCACATCCACGCGCACCACCTCCACCACCAGCACTCCTACCCCCACCCGCTGCCGCAGCCCCTCATGCTGTTCGACCCCCCCAGCCCCACCGCCGAGCGGACGCTGCGCCCCGCCCCCATCCCGCTGCACATCATGATCCAGCGGGCGCTGTCCAACCCGGGCCCGGCCCAGCCCCACCCGGACGGCGCCCAGCGCGCCCACTCGCTGCTCTTTGAGACCCCGCCGGAGTACCAGACGGACCGCAGCCGCCCGCTGCCCGTCAGCCTCCAGCCGCTGAAGCTGTACGTGCGCTCGTAGGCCCTCTCCGTGTCACAGTGTCCTAGGCTGTCCCTCCTGGCCCCCCGCCGCAGACTCATTTGTTTCCTTCTCATTCTAGCGCCGACGATGACTACTCCGAGGAGGAGGAGGAGGAGGAGGAGGAGGAGGACGACGACGAGGACGACGACGAGGAGGAAGAGGAGGAGTACGACGGGGAGATTCCCCAGCCTGAGCTGGAGCCGCGGAGCCGGCGCTGCCTGATCGGGGACCCGGGGATCTCCCCGGGGATCTGCGTGATCCCCGATGGGAACCACAGCAGCGGGGAAGAAGAGGAGGAGGAGGACGACGAAGAGGACGAGGAGGAGGACCCCGGGCGTGACCAGCACGGGGACAACAGCGACTCGGACGGCCCCGTGCTTTATAAAGACGAAGACTCGGACGAGGATGAGGAGGATGAGCCCCCGATGAGTGAGTATCCGTCAGTAGGCTTGTTTGGCTGAGGAGCGCATCAGTGTTGCTCCCCAAACAGAGCGATGTGTTAGAGGGAAGGCAGCTGTCGGCTGCCCTGGGGTCCCCGGTGCCCCAGCTCGAGGAATCGTTTCTGTATGAATCATCAGAAGACTGTTGACACTATACTGGCTGTTCATGGTAGTAAATCAGAGTAAATGCCAATATATGAATATTACATATTTATCATAAAAACAATATGAAACCAGATAGCACAAAACTGTTTCCATTTGCTACAATGTCTGCTTGAGTCAAAATGAACATAAATAACTTGGATTTATAGTGAAACTGATCTCTCTCCAAGGCTGCCAAGAGCAGACACGGTCTTAGACTTATCAGATGAAGGAAATGTATACTTTGCCTCAACCGGGAGCATTTCATGGGAAAATTAAATTCAAGCATGCCTTGATTCCACCCGGTCTCCAAACAGTGCAGCCAACCACTATAAAACACTTCATGTATTACGAACCTGATCTCTGGGCATTTGATCTCTGTGCACGAACCTGATGGACCCAACCTAACCTAACCAGTGTGTTCCATGATGTCCTGCATGAACCTGATGAGCCTAACCTAAACTAAACTGACTCAACCTAACTAACCTAACCTAACCTGACCTTACCTAACCAATCCTAACCTGAGTGTTCCATGATGGCCTGTATGAACCTGATGTACCTAACCTAACCTAACCTAACCTGTGTGTCTTCTTGTTGTCCGGGCATGCAGAATGAACCTGGCTGACCTAACCTAACCCCAACCTGTGTTCTTTCCTTGTATCTAGCATGAACCTGACCAACCTTGCCTTATCTGTGTGTTTCCTTGTGTCCAGGTGCGCTGGCCAGCAGGGTGAAGAGGAAGGACACCCTGGCCCTGAAGCTGAACAGCCGGCCCTCGGCCCCGGAGCGCGAGAGGTTCACCCCGGACTGGGCGTCCCACGAGGCCCCGCCCACGGGCCAGAAGGGGCTCACCTGGCAGAGCAGGGAGCAGTGGGAGGCCATCCGAACGCAGATCGGCTCGGCCCTCACGAGGTGAACGCACACCCACCAACGTGCTGCACTGCCCCGCTAGGAAGAAAGCATCGTCTGGGCGGTTTGTGTAGACTTCCAGGGATAGCATCTCAGATTGTTGTCCTACTTCATGTGTCAATGATGAAAGGATGAAAGTGTGTAAAAATAGTTTGTTCCCCTTTCCATCTCTCTCGCTCTCTCTCTCTCTCCAGACGACTTAGCCAGAGACCTACTGCTGAGGAGTTGGAGCAGAGGAACATCCTACAGCGTGAGCACCAGCTTCCTCTCTCCTTTTTTACATTTGTTGTTTTGAGCTTGATCGTAGTTATTATTCTGTTTTCTATCTGCTCTTTCAAATTTCGGGTATAATGAATGGGCCCAGTCAGTTCCCTAATGTTCCCTGGAGAGCAAGATATATATTTTTAATTCAATGTTCAGTAATTCAGATGCCACTAAATTTAGAAGATTAATCTAAATTAAGAATTACTCATCTCTTTCTTCAGCTAAGAATCAGGCCGACCGACAGGCTGAGGTCAGGGAGATCAAACGACGGCTGACGAGGAAGGCAAGAGCAACGATACATCGCACACACCCGCACACACGCATGCAGACATACGCACACGCACTCACAATCACGTTAACGCTATCTGCTGCTATCTGCTGTGAAATTGGTGCAATAAAGACTCTTTCCAATTTAATGGTTACAGCTCAGCCAAAGACCAACGGTTGCAGAACTACAAGCCCGGAAAATCCTGCGTTTCCATGAGTATGTGGAGGTCACCAACGCCCATGACTATGACCGCAGAGCGGAGAAACCTTGGACCAAGCTGACTCCCGCCGATAAGGTACATCCTCACGTCATCGCATGTTGTCTGCTGCCAACGCAGTGACCCTGCTGGCGCATGACATTTAGCTGAACATCAGCTTAAAAGACAGACGGGAGGTACGTCCTCATCCACATGTGGGTAGTCATTGGGGCGTACTCGTTGTCGTGGAAACCGCGTTAGGCATTTTACAAGGGCAGGTAGGGGCACCTTGATGGACTTGGTTGTTCACAGTGGCGAGTTCACCTGATTAATAGCCTCTAGACCAGGGGTCCCCAACCTTGTTCCACTAAAGGTCCACATCAGCAACTCACAACAACATAACAACATAATATTCCGAAAAAAGCCATACTGACTTTATCTATATATATATCAGAGAAATAACATGAACATTCTTTTGAGATCAAACAATACTTTGTTTAATGACTCAGCGGCCTACCTGCAGTACCCTCTAGGTGGCACCCCAACCCCCCCTATAAGAGTTCAATATCAATCGGTTCAATGGGATATCCATGTCCAACTGAAATCTGTCCGTCTCCATCACCTCTAGGCTGCGATCCGCAAGGAGCTCAACGACTACAAGAGCACTGAGATGGAGGTGCACGAAGAGAGTCGAATCTACACAAGGTTTGTGTTCAGGCTTTCATTCATGAACTTTGTGTAACCGCACTGTGTAAATGTGTGCTTAAAAGTTGTGTCATAAATAATACACCGCTGCAATTTATGGTGCTGAGGACTGTGATTGTCAGTATGTTGTGTTTTTCATTAATGGGCATTCCCTTTTGATGGCGTCTAGGTTCCATCGACCTTAACATCCTCTTCCTGGATGACCAAGCACTTAGTCCACCACCTAGTAGAGTGTCTGCCACGGAGCTGCTCAACACACAGACTACCCCTCAACGTTTCTGAATGTACTGTGCAGAACATCAGCGGAAGAAGAAGAAAAAAACAAAGCGATTGTAGCTGATGAAAAAGCCTAGTATCAGGGATACTCGTGTGCCCTCCATTAAACTTTCAGTTCCTTTGCTCGCACAAAACTCTGACAGCAAAACTGAGACCAGGAGATCCAGCGTTCTCCCGGGCAAACCACGTGCCAACGAAGCGGAGCGAAGGCGGAGAACTCGGTCGACCTGATCGTGGAGGTGGCTGACGCTCTTCTCTCCTGTGGTCTTCTTTAGGGCATCCGGGGTTTTAGCCACAACCTTTGATGCCAACTCATTCTGTATTGCCTTGTCCCCGCTCTGTGACTATTAACATAAGCGATGAAGGCATCAGTTATTGTATAGGTGGTAATAATAAGTAATAGTCCAAGGGCTGCCGCAAGAGTGGAGAGGAAGTCGAAGACTGGGATGTGCCATTTTCACATTGTCAGACATGCTCTGGGATACTGTGTGTATTTTATGTCATTGTGAATACGTTGCTGTGTATAGATTACCTTAGAATGAAATTTGGAGATCTATAACTACAAAAATATTCCTTAATGCACAAGATATTTTATATTGTATGATAGGTCATATGAATAATGAT
This sequence comes from Pollachius pollachius, assembly GCF_949987615.1. Taxonomy (NCBI): domain Eukaryota; kingdom Metazoa; phylum Chordata; class Actinopteri; order Gadiformes; family Gadidae; genus Pollachius; species Pollachius pollachius. Next base: position 38,059,501 of record NC_136934.1, read on the forward strand.
AGCTTTTATTTGAGCCTACTTTTTATTTTGGCTTGCCTGTATTTATGGTTGTGCTGTGAGATGGCTTTTTGAGCTTTATCGTCGTTAATAGGAAAGGTCAACTTCATATAGCAGTTGTACTGTGTGCCAACATAACCTCTATGTCAGAAGGACTGTAGAGTGATGCTTTATATCACTACATTTTGCAAAGCACCGCTGCACGAGCCAATAGCGAGTCCAGTGTACTTTTATCTGGCTCGTCTGTCTTTCGTTCCATAACTTTCTGTTTCAATGAACTTTTGTACTTTCCCTTTAAAGATGAAAACAATGCATTCTGTAGCCATGTTATTAAAGGCCTTTTGTTTTGCGTCTACAGGAGGCCGCTAAATGTTGCTGAATATTTCAAAGTGCTGTGTGGATCAGGGATATGTAATATCTGAAAATAAATAAATGGTTAACAGGGAGTCATTTTTGTCAGGACCGCCATTAAAACACAGTTTGATCTGATTGTGTCCTCTGGCCAGTAGATAACAGGGTTGTACAGGCAGATATCTTTGAATGATGCTTCTGTTTATCTTGTCTTCCTATTATTTTAAATGACATTTTAAATCTAAAAGTATTATTGTTATTTTTTTAAGCGCTAAATAGTGAATGACTGCAACTCTAGGATGGAACTATAAAGAGTACCTTTTCTGTAAATCTTTTTTTTTTAATTGAAATTGTATAACTTTCTTTTTAGTTGTAAATATTCATAATATGATCTCATTAAAAATCCTACAAATCCTTGATGTAAAATTGTCTTTCCTGTAAGTCCGCCCCTTCCAGTAGACCCCCATGGGACCTATGAGATCGTAAAATATGAATGGGTTTCAATGGAGAGAAAGTAATTATTTTCTGATCCCAGTCTTTATATGCCCTGGCTTAAACATTTGTTGTTTGTGTATTTAAATTATATTTTTTCATCCAAAGAAAACAAAACATTTTTGTGAAGAAAATGTGAAGAAATGTTAGGTTTTGTGTGAGGCCGCTTTGTGAACTGCAGCTCCTCGCTGCTCTCGACGCGAATGATATACGTCACAACCACTCTGGTACAGACATGGCGATCTCTCTGCTCCACTTCACTGCTTTTTTCAAAGGGGAGGATAACAGCATCGAAAGAGGTGAAAACCATTATAAATCGGGGCATTTGTCGATTTTCAGTTATGCCGATTGGGAGATTGTCGGTCTTGTCCACGCCAGTCGCAGGGGGGTGACGTCACATACGAGACGTATAGTCTTTCTCATTGTGTTTTCTATACAGCCTTTAACTGAACAACTGCACAATAAATGGTCAAACTCTTTGCATGAAAAATTATAATTTAAATCCACAAAGAACATATGTGTAATCCAGGGCATATAAAGACTGGGACCCGAAAATAATTACTTTCTCCATTGAAACCCATTCATATTTTACGATCTCAGAGGTCTCTTGGGGGTCTACCGGAAAGGGCGGACTTACGAGCCCTATTGCGTACATACGATGGTAGCTAAGTAGTTAAATAAGTGCGACATCTAGTGGTCATTAAGTGTTGAGACATTCATGCCAACATAATGTCCGTGTTATACAGTCTTATAAGTTGTTGTTGCTTTTACAGGCTATTCAATTTGGCTTCTTATTACTTAATGCTGACAATCGTTCATTAAGTAATGTTATGGTACTAATGTACGTTAGTACTCCTGTCTCTTTTAGAAGGCAGGACTTCCGGCACTACTTCCGGGGTAAAAGAGACGCGCGTGTTGTCGGTGAAAGTGGTGAACTGCATGCCACTACTTCAAGTTTAAAACGATTACCATTTTAGCCTTTCAAGTAAGTCAACACAACACCTTTCTTCTAACCTATACCGGTCCTACAAGCCATTGAAAACTCATATTTTATTCTTTATGTATTCAACGTATCCGTGGAATTCGCTTAATGTTTTCATTCATTTTCAAATGGGCTAATGTTGGCTAGCGGGCTACAATGTCATGTTGCTCTGTTCCCCATTTAGCTTTAAACGAAAATCATCGGATATTACACCATTTCGATAGGACTATTTTCTGTTTTCCTGTGGTTCGAGGGCTGGAACATGTGTAAAATAATATAGATAATGTAGCTGTAGCTGATCATTCATTAGCAGGTTGGCTAGAAATGTGAGATCCTGAATGCCACTTCATCGTTATGTTTTTAGCAACTTACGCCCGTTGACGCAAGTCCAATGCTATGGAAAAACTGTTCACACATTTGTATGTATCATACAATGCTAAGCAAGCGAAAAATTCGTAGATCGCAAGCGAACCGCTAGGTGTGTGAAAGATATCTTCTTGCGTTAACCAGACCTATAGAAGAGTCAAGAGGGTTGACCCTTGCTGCCTAGACGTGTCTCTTTGGCTCTGTTGCACCCGCAGCTGTTGAGCTTGAACCACTGTTGAAGGCATCTGTTCAACTTGTTTTCGTGTTCAGTATTTGAACCATTGTAGGGAACCCACGTATGTGCTTATTATAAAAGTATAATCTAATCTCCTTCGCATGTAGTCCTGTTGCCGTCATGCCTTCTACAAAGAATCCAAGCAAGAGAAAGTCGGTGACTGTAACCGACGACGAGAAGGATCCAAAGAAGCTCAAAGGTAATTCCTAAACATCTGACCTCCTGGATTAAATCACTGTATCGCTTCTGTTTGATACTAATGGTGGGGCTGTCTGTTGTTTTCGTTTGCAATTTGTCTAGTGCATCATGAGAGCCATAGTACAGAGGCGGGTCACGTGCTCGTGCTGGGCCAGGGGGACGTGGGACAGCTGGGTCTCGGAGAAGACATCCTAGAGAGGAAGAAGCCTGCTCCTGTGTCTCTCCCAGAAGACATTGTGCAAGTAGCAGCTGGAGGGATGCACACCGTGTGTGTCAGCGCCTCGGGCAGTGTATGTAAACACTCCACTGTAACAGAGTCTTCTTTGTATAGTCTGTTCGATTGAAGCAGTATACCTAATTATATTCTGGAAATTTTCTGTTAAAAAAACAAACATGTTTGCCCAATGGTCTTGTAATTAAAAATCAATAGGAACAAAAAATACATAGGGAAAAAATATATAGGAACACCCATTCCGAAGAAGTGAAACATTAAATAAAAATAAGAGGAAAAGTTACATTTGAAAATGAAAGGGCTTCTGTGTTATTATACAGGGAACCACTGATGGCCTGTGTATGTACAGTGGTAACGAGCGATGTGGTTCCATAGGTCTACACGTTTGGTTGTAACGACGAAGGCGCCCTGGGCCGGGAGACCACAGAGGAGGGGTCTGAGATGATCCCGGGGAAGGTGGCGCTGGAGGGCAAGGTGGTCCAGGTGTCTGCTGGGGACAGCCACACTGCAGCCCTGACTGACGACGGAATAGTGCACCTCTGGGGCTGCTTCAGGGTGAGTGGGGACATGTGGAAGGATGCTGGTGGGAAGTTTCCAAAGTTGGAAGGAGAGGAGAGGAGACTAGAACTAAGCTTGACAACTTTGGATTGTGGAAACTCAAAACCCTTAAGTCCACTCCCTCTCTTCTCCCTACCTATGTTTCTCCGTCATTGGAAGAGATGCCCTGATTGATTAGACATGTGCCAGGGGCAGTCTTAAATCAAACAATCGTCAACTTGTAACAGATATTCTCACAGGGCATTTCACTTGCCATAGCTGACAGATGGCTATGTCATTTCAAACACTCAAATTCTAAATCTTAAATCTGGATCTACAGTGCCTTTTTGAATGTCTGACTGCACTGCTGATTAAACTGCAGATTCTTCAACCTTTCTGCTGGTTTTATTGCAGGATAATAACGGGGTGATCGGTCTCCTTGAGCCCATGAAGAAGTGCTGCCTCCCCATCAAGATCCCAATGCTTAAGCCAGTCATGAAAATCGTGTCGGGTGAGACTCCAACCAAATGCAGAGTACTGTTTCTGTTGTTAAGGGATTAGGAAACATCCCTAATCTCCTATCTTCAATTCATTGTACACGTTGGCAAAAGAGTGTCTACTTGATGAGTGCCTAAGTGCTAGCGCTGTGCAGATTATAATGATTACCTTCATAATCGAATGACCAGCAGTGAGTGTTCAACAGACCCTGCAAAATCAAATAGCCATCACAACAGCGTCAACAAAAAGATTTCGGTGTCAAAACTCGCCTTTTCTCAAAATAAGAACTTAGTGTTCGTATGTTGTGCTTACTGCTCAAAAGCAGGAGGGGGTGACGAGTGCTTTGGTAGCACATTTGGCTTGTTGATGACCTACATAGCTAGGAAAATCCCTCCTGTTGCTTTTACATTCACAGCGTATTCCAAATCGCCAATTTAATTTAATTTTAATTAAATAATAATTCATATTAAATCCTATAGGAGATGATTAGCAGACCGTCACACCCAGTGACCCATGGTTTATAATTGGACCAGAGGCTGACATGTGGCCTTGTGATCCCAGGTAACGACCACCTCGTGCTGCTTACCGTGGCCGGGGACATCTACACGTCGGGCTGCGGAGAGCAGGGCCAGCTGGGGAGGGTTCCGGAGCTGTTCGCCGACAGAGGAGGCAGGAAGGGACTCAGTAAGTCTGGCACTCTGCCCTCAACACATGACGAGATGGTTAATGGAGCAAAGAAGGAAAAGGATAGGAAAAGTAAGCAACACTGATATTGTTCAGTGACTCATTGTTATTTTCTCTTTCAATTATGAAACGGTTAAATTCACTACATCGCCACACACATAATTGCTGTGTGGACGATGTCACTGGGTTTCTGATACACTCATTGGTCCGACATCGTTGTAGCCAAGCTTCGGTTAAAGTTTCCAAGGACACACGACACAACTTCCCTCAGATTTTCACAAAACTAGAATGTCCAAAGTTTTTTTTGATATTAATGGCAACAGTAGTGCTTCTCACTAGCACACAGAGAAAACATACTGGATGGTCAAATCGCCAGAAAAGGGGATCCCTGTGAGTGTGCAGCCGTCGCCGCAGCTCAGTAGGAGCGACCCAATTGGGAGAACAGTGGTACTAATGTTCAGGACGATGTGTGCACTTGTACCCACAGCCCGCCTTCTCATACCCCAGATAGTAAAGGTCAAAGGCAAAGTCCAGTTCACGGATGTGTTCTGCGGAGCCTACTTCACCTTTGCTGTGTCTAAAGAAGGCAACGTCTACGGGTTTGGCCTTTCCAACTATCACCAACTGGGTGTGTATGATACAACACCAGATACAATTTATTGTTATTTAGCAATGAAATGTATGTCGTTGTTTCTGACTCTGAAGACATTTAATTAAATTTGTTTGTCTTTCCAGGCACTAAAAGTATCAAGACAAGTTTTTCTCCCGTCAAACTTGCCTGCTTTAAGAACTCGGTCACTTCTTGGGTTGATTTCTCCGGAGGCCAGCACCACACACTCTGCCTGGATGGTGAAGGTACGTTAGGACCACCAGAGGGCACTGTCACTGCAAGCCCAACTTGTACAGAAACTGATATCACCTAGACTGGCGTCACAATACTAACATCACTGTCTGCAGTAAGACACGCTCCTCTCAAAAACAATTGCAATTGTGGAAAAATTAACTTGTCAATGGGAAACCCACTTGTGGGCACTCTGAAATTAAAAACGGAAAACATTATGGACGTGTTTCGTTTTTTAGTGGCCCCCCAGGAACTAGAAGCACCTTCGAAGTATAATACATCATTATATCTGGCTTTTTCTACTAATGAGTCGTAGTGTTATAGAGTAGTAGTGAACACGCTTCCACAGTGTACTGCCATAGGGAACACACTTTCACAGAGTACTGCTGTAGTGAACACACTTCCACAGAGTACTGCTATAGTGAACACACTTCCACAGAGTACTGCCATAGGGAACACACTTCCACAGAGTACTGCCATAGTGAACACACTTCCACAGAGTACTGCTGTAGTGAACACACTTCCACAGAGTACTGCTGTAGTGAACACACTTCCAGAGTACTACCATAGTGAACACACTTCCAGAGTACTACCATAGTGAACACACTTCCAGAGTACTACCATAGTGAACACACTTCCAGAGTACTAGAGAACATTTAGCTTGATGGATTCGTGTAGAACTTGATGGAGAGTTTTAGAATGTGTCATTAAAACCAAAGTGCTTCATTAGTTAAATGTTTAATAGTCAAATTAGTCAAGTGCTTCAACACTTAGCCAGAGCAAATGGGGTTGAAGTAATGATCTATGCTAGTTGCTATACACGAGGACATCGTTTGAGTCTGTTTTTTCTATCTGCACTGAAAAAAGTCAGTTTGGTGGATTTCTTTAAAATATGAAATTTGTCACCCGGAGGAATTTCAGAATGGTTATCAGTGTGTGTACGTTGTTCCTTCTGTTTGTGTGTGTTGACTTTCATGATGTGTGTGTGTGTGTGTTGTCCTAATGCGGCGTGTGATCTTCCAGGGTGTGTGTACAGTCTGGGCCGGGCAGAGTATGGCCGCCTGGGGCTGGGCCAGGGGGCGGAGGAGAAGAGCGACCCCACTCCGGTGCCAGGCCTCGGCCCGTCCACCAGGGTGGCGTGCGGGGCGTCCGTCAGCTTTGCCATCACTAAAGAGGGTGAGAGACACTGCAGATAACCTGAGAGACTAGGAGTCCCAGACGACCGCTGGTTGGTAAAGATGATTCTTATACAATTAGTTTATGATGCAACAGCATTGTTAAATACTTTACCCAATTTGAAGTCAATGACGGCCCAAGGGTGAGCATTATTTTCAATAACTGAACACCTCAGCCTTTTAATAGACCATATCAATGCGCTACAAATGCAACATTAACTAGGGTCAAATACATCTATCAACCAGTGGCACCCTTGTCCTTTTTTCTCTAATGTATGTTCTGTGCTTGGTTCTCAGGATGTAAGTGTTTAATATATAAGGGATGGCTGCCTCCCTTTTCCTCCATAATATATCTAAGGGATGTGGCTCCCGCCTGGCTCTGTTTACTGTATCACTAAGGATGGGTTTACGTCCAGGCTGCATGTATTACTAAAGGATGTGGCTCCCGCCTGGCTCTGTTTACTGTATCACTAAGGATGGGTTTATGTCCAGGCTGCATGTATTACTAAAGGATGTGCCTCCCGCCTGGCTCTTTCTATTGTATCACTTAGGTGTGTGTGTGTGTGTGTGTGTGTGTGTGTGTGTGTGTGTGTGTGTGTGTGTGTGTGTGTGCGCGAGCGTTGTATTACTAAAGGATGCGTCTCCCTCAAGGCTCCATGTGTTGTGTCCCTTGGGGACGTGTTCCCTGTGTCCGCTGAATAACTGACGGCTGTGTGTCTCCCACCAGGGGTGGTCTATGGGTGGGGCATGGGCACCAACCTGCAGCTGGGCACCGGGGAGGAGGACGACGAGTGGAGCCCGCTGAAGATGCCCGGCAAGCAGCTGGAGAACCGCACGGTGCTGACGGTGTCCAGCGGGGGGCAGCACACAGTCCTGCTGGTCAAAGACCACGCCCAGGAGAGCTGATGAAGCCCTTGTCCGCCGGGGACACGTCGGCAGGTGATGAGATGTGTCGGGACTAGGGACCACTTTAAGGGCGGGGGGGGGGGTGGAGGAACCTGTCATCCTGCACCGGGTCTGAGCCCGTCACACACCAGGGGACCGAGGAGAGGGCGGGTCCCGCTGGTAGGCCCTCGCCACCTTGGCATCAGGGGAGGGCGGGGGGGGGTGACAGAATCCATTTGATAGATCATGAGGAGGGAGAGACTATTTTTTTAAATCAAGATTTTTTTTTCTTTTTTATTGAAAAAGTAAGTGAAAAGGGTTGAGGTTTTATGGCATTTGGATCTTGAGAAGGTTTGTATATGTAAGTAAATTAGAGCCAGGATTTGCGAGCCTTTTAAAGATTTCCCCAGCTTCTAACACGTTAAGGTTTCTATTTTCTTTAAAGCAATACAATTCTGGTTCTCCATGGGTTCAGTCACGTTGATGTGAGGGTTGAGAGCCACGTTCTATAGAAATGTTTTTTAAGTCTGACTGTTTAGTTCCACACACGCCTGAGGCTGTATGTGGGACGTTTCGAACTACTGTATTGTATCTCTTGCTTGCCTCTGATGAAATAAAGATGTCATTTTAATACCGGCAAGGCTGTCTCTTTAGATTGGTGCTACTTGATCTACAGCTGCTTCGGCCATGCATGCAGACAAACCCGCAGTGTTTCCCCTATATGCACCTAGCAGCGGTGGTACGCCGCTACTGAAATATGAAAAAATATTTTTTTTAACGAGAGCTTCAGCTTATCTCTTTAAAATACGAATGCGCTACGGACGCTGGATATGCGCATTCATATCCAGGTCAATTCACACACTTGTGAGTAAAGCATATAAAAGGAGAGGAGAGTGCCTTCTTATCTCTTTAAAAAACTAATGTTATATTATTTTGCACTGCCGATGCTTCATATCCAGGTCAATTCACTCACCTGTGAGTAAAGCATAGCTATAAACGGAGAGGAACTTCCGTAAAGTTGGAAATAAATTGGCAGATTCGGAGTTTGCAGTTCAATAGATCATCAGTGAAACATCGTTTCACACAATTGACACCTCTAGCTAAATGAAGTAACCTAGAGAACCAGCTACAACATTGTTTTCATCCAAATGAGCCGTCTTTAGCGAACTGTGAAATGCATTGGCCTCTATGACCTGTCGGCTGAGCGAGTTTAGGGACCGTCTGCAAAGTGCAAAACTGAAAACGACCACAATGGTAAAATTTCAATAGCATCACCATTATCGACTCTAGAGCCCCAAAACTTGTTCAATAGAGGCATGGCCTCTTTATGGTCCTACTACAACCTTTGTGATGGGGAGAGGGGAGGGAGTGGGAAGATGCATTGGTTGGAGGCACAGACCTTTTCAATAGTTTTTTTTGTAGTATTTGTTTGTTAAATAAATGTAAATAATTGTTTTAAAGATTATACTTGTATTATGTTCAATCTCTCCATTTTTCCACTGTTCATTACTGGGCACAAATGTACTGTATGTACACCCTTCTGGTGCTGGCAGACACATAGAAACCTCCCTGCAGGGTGCGCTTTGCGAGCACACCAAAAAAATTGCGAGCGGAAAAAGAAACATTTCACCTCCGCTGCTGCAACTCCATCCTAGGGGAAACACTGAACCTTTAAATATTACAAGAAGTTGTCTCCCTTAATTCATAAGGGGTGGAACTAGACCATTATCCAGTTCTCCCAAGCAAGGCTAGTATACCGGTCCTTCATCTATAATATGATGATTACCCTTGTCGTTTAATTGTCCATTTTTGGTCATTTCAGTATTCCTGCATAACCCAACTCGGCTGTTTATTCATGTCGTGCATCGCCCTATGTGGGCCTTACTCATCCATTCTATATGCCATTACGCTAACAACCAATCTCATGCGTATAAATGTAAATTAGAATCACTTAGGGGTGCAAATGACTACACTAGTGTGCACTTAAGAGCATCATGTCTTTGTGTCTATCTAATGTGACCACAGCGGGGCGCTTGACCAACGTCTCTTGCCTCTCGGCCGCAGAGCTTTGAGATGCTAGTGTGTTTCATAATCAGGTGATTGGCAATCGAGAAGGACTTTGTCTGTTCCAGCTGTTTGTGATCAGTCCCAAATAAATATGAAGTGAGATGATCCTGGCAATTCCGAAAATAGCCAAAGAAATCGTTTGTTCTAATGTGCATATTTTATTCAGTTTAACTGACCGTAAAGAATAGGAAGACAAAATTTTTATGTATTACAGATAGTAAGTAAAATTGTTACAGTAGTGATACTGTTTTATTGTGTTTTACTGTGCTTTGATAGTGAAATTTTTTTTACATCCTAGTCTTCATAAGCTGCTGAATTGTTGCATCTTTTATGCATTATGCCTCCCCCACAAAATGTGTGTTTAGTAGCCCTTATTAAGAGGCAATAGACGACGTATGATTACAATCATAGCCAGTACATGTATTCAAGAGTATATAATTACAATCAGAACATTTAAATACAATTAAGGCCTGAATATTAATTAATTTGAAATATAACTACGTTTCTTCCACTGCAAGATAATTATTGATGTTTCAAACATCATTTTTGCCGACGGCAGCATTCCATAATTCTCAGTAAAGCACCTCAGTTTGTGATCATCCAGATGTTTCCTATTGATTTGGGTGTGATGCCTATTTTAAGACATAAACTAGTGAGTGTCTTCATGTGTCATTCACCTGCAAAGGCGTCTCAGTGACCTGAAAAAGGCATTGATTTGTGAAACAAGCATATCCAAATGGTGGAGAAGACAACGACCATTCCAGCAATTAATGAATTACATTCACAAGGTTTGAGAGGATGCTCTACAGGCAGCGCCAGTGACTGTGTTCCCACCTATCGTCCTCAGAGAGCGGCCAGACCCTCTCCAGCGCCGCCAGGGCCCCACGCCACCGCAGCTCTCTGACTTTAATCAAGTACGGAGGGAAACTAATCACAGAAAATTGCTTCGGCGCTCCCTACAATACTTTCATCACTCACCGCTTAGACACACATCCTTTGTCACTAGTTTGTCCACCGCCTTGCAGGGCAGGCGTACGACATGTTATGTTACGAGCATCAAAGACGGCGATCACATTTCAAACCCGTCACGTTTATATGTTTTAAACAAGTTATGTCTTGGCTCTAATGTTGATATGCTTGGGTTATAGTAGAGGACGTTGAGTACTCTACTGGTTTGAAGTGGTTTCTTCACAAAGCCCGGGAACGAGTAGGCCTGTGGGATTGACGGGGCTGTCTTTAAAGATGTCCTAGTTATAAAATGGTCAAGACTCGAACCGCAGGTGCCGAGTTAGGTCGGGCCGCCCTTTAATGTCGGACCTTAATGGCGACTTCCTTGGCATCTTCTGTGTCGCCTTGGAAACAGGGCCTAACTGTGTTAAAGTGCCCGTCACTTGCCATAAATCCGCCCCTCTTCGACCAAAGTCCTCTCCCAAGTACATAACGGCTTGAAATTGTCCGAGTGAATATGATCGTGATCTGCCACCTATGTGTTTGCGTTGGTGTTGAGTGAGAGACCACGTGATGCCTGCCATGCTGCACATGAATCTGATAAACTCCTTGCCCTGGGATGAATACATACCTATTAACCCTATGTTCAAATAGGGTTTCTGCCCCCATGCCAGTGGTGGCAAGAATGATCATTGCTTGTTAATTGATAAAAAAAATCCAGCCATGCAGAAAGTATCCAACCGTTACCATGGTGTAGTACATGTTTTTCGTTCCTCTAAAAGCCCTGTATACTAATAACGAGAATGCATTACAGCTAGCCAGCGCATGTCTGTTCCCAAGCAAGAGCACAGGAAAAGAAATAATTGTTTTATTACCAGGAAACAAATAAGCGTTCCCAACGTTGTTTCTCCCATGCACTCCAGCTACTGGCCTTATATTGCTTCTGGAGCGCCACTGTAATTACGGAAGATTGCCTTTATAGATGTGGCTCCCTCGTCCAATGGGAGGAGAGGAGTGTGCTGCCGGGATCCCTGTAGTGTGGGCAGAACAGCTGTGGAGGCTCTTCAGAGAGGACAAGCTTCTCAATGAGGTCTCAGTGGCTGAGTGTTTATCCATCTTGTTCCCTAGATGTAAACAGCTTGCAAGGACCGAGGGGAGAGGCACTGTGGGGTGCCTGTGTGACTCCCCCTTATAATGGACACTTCTTGTCACACAAGTTAACGTACGTGTACCTCATGCCAATGTCAGAGCACAACACGATAGGGTAGTATTGGTCGGTGGCACGGACCGCCCTTATGTCACACATCATCAAGCCTATTCAACAAATTTATTTTGAAAAACAACCAAGAACGTCTAATGTGGTAAAGTATAAAAGCGTGGCCGAGCTGCAGACTTTGAGAAGAGAGGGTTTGTCTCAAGTGGTCCACGGGAGGCCTCTTGGAGACCAGATGGCACCCAGTGTGAATCGCTATCATGGCTCCATAGCAGCACAGAGCAGACACCATGGCCTCTGAAATGTGCATGCTGACGCCTGCAGCCACATTTTGTTGTTATGTAACCGTAACCATCTCACTCAAGTAGAAGCCCTGAGCTGTCTGGTGGCAAGGGGTCATCGCTGAAAGCATTTTTGCCAAAGTGCACCTCAGAGTTCATACGTTTCTATAATTATGAACGTAACTGATTCCGTTTGGAGCTCACAGGTTTTTATGCTTTCTGCTTCCAAGTGTTCTGACCAGCTGCCGCTGGAGGGTTGAGAGAGTTGTGCGAGGTGAAAGGCCACCTCGCTAGACACAGACTAATACAGATACTGGAGGTAATGTAGTTTTAAAGGTGACTCAATGGATGCAAAGTCACTTCTGGGTTAAACACATTTCTCACTGCTACTGGTGTTGCAGTACGTCATGGATCACGAGGAGGAAGCATAGCGTTTGATTTGCTTGGCTAGTAATGTGTTAAATGCCTCAGCAGAGCTGTCAAGCCCCATTAGCCAGCTGCAGCAATTCAGTCCTTTATGGCGGTCTGAGGTCCACAGGAAAGGCTCGGAAATGCGAGTTTGGATGAGGCTGATAACTTGCTCCAAAAATATCTTGCTGCCCGAGCTCTCCAGACCACTAGGGGAAAACGAGCATTGCAATATTCAAAGCTATTATGAATACTTCAGTGCTTTTGCTTCTGTGTGTGTGTGTGTGTGTGTGTGTGTGTGTCTGGGAGTTTGTGTGTGTGTGTCTGGGAGTTTGTGTGTGTGTATGTGCGTTTGTTGCTACAACAAACATACACAGCCAATCACATTTGTTTCAAAATATGCATTAGTAAAGGTCAACCATCGTTATTATCTCAACCGCAAAATTACTTTTGTTTTCACATAAGGCCCAAATTAACCTCAAATCCATTATGACTTCTGTTTGAAATATTGGCTTATTTTCCGACTTCATTTCGGTTAAAGGTTATACCACCTTAAGTAAGTAAGTCCTTGAGGCTTCTATATAGCTATGCATATATATATACAGCAGGTAGTGTGATTGTTTTTCATTTTTTGCCCTCATGAGTTCTTCCATTTTAAATGGCTTTTAAAATAATAATGGCAGAACTATTTAGGCTTTCTTGTTCAATAAGCACCAAGGGGAAGGCATGTATATTTGATGCCCCAGTCTCCGAGGGTGTTATTCACCGGGCAGGCAGCTGATCTGCTCTCCGCTAGGTAAGCCTTCTCCTCTGTTGTCAGCAGCCCTGTGATGTGGAGAATCATATGCATACGGGTCGTTAATATCTTAAACCACACCTACAGATCCTGTAGGTCACATTGTTTATTTTACCGGAAACCAACTAAACATACTTAAATTCATGTACGCATGCGCTGTTTAATATATTGTCTGGGTTACGTACATAGCTGGAGTAGTAGCAGTTAAATTAGACAATGAAATGCTTTAAATACTAAAGCACTAAAACCATAATGTTTTCGTTTCAGTTTAAATCGTAAAAGCAACAACTACTATTGTGCAATGAATGAAATAAATTTTGGATAATAAATACCCATACATTACAAAAATTAAGTTTGTGTTAAATGGGCCAACGTGACACTTCATAAGGCATTAAGGTACAGATCTTTGTAGTCATGAAGAGTCATGATTTATAGCAACATTAACACCCACTTTATGCTCACATGAAATCTAAGGTATAGGCTAAAGTCTTACACAACATCCATTTTATTTATGTATGTCTACATGGTTATAAAGCAATAGATAACTGTTTACAATAAAGCTTATACCATAGCAGTCAAATCACACCAGTCAACAGAATAAATAACAAGTATCACTTCACATTTTACAAAAGTAAAATTGTCACGGAAACAATAAAGCATTTTTTACAGGAAAAATAGAAATGTATATCAGGTAAAGGCAGGGATTGTGGATGGAAAAACCAACAACAATTCCTGGGTTAAGAATCAGAAGTCTGTGATTCATATGTGTTGCATCTGCGTTCCTGATGCTCACCCTAAAGAACCGTAACAAAGACCTGAATTACAGATGCACTTACAGATGCACTAAACCTTTCTTCACATGTCCTTGCTCTTGTTCACAGGTGTAAAAGCAGTCTTGAACAATACTGTTAATATAAACACTGTAAAATGTCAGCTATGCCTTTCAATGAAGGTTGTTCCCTCTGTTGTTCAATCCATCTGTCAAGAAGATACTCAATGATGTCTTAGATGGAGACAAAGAGAATCACAAGTTTAAAGGTGTTACGTTAATATATTTTCTGCTATAGATTCTGGCCTTAGCAGAGCACAGACTCAGATCATGTTAGGCAGCTTTCCTATGTCTCCCTCCATGTGATCTATAAAGATCATTCAGGGGTCGATGTTCCACGACATCCATGACACCGTCCAACAATGGATCGATTCAATGAATCAATTGAAATTCAAACACATTGTAGCTGAGAGAGGATCAGACCTCAGTGGTGGAGACCTGGGTGACCTCCGTCTGCAGGTCCTCCGTCTGCAGGTCCTCCTGCACGCTCCCGCTGCCCGGCACGCCGCCCACCGGGCCCATGCCTAGTCATACAGGCTTCTTGATGGACTCTGCCCGGGCGCATACGGACACGGGCTCCCGGGTGGTGTTGCGGGCCCTTGAGAAGCTGCTCTGGTCCATGCGGGCTCGATTGAGCAGACAGAAGTCCCTGAAGCACCTCTTGAAGTTCTCGTCCAGGAAGGCGTAGAGCACGGGGTTGAGGCTGCTGTTGGTGTAGCCCAGGGCGATGCACAGGTGCCACAGGGCCACCACCAGAGGGTTCTTCTGGTCGATGGTCACCATGGTCTTGACGATGATGAAGATGTGGATGGGCGTCCAGCAGATGATGAAGGCTGCCACCACCACCAGCACCATGCGGGTGATGCGTCGCAGGTTGCGGTCCTTCTCCTTGGAGCCGGAGAGAAGGCGGACGCTCTTCAGACGCATGATCATCAGGCCGTAGCAGGCGGTTATCACCAGCACCGGCACCACGAAGGCAAAGACAAACACGGAGATCTTGGTCACCGTGTCCCAGTACCACTGTGGCTCTGGGAACCCCAGGGTGCACACGGTCCTGCCTGAGGACACAAAAGGATGGATGGTTTAGCACAGGGCCACATGGAGCAACTGGATACAGGGGTGCCCAAATTCTTCAAAGTGGAGGGCCAAAGTTTAATCTGGGTGGTAGGGTCGTGGGCCTAATAATCCATCTGGCTTCTTTGAATCAGAAAAATTATTGAAGCATTAGAAATATTTGAAGACAGAGTTAAATCAGCAATAGTAGTAGTAGGGTTAGGGTTAGTGCAATAAACAAAGTAAACACAAAACATGCCCCCATTAATCATAAAGAGCAGAACATACTCATAAATTGACACATTGGAGGTCTTGGCCTACAACATTCAGCCTGAAAGTAGGCATCAGTGGGAGAAATGAAGCCTGTCCTTGGGTTTTAAAAGTCTCTCAATATCAGGCTCCAGATGACTAACTGACAAAGTAAGAATGTCATGTAGGTGAGAGTCAGATAAAGGCGTTAAAAAAATAAATATATATAATTATTATTTTTTTTATACTGTGGGCAAGGCCCCTAAATGGACAGCCATGAGGGAATGAATAACCCGGTGCGGATGAACACACGTTAGAAAGAGCTTGCCAACGAGCTTGCCAACACACATTTTCACTCTTGACCATTAAACATAAAGAAGTACTACCTACTCTACACGTTCTCTAGGCCTATTCACTTTTTAATCATTGCACAAACCAGCGAAAACCAACACAGCCTCACCTGTGTAAGTCTCCTTGGTAACGGCCATCACCATGACGGGTACTCCGATGGCGGAGGAGAGGATCCAGATGCAGACGTTGATGAGCTTGGCTTTGGCGGGAGTGCGGAAGTCGAGGGCACGCACGGGGTGGCACACGGCCACATAGCGGTCCACGCTCATCATGGTCAGGGTGAAGATGGAGGTGAACATGTTGTAGTAGTCGATGGCGATCACCGCCTTGCAGAGCAGCTCTCCGAAGGGCCACGTGTTCATGAGGTACTTGGCGCTCTGGAAGGGCAGCGTGCTGGTGGCCAGGGCGTCCGCCAGGGCCAGGTTGAAGATGTAGATGTTGGTGGCCGTCTTCATCTTGGTGTACCTGATAAGGACGAGAAGCAATGGGGAGGGTCCAAATGAGGACGCTGCTTTCATGTGTCATGATGTTTGGTGATGATAGCGCAGCTTGTAGCGATGCGAGCAGCAGTAGCTCAGGAGAGCGGGTTGACTTGTAACTGGAAGGTTGCCAGATCGATCCCCGGCTCCTCCTAGCTGAGAGTTGAGGTGTCCTTGAGCAAGGCCCCTAATCCTAACTGGCTCCCATGAGCCATGGATGTCGCCTTGCATGGTGTGAATTCAAATGTGGTGCTACTTTAGAAGGCTTCTACACCACAGTGCAGTAGAGGCCAAGGTCTGCTGCCATAGTTCACATTGCCGACTGATGTTTGTCTGCTTTCATTCCTTTGTGGCATTAGACCATCTTCTGAGTTTTTTACACAACACATCAGAAAGGGCAAATCGCAAACCATCCAATATTGGCAACAACGGATAAACAACTGTTATCGTACCACTAAGTGCTGGTTATTGTTTGTTGCGAGCCACCACTTAGTCTTGTTGACGTTGCACTGCTAACAGAGTTAATTTAATTCAGAAATCTGTTATTGCCTTGAATGAATTAGAGTCCTTATCGTAATATATTATCACTGGCTAATCGCATGTTATAAGATCAGCTGTAGAAAGTCTCTGAGCAACATATTTAAAGACATGATAAAAAAGTGATTGACATTATCTTTAAATGGGTTGTAGCTTTCTCAAGAGCACATAAATGACTTCTTTGATCTTCATGGACCATGGATAACTTTAAATATTTAGTGTTTGGTATTCATGTGCTTCTTTTTGAAGATGTGTGGATGTTGGCATTGAGTCGCTTTATATTAGCCTAAATATCCCTTTTTAATTCTTAACTCATTTAAATTCTGTAAATTTGTCTCAGATTAGAGTATATTCTGCCAAAGGGCACCAAATGCAGGGCAGTCTTGTGTGTGAAGGTTATGAATAACCTTTTCCAAATTATGTTTGCTATGTTCACCGAGGTATAAAGTCCAATTAAGTTATTTCAACACCAGTCTGCAATAAAGCAGACATTCCAGTCCAATAGCAAAAACATCTAATTAAATGATTCAGCTCATTTACCCTCGTCACCCCTTCCTCAACACTACCTCCACCCTTCTGCCTTTCCACCCTACCTCCTCTAGTCAGCCCCAATAACAATCACAAATCATAACTAAGTATAAGCTAAGCTTCATTTAAAACGCCGGAGCATTGCTGAAGCCACCATCACGAACATTTATTAACGGTTTTCAAAGTGGCTCGTTTAAGTATGTAACTTAAGTTACATGTCTAATCGTGTTTGTTTGTTTGTTTTAATAGCCAGAGGAATGTATTCTCCATCTTCTTCTTCTTTAATGATGATGTTTTCTTACCTCACCACACCGTACATAACGAGGATGTTCCCGAGCAGCCCCACAACACAGATCAGAGAGTAGAGCGCTGTGATGCAGACTGCGATGATCAGGTTGGTGCTGTCCCTACTGCTCGCGGGGCCGGTGCCGTTTCCCATCGGATTCTCAGGCACAGGGTCGTCGAAAAAAGTTACGTTTAAATTATGAAAAGAAGCGGTGTGTTGGTCGCGGAGATCCGCTGTTGAAACAGTTGTGTACTCCATGCCTGGAAATTCAGCGTGAAAAAATAGGCTTTACCAATGAGTCCGAGAGACGCTTAAAAAAACAACATCCAGCGATGCACGAGCAGAAACGCTTATTAAAACACTTCCTACAGCTTCTGGCAAAAGTGATGTTGTAACGGTTAAAGCCCCCAGGAGAGCAGGGATGATGTTACCCCTATTGCTTTCCTCTCCAGAACTCCCACTTTCTCTCTCATCCGCTGCGCGATGCGCACAATAACTAGCACCCTTGGATAAGTGGAGAGGCTGCACAGAGGGAAAGTAAACGACTAAGTACCCGCAGCGTTATTTCTCATTCAATCCTAAACCACCACCACGCTCTGCAGTTCGTCTAGCATGATAGTGCGCGTGTTTATTTTAGATCATCCTTAAGACGTGTTGTTCTTGCCTCATGTTTGAACATGTTCCTGCATTCACTGAAATGATGGATGTTGAATTAGAACAAATACTTTGATGAGCCATGATCTCTTATATATTATGCTACATATTGACTTCTGAAACTACACATTTTCCTATTTGGCTCGACTGTCGAAATTGCGCACAGTGGGCGAATGTTTTTTTTCTCACACACACACACACACACACACACACACAAACAGACGCAAACACACACGCAAACAGGCGCACACACACACACACACACACACACACACACACACACATAGATTTGCGTGTGTGTGGTGTGCCCATGGGCATGAAAACCTTCTGTGCTCATTGTCAATTTGAATACAAATTGTACATTTTTAAATGTTGTGAAAAGTTTATTCGGAAACAGATGCAGGGGTTAGGAGGCATCTGGTACAAGCATACCTACAGGTTGACTGGAGGTGTCGGAATCTAACCTAGTGCCCAACCAGTACGGGATAGTTTACAAGTGTACTGGTTAGCAGAAGGCCCCCCCGGTGTGCTGTAAAACACCCCCTACTTACCCTTCATTGTTGTGCTCTCAATGTGCGAGGTCTTCCGGAATCGAGAAACAATTAGTTTGTAATGTTGATGTTCTGTTATTGTAGTGGGTTCTATTTAAGTGTCCATTTGTACTTGGCGGAGGGGAATCCTTTACTTGTATTCACATGGCTGCATTACTGCCAAATGTGCTCGCATCCTGATAGAAACCACCTGTTTCCTAGAAACAGAGATGTCTCTTAAATAGGAGCCATTTCTGCCTAGCGTAACACAGTCCCCATCACTGGAGATTCTCTGCAACAAAAATAAAAGTCAAAATATTAGTGTTCTCCATGAGGTGCAAGAGGGAGAATACAGAGAAGCATATGCTGGACGTGGGAGGCCTGCTACTGCGAACAGGAGAGCCCTCCTCTGTAAAAGATGTGCAGTCTCCTGAGCTGCAACCTTTGCAATCCGGGGTGGAATCGATATCCTGACTTTGAAAAGTCCTCAGACAAATGACTGCCTTTGGAATCCCAGTGGAATCCATTCAATAAGTTGATGATTTTGGTGACAAAGGAATCTTGGGTAATCTCAGAGGAACTGCATGCAGTGCTACAGCTGCTACTTTGCTATTTGCAGCTACTATGTCAAGCTTGGAGGATAATTTAACTGGATCGAACAGGCTTTTCATCACACAACCGAGTCTACATCGCCACAATAGCCAAATTTGACATCGGCACTTCATTGGGTTTAGCCAGGTTAAACCTCTGGTTGACTGTAATGATGCTCGCCGATAATAAGTGGCCATCTTGTCTATCAGGAATCCTGTTGAGCCTTTGCGGAGCCGTGAAAAACAATGGGTGACGTGTGGTGCTCTGGCGTTGGAGGACATAAATACAGTCGTAATCGGGGTTGGGGGGGGGGCGGGCGGGCTTCGGTCAATTATATCGACGTGAGGATTCTCCAGGAGTCCCAATCCCCGTCTGAACCCCCCAGCGTGAGCCTCCATTAGGGTTCAGGAACCACACCAAAGAGAGAGAAAAAAATTCCATTCGATTGCATGGGACATTGACGCACACGCAAAGATTCCTTTGTGTGTGCGATCATTATCTCCAGAGGACGGATTGATCATTATTCCCACATTGATGACTTTCACGTCCTGGGGCTTGTCCCCCTGGTCGGAGCGGAGCAGCCGGTCCTCTGGGAAAGACAGGGGGGTCGGAGGTCCCCATGGCCACCACACGCAGCCAGGAGAATTCATGTGGAGGGGCCACACACACACACAAACACACACACACACGCACACACACGCACACACACACACACACACGCACACACACACACACACACACACACCAGACACACCAGACACACACACACACACACAGAAACACACGCACACGCACACACACACACACACGCACACGCACACACACACACACACACACACACACACACACACAGGTAACAAGTTTATATAGTAACTGTTGGTTTTAAATATTGATATGATTTTTAAACATGGAGGTTAGTAGGCCTACTGATGTATAATGCCTCATCCAACTCTCTGGAAATTCGTAACTCAAGATACAGCCACTTTATTTGAAAGAAAATAATCAGCTGCAGTATAGATTTATTTTAAAGGTTTTTGGCTCTCAGAATAATATTTCTAGCCAGATCGTGTACAATGATGTTTCTTTCCGCTTCTCCTCACGCCGATCGAACTGAAACGTTGTCATTAAAATCAGGGTATGTGTAGAACATAAAGACGGCTCTGCTGCTCTGCTCTCATGAGACTCATTGCAGATGATCACTCTAGTAATTTTTATCTTTGAATGCTTTTTGATTACCAACAGTTCTCAGGTCTGCTGTTCATTGATGACTATTTCCATGTACATTTTTATTTGTGAACATGAAATTCCATAGCTTTCACATCAGCACCATTTATACAGAGAGGTATTCAGTGAGAAAGATGTTATTATTTATGGGGATTGATTCAATGCTGTCTCAGTTGACAATTAGTTGTGCAGCAGTGACTTCAGTGGATCGACAGATTACTTTTGTGATTCATTCCACGTGGTGGAAATACATTAGCATATTTAGATAGAACGAAGGCGGTACACATTTCACCTCACGACACATCATTAAACCTTTCATCTCACAACTCGTTATCAGAGGCTGAGCTAATGCTTCATGCTACGGCTCCCCAGATGCTCTGAGTGTGTCTAGAAATGTAGACTGCATCTCAGGCTCCGAACATCACTGCTGTGGTTGTAATCAGTAACATTAAGAAAAGCTGTAAGAGTTGTACAATTTACCTTTACTGCTTTGAGGAAGAACATTTGCATTCAACGGATGAGTGACAGCTAAATAAACCGCATATTTTCTTTGCTTTCATTCCGACCTTTCATTTTCTATCCCCTTCTTGCGACTCTCCATTTTTCGACCACCTGTCTGTCTGCGAGCACAATGCTGCAGTGAGCCTAGTGCCTTGCTCTCAGGCTGGTCTGTTGACGTGACACACTGCTTGTTATTATTGCCCTGGGCAGGAGTCTTCTCCGGGGGCGGGTTGTTTGTGTGAGAGTGTGTGTGTGTGAGTGTGTGCGTGTGTGAGTGTGTGACTGTGTGTGTGTGTGTGCGTGTGTGTGTGTGTGTGTGAGTGCGTGTGTGTGTGTGTGTGTATGTATGTGTGTGTGTGTGTGTGTGTGGTTGTGTGTGTGTGTGTGTGTGTGTGTGTGTGTGTGTGTGTGTGTGTGTGTCATTGTGTGCTGAGAGAACAGAACATGGGGTCGGTGTCAGAGAGGCGGAAAATTAGATGGAAGGGAAGTACAATGAACCCATGGCTTATTTCTCTCCCTCTCACTTACTCACTGTCCCTCTTTGTCTCTTGTCACTCTCTCTCTCTCTCTCTCTCTCTCTCTCTCTCTCTCTCTCTCTCTCTCTCTCACTGTTTCTCTATTTTGCTCTCTCTGTCTCTATCTTCTCTACCTCACTGTTTCCCTCTTGTTCCTGGCACAGAAAACACTCAAACACTCAGTAAAAGGAACATGTGACCAGCAGCTCTCTCTCTCTCTCTCTCTACAGAAATATACAAACACACATACACACACACACACACACACACACACAAACACACACACACACACACACACACACTCCCTTGGACACTATCACACACTCATTCTAACGCATACACACACAAACACTCAAACTCAGCAGGAGCAGATTCCTACATAAAAAAATGGTTTAACTGCTGCAGGCATGAGGAGCAAATGATGAGCTTACATAATGGTTGACACGTCAGTCCCTGACCTCAGGTGATTATTCACTTGGTCAGTTGTGTGGTACTCATCAGCGCTCAGCAACACTCGCCAGTACCAGTACTCACTCACAGCACACACTCACCAGCACTAACCAACACTAACCAGCACTCACCAGCCATAACCAGCACTCACCAGCACTAACCAGCCCTAACCAGCACTCACCAGCACTCACCAACACTCACCAACACTAACCAACACTCACCAGCACTAACCAACACTAACCAGCACTCACCAGCACTAACCAGCCCTAACCAGCACTCACCAGCACTCACCAACACTCACCAACACTAACCAGCACTCACCAGCACTCACCAACACTAACCAGCACTCACCAGCACTCACCAGCCCTAACCAGCACTCACCAGCACTAACCAACACTAACCAGCACTAACCAGCCCTAACCAATACTCACCAGCACTAACCAACACTAACCAACACTAACCAATACTCACCAGCTCTAACCAATACTCACCAGAACTAACCAGCCCTAACCAGCACTAACCAGCACTCACCAGCACTAACCAACACTCACCAGCACTAACCAGCACTCACCAGCACTCACCAACACTAACCAGCACTAACCAGCCCTACCCAATACTCACCAGCACTAACCAGCCCTAACCAACACTCACCAGCACTAACCAGCCCTAACCAATACTCACCAGCACTAACCAGCACTAACCAATACTCACCAGCACTCACCAGTACTCACCAGCACTAACCAGCACTCACCAGCACTCACCAGCACTCACCAGCACTAACCAGCACTCACCAGCACTAACCAACACTAACCAGCACTCACCAGCACTCAACATATATTGAGTATATATATATATTGAAAGTTTCTGATGGACGACATCTTGTCGAAAAATCTGAAATCCCAGATGAAGCTGGTAACATGGGGTTGTCAAGGAAACTGCAGCCTAATCTCCATTTGAATTATTTCTTGAAAGAACTGAGGACAGCAGTTGTTAATTGTGCCTGCTGCTCAATCTCTGGGAGGTAATACAGCATGAATTTCATGTGGGAGAAGCTCTAATCAATCATAGGTTGGAGACTGAGGTCTGTCCCAGAAACCGGATTTACAAATGTCATAGGAGACACAGGAATCCCTTCTCGTCGGATAGCATAACCTCTGCCGGTCTCATTGATTTTGTCTTCAAACGAGACACTGGAAGTCTGTTGTGCAGAAGCTGCTAGAGGAGTTCATGTTTAAATGATTGTGCTGAAAGACTTTTCACAAATGACAGAACACTGATGACCCCTCAGTATTTTTATGTAAACGACTCAGTAAGATTAATAATTGATGTTTTGTGGTGCGAAGCAAACAACAATACGTCTCGCTAATTTATCCAGATAATGGTCGGTGGGCATCACACTAAACAATATATCCATTATACCAAACCCTTCTCCCCTGGTGCCCTATAGTGCTGAATCTAATGTCATTCTCACAGATCTGCTTGTATTTCGGACACCAGATTGAATATCAATCAACTATTTAGTAGATCTGTGGTCAGAAAGTAGTTTTATTTTGCTTCTTTTTAAGTGTTAATTTGTGTTGTGTTGGGGCTCTGAGACGCCAGTTAGGGTCTTCTGTATCTCATCATGAATCTCATGTTGAGGCGGGCTTGCACATCAGAATGCATTATCCGATTTTTTGTTGGCGACACTCGACATTTTTAGAGGACTCAAGAGAGTTGTAGTACTGTAAAATCCTAAATCAAAGTAAATATACTGTTACCTTTGTTTTCTAATGCATTTTGCATGAGAAAGGCTGTGGTAGTTATATATATATATATATATATATATATATATATATATATATATATATATATATATATATATATATATATATATATAATGATGCCCCATAATAACAAAGAATTGTACAATTTACTACGAAACCATGACATAAAAAAACTACCAACACAATAGTTAACATACCAATGCTCCTATGCTTCCAAAATGGCGGTGGTCAATATGATGTGACTTTTGTTGACCCTAAACTGACACATGATATGTCAAATATGATCAAGCAGCACTTGCAGGGAAGGAAACGGTAAGATAGCAAACAGAGGTCAAAGTGAAGCGGGTCTGCATGGGGGCTGAGAAGAGAAGACTAGTCTGTAAGACCGTGAACAGTGCAACATAAATCTATTTATTGATTTTACATTCAAACTAAAAAAGCCCATTTCCTTTCATGATGAGTTCTGAGCACTGTTTGACCGCCATTTGGCCGCCATTCGCTGTTTTTCTGCCTGTCTATCTATTTTTTTTTTTTATCTGTGACTACTGACTACTAAAAATGAATAACTTTCATGAATACACAAAAGACAGTAACACAAATGTACGAGCAGAAATGATTGATCAATCTTGATGATTTGACCGACCGCTTAAATGCCTCACACACACAGGGCTCTGTTGCATGTGTGTGTGTGTCCTCATACATTAGGCTTCACTTTCCTTTAGCTCCCTGCTAAAGAGCCAGGCAGCGTAACCCTACACCAATTATTCCACCAATCTAATCCAGATCAGTGTGGGTTTGGCCGGGTCAAGCCAGGCGGTCTCAGGCCTCACCACGGAGGAGCCGTCCGTCCCAGGGAAAGCGGAGGGCCTTGTTTAATCACCGTCTAATCGGAGACGAGGACCGCGTGGGTTGGAGAACTAATAAGATTAAGCTGGATCTGATGATTAGAATAAATCCATGACTAAAAAATTAAGGCGCCGCAGTCAGGGGGCAATTAAGGGAAAGCTCTCGCTGAACACTGAATGCAAAGTTAAGAAAAAGGTGTGATATTCAAGGAAGGAAAGAGGATGATTGTAGACGTTGGGCTCCGGTTTTCCACCAAACTAGAACGGTGAAGAGTATAAAGTGTGGGAGGGTCTTCTTCAAATGGCCAAAGCACTCATTTTCCGGTGAAAGGCTACCATTAACGCTAAGCAGTGACAACACTGGGCACAGGGAGGCTAGCGCTGCAGCGTCCATTCATCCAGAAGCTGCTCCGCGGTTGTTACACAAGGGGAGAGGGATGGCCTCTTTCCACTGATCTCCTCCTTTGACCCTCAAACTAATCTGTGGTCACTCATGGAACTGGCCACTAACTGGTGTGATTGGGGGGAGGGGTAGAGGAGGTGGTGGTGGTGGTGGTCGTGCTGTATGGGTGGTCGAGGTGGTGATGGAGGAGGAGGTGGTGGTGGTGGCGGTGATGGAGGAGGTGATAAGGGTGGTGGTGTTGATGGAGAAGGAAGTGATTAGGGTGATGGTGGTGATGGAGGTTGAGGTGATTAGGCTGGGGGAGGTGGTTGTTGTGGAGGAGGAGGTGGTGGTGATGGAGGAGGTTGTATGGGTGATGGTGGGGCTGATGGAGGTGGTGGTGGAGGAGATGGTGGTTGTGGAGGAGATGGCGGTTGTGGAGGAGGTGGTGGTGGTGGAGGTGATGGAGGAGGAGATGATTAGGGTGGTGGTTATGGTGTTTGGGGTTGTGAAGGCGGTTAAGGTAGAGGTGGTGGTGGTGGTGGTGAGGTGGTTGTGGGGTTCAGGGTTGGCTAATTTATATGTTGCATGTTTGTGTTGGACAGATATATGATCTTGGCACAAACAGGGAGTTGTTGGTCCGAGGATGTGCATGTAATGAACTCTAGCTCATGCTAAGTGATGCCACATTCAAATACAATAAATACAAATAATATATGGTACAAGTTTTCCTTAGTTTGAGACATCCATATGGTTTCAGCGTTTTATTTTGAATTGTATCACTGATCACTTATCAATTATTATAATGCTCTATATTATTATAAAGCTATCAATTATTACTAAGCCTTATCACAACTTCTTATTCTTCCATTTGAATGTTGTTGTTTTCTGCATTAATCCTCAAGTTCGGCTCAGTAACTCAGTTTTATCACAGAGAGACTGAGGCTCTTCCTCAGAGAATAATTTCCGGTAACAGAACAGCTGCAACCCCATTTCACAGGATAATGAAGCTGATAATGAGTCTTCACAATGGACCTGACATTTGGCACCACTGAGTGCTCACATAATACCAGATTCTAATCCTAGTTATTTTAGGTTTATCTTCTTCGGCACATTGCTGCACCTGGCAGGTTGCTGAAGTTATTCTACTTTCCTCCTGATCAACTCTGCCACTTGAGTCAAGTTATTTCCTGTAAATGCAATGAACAACAGGCACAAACTCCCTTTGCACGATCACAGTGAAAACACTGTGATTTGAATTAATTCTGAAGAAACCCTTATAATGACTTCATCAATTTGGTGGTCTCTCCACTCGTAGTTCCGTTGCATTTTGCTGCAAAGATTTCAGTTCTGTGATAAATCTTTGAATGTATTTATGACACTAATGACATTGTGATCGAATATCATCAGAAACATAGCATGTCTGTAGCCCCTGGGGAAACCGACAAGTTGTTCTAAATCACTCTCAGTCACCAAGTCTCCCTCCGTCCCTCTCAGATTCAGATTCAGATTCAGATTTAACTTTAATGTCATTAAAGTACAAGTACAGAGACAACGAAATGTGGTTGGAGATCTAACCAATAGTGCAAAATAGAGGTTAAGGTGCAAATTGAACATGATTAGTGCAATATAAATACAGTATGGTTTAAATAATAGGGTTGGATATTGCAGGAGTAGTGAATACAAATTAGAAAGTAAAGTGACGAGGATGAAGAGCATAAGATGGATGTAACGGATATCCAACCGTCGTATCCCTTTCTCCCTTCTCTCTCTCTCTCGCTCTCTCCCTCTCTTTCTAGCTCTCTCTCACTCTCTCTCTAGCTCTCTCTCACGCTCACTCTCTTGCTCTCTCTGACTCTCTCTCTCTCTCTCTCTCTAGCTCTCTCTCTCACTTTCCTCCTCTCTGACTCTCTCTTTCTCATCTTAGACATACAAGGCAGTAAGAACTGCCTGTTGCTCAGCTTGTACCATCACACCATCAGACAGCTACCCCAGCAAGTGAAATATGGAAGGAATTTAAACTGTTTTATCGTGAATCTTTCTAAAGTCGCAAGGGTGGGCGTGAAAGATTTACACTCGCTTGTAATGGCGTCTGAACACGTTGGAGGATGAGACTGGTGTCAGTCCATATAAATCCATACCGTGTTTTCCATACAGCAGGTATCCCAGATTAACCCATTTGTGCCGGCTGCTGCGCGGCGCAACATTGTATCTAGTAGATAGCCGGCACAAATGGGTTAAGCCGTCAAAAGTGAAAATACTTTTTGCCAAGAGGAAATACATTTTTCCACATGTCTAACATAAATTTCAATGTTCAGATTGAAAATTGATCAATCAATCAAAGATCTGATCATATGTTGATCATGAGTCAGTTTCTCTGAGGAATTTCTTTATATAGAGTTGTGCTCCTTTTGAGCAGTTATTTGTTAAGTGACAATATAAAGACTATTATTGTTGGTTGGTTAGGGTTAGGGTTACATAAAGAGAGTACATAAATCAATCTGTTGTTGTGGTCGTCCAAGGTCCGAGGGAAGGACGGATCAATCTGAAGCTAGTTTACTATTACAGCCAGGGTTTACCTCAGCCTTCTATATTGACTCGTGATTCCCTGTAACCAATCTATAGGCATACCTGTTATACGGAATGCACCAACATAGAGCAAAATCGAACACACATGTCAATGCATGCATTGACTGAGACTGAGACTTCAATAAAAATGGATTCAGTCAAACAGACCAATGTAAAGGGGATTTGAAAGTCACGTCAACTTAGTTTAATTCCTGCCTGTAAAATACGACCAAGTGTCATTTTTTGATTTTAGAGATTTTTAGATAGTTGGTGGAACATCAGGATTTAGTTTTGTAATAATTTCAACCTAAATCAATAGTAGGCAATAAATTCAGTCAAGAAATCCCTTCCTCCTTCCTGTGATACTGCAGTTGTTTCCATGGCAATATGACTATTGTCAGACCGTTCCTAGATAGATGCTTCAACATAAGCTACCCCTGAGCGTAAATCTCAACATATTCTCATGTGTTTACCAACATCAGAAAATGCTCCATAACTACGCTATCAAAGAATAAATCAAACTCATAGTATGCTCACCTTCTTGGCAGTTAGTGGCAGGACATTAGGTTTTAGTACGTAGTAAACAGGCTACGAGGGAGAAGGGCTTTCACCAGGGGAGAGGAACTCCTAGGTTCTGTGCTTGGCAGCTGCTGAATCCGTTCTGTATTGAAGGCTTTCTGTGTCAAAGTAAAGGTCTGTTTAGATTTTTGTTCTTGGACAATAATTCTTATTTAAATATGGTATCTAATATGTTGACACTGAAAATTACATATTATTTTTGATTGCACTTCACTCTGATGATAATGGCTGTTTGTAATCGGTATGTTAATAGTAACCTAAAAAAATAACAAATCCAACAAATTGAATCCATTGATGTGTCGACGTTGTGCCTTTATGAACACTCAAAATAATTTTTTCTATCCTTTCTATGATCTATTGTTGCCACCTACTGTGAGATTGTGGTGATACAGTAGACGTTCAAGGAAGTTCATTCTACAACAATTTATTTGAAAACACAAGAGCATTTATTAGTCCATATTAAATTAATTTAGGCCAAGTGGGATGCCGTACATTAACTATTCCAACATCTAATGAAAAAAATGTCTCACATGTGTAGAACATTCTAGAAGAAACCAATGGGGGAAAAATAAACTGATTGTCAAGACTGATTGTTATTAAATTAGGGAGTTTAGAAACACTTTCAGACTACGCAATCAGTCTGGGATTTTAAATATACAAATTAAACAGTTGCAATTTTGAATTTATTATTAGACCTATATTCTAATGAACGCTTTCCCGAAGCAAAAATATGTAACCTGTTTATCCCAGCTAGCTTGCTCTGATTCAACCATGCAAAAAGTCTTTAAGTCAAAAGTATTATTATATTTTAGCAATTTTTTCGATTGTTTTCTTAATCAAAACATACATGCTTACAAATCTTAAAAATATAACATAGTATAAATTATGAGCACACTTTTAGCTGCAGTATTGTAAATCGTCCCTGTCTACAGTGTCATAAAAAATAATTTAATTTCATCAATATCAGCATGATTCCCATTTGGTCTGGAAGGCATCAGCAGAACTGGAAATGCAAGAAAAAACATATATTTAATAATTAAGTCTCTATCTTTCAATCAGTGCCCCACGAAGTAGGACTGAAGAAATGTCATTAAATTAGTTAAAGTAATACTAACACTAGTACCACTGTAAGTATAATTCAATTAATATCAACAGAATAACAAGAGATTTAATTAATCAAACCTCCTGTTTATTGTTAGCATATGCTTATTACTGCATAACCTAATGTTAATTAATTGTTAACTAATGTGCCCTTATAGTAAATTGTTACTTGTTACCATTTGTCCCTCTGTACGTGTTAATGAAGTATGTCAACATTGGTCTTCAGGTTGTACTGATGTTTAGTGAATAGTCTAGAAGTAGTCTAGTGAGCAACGTACCTTCCAGCGGTTTCCACACTCGTTGCACAGCACAAACGTGGTCATGGGTTCATCAGCGCTACGGGTCTGCACCTGAAACACACACACACAGCATCAGTGATGCGCATACATCAGTCCCCGATGTTAACAGAGGATGCACATGGTGTCAGACAAACTGCTATATCGTAGACGAGGACGTGGAAATGGACAATATTATCAGTTCGGATTATTGCTCCCAGAGTCTCTGCACTGTCCTACCCCGACTCTCCAGTGCAGTGTACAGTCATCCTACCAGTGTGAGTGTGTGTGTGTGTCTGTGTGTGTGTGTGTGTGTATATTTGTGTGTGTGTGTGTGTGACTGTGTGTGTGTGTGTGACTGTGAGAGAGTTAGTGAGTCAGCGAGTTTTTGAGTGAGTGAGTGTGTGTGTGTGTGCCTGCGTCCGTGCGTGTATGTGTGTATGTGAGTCATGTGCGTGTGGGTGAGTTTCCATGTGTGTGGGTGTGTGTGTATGTACCTGGTTGTAGCTACAGTTCTTCTTCCGGCACTTGCTGCACTGCAAAAGGTCTGTGGTGGTGCCTCCGGTCTTGGCCATTTGGTGCTCTCTGATGGCCTCCTGGGTGAGAACGTTCCTCAGCTGCTTCAACTCGTCGCTCGCCATTTCCTGAACACACAACACAGGGCGGGGGGGTGTACATGTGTGTGTGTGTGTGTGGGGCAGACCAAATTTTAACAATGGAGATTCTGTTTGCTCTCTGGTGTGGCCCTGTTGAATTAACATAGTTGAGTTCATGCAGAGTTATGTACACAGTACACATAATATTACCTAACTTTCTTTATTTTTTCTCTTTTAATTTTACCTAATTTTCTCATGAACCACAACACAAATAGCATGAAGTGCATTCAGCATGTTATTCCATTTGTAAATGCTTTGCATCGAAACAGGTGCTTCAAGGTTCAACAACTGCCTCAACCCTATGTTCACTTTTACTTTGACTACAGCCACGTAGCTCACACACAACCTCGCACTTCAGCTAGACAGTTAGACACAGAGCAAAACGTCTTCGTATCACACAGTGCCAAAGCGGATTAACATTGATGAAACCCGATCCCTGAGGGGTTCTGGTGAAGCCCGACCGGCTTTACCTCAGCAGACATGGAGGCTATGCGGGTCATCTCGATGTAACCCGCCAGCACGTTCCGGCGCAGGCCCGGGTTCTTGGGGTCCTTCAGGTTGCTGATGCGGCTCCGGACCCGGTTCTTGTACCTAATGTCGGTGGCCCGGATCTCTTGGTAGATATGTGTCTTCTGGTCAAGGACGACAATCCATCTGACCATTCAACCATTACTTTCACGTTAGTAAGGGATGGAGTGGTGTATTCCCCTTATACCAGTTCCGACAATTATTAGTTTATTATTAGTTACTTTCATCCATAACTTTATTGGTTTTTATCAACTTAATCAGCTGAATATTCTCGCTGCTTTGAGTACATTTGAGTACATACTAACCCTAACCCATTTAGCTGAAATCAAGGAAGTCAAGGAAACTTCTGATCAATAGTTGTACACCATTGACTGGTGTTAATGTTGGATTTGGTGGCCATTGCTTTAGAACTGTTAAAAGACATAAGTATCCCGAATAGCAAAATAATCCACATGGAACATAATTGACAATGCAGGATCAAGTATTTAACGGTGCTGTGGTATAACCTCTTATACTGGGTGAAGTTAACATTGAATTGATACGGCCCATTGTCTATGGGCCGTAACAACAAAGTCAAACCAATCAATCCCAGAACTGAAGGATATGATCCTCGATGTCCACGGCCATCTGCTCACAGTTAGCACCAAACTCCATGAAGTCATCTAGGAAGACAAAGAAATAGAAGAATGATTCATTTCTGTGCACACCCCAAAGAGCTTCATAGTTTGTGTCCTATTGTGCAGTGTGCTAAAACAACACCATTATCGAGGCCGTTCAACCCTTATTTTGTAGTAACCATGATGCCCAGCTTACTGTCTGTGCGCAGTGCGGCCGACAGCATCTCGATGCACTTGTCCCGGACCGTGTCTCCGGTGGCCAGGCGCGGGGACAGGGGACCCCCCCGTGGGCTGAAGCTAGGGGACAGCGGCCCCCCACTGGGGCTGAAGCCAGGGGACAGAGCCCCCCCGCCGGGGCTGAAGCCAGGGGACAGGGAGCTGGCGGGGCTTGGGGGGGTCTGAGGGAAGTTGGCTTTGGCTCGTTTGCTAGCCGAGAAACATCAGGTTAGTTGGTCAAAGTGAAGCCGCCGTGTGCTATACATGTTTACACGGTTCCAACCAGCTGGTGGAGCTAATCCCAGGCCTTTCTGAATCTTAAAGATCCCATATTATGCATTTTTAGGTTTAATAATTGCATTTTGGAGTACTACTAGAATAGGGTTACATGCCTGTATATTAGAAATACCCCTTATTATTGTCACACTTTTCATTTCTGCAAAACCAATTTCAGTGTCTTTCAAAACGGTCTGATTTGTATCATATTGCACTAAGGCCCCCCTCCCGAGTAGGCCAGTCTTCTGCGATTGGTCGAACGCTTTTTGCCTGCGTCTGCAAATTCACGCCCCTGAGAAGTTGTAAACACTGCAGGTAGCTGGGAGGTGCGACTTTTGCACCTCAGCACCGCCCACTGCACAGTCTGACTTCACACTGTTACGGTAAAGTTCTGCCGTGAGACGAGAGCACCTGGATCATTTTAGATAAGAGCGCCTGGATCAGGTTAGATGGGAGCGCCTGGATCAAGGTTGGATGAGGGTACCTTTCAGGGCCGTCAGTCGAGGGCTTTCTAACAGGGTTGAACGGTTTGGTGCCGTGAGACTCTCTCCTACGGAGAAACAAAATCATGACTATCATCATCTCCATGCATTTCGGAATAAGATGCAAAAAACAAATGTTTTATATACATAGAAAAGGCAATGTATGCTTTGTAAAGGTGTGAAAGCTTGAACTTTACTGACCTTTCACCTCCAAGTTTTTTCGCTGGCAGTGGGCTTGCCTTCTTGGATTCAGTGGACTCTTTCCTGAAGATGAAATACACCTTTACAAATTGCTTTTCAACGTTACATAGACCTTAAAAAACATAAGTGTTGAGATGACCTGTCAGATTTGGCATCCATCGAATGTCTTTTCACAGGAAGTCCTTGCTTGGAGTCAAAAAAGTCCTTCCTATGGTGAGAAGACCGTATATAGCTTAAAAACAGTTAACATATAACTTAAAACCCATTTTATAAGGCTTAAGACTTTCAACTTAATAGATAATATTTAACTTAAAAACACAAAACCTAAAAATATGTTACATGTACCTTAAAAACACACTACTTAGAACTTAAAAACTAATTACATCTAACTTGAAACCTGGTGATGTACAACTTAAAAAAAAGTTAGTTGTTAAGTGTTAAGAAGACCTGTCCGTTTTTGAATCCAAAGAAAGTCTTTTCCCAGGAAGTCCAGGCTTGGAGTCAAAAGACTCTTTCCTACGGGGAAAAGACAGATGACGTTTAACTTAAAAACAGATTTGATATAACTTAAATGTATTTTTTTTTTTAATAAAAATAATAATTATAATACACAAGATTTCTATCACACTTTTCTATCAGAAAAGTGTGATAGAAAACCAAAATAGGTTTTACAAGAAGTCATAAAACAAAGCAAAAGATGAGGAAAGAAAGGACGGTGCACGAATGAAGTGGCCTTCAGATGACCTGTCAGATTTGGAATCCATCGAAAGTCTTTTCACAGGAAGTCCCATATTGAAGTCAGAAAATTCCTTCCTACGGTGAGAAGAGAAGATGAAATCTAACCTTAAAATAGGTGATATATAACTTAAAAATGGATGATATATAACTTAAAAAAAATAAGCAAAAGTCTTTAGATGACCTGTCAGATTTGGAATCCATTGAAAGCCTTTTCACAGGAAGTCCCATATTGAAGTCAGAAGATTCCTTCCTACAGTGAGAAGATAAATTAAATATAACATAACAACAGATAAGATATAACTTAAAAACACATTATATAAAGCTTAAAAACAGATAACAATTAACAAGAAATTGTTGACACAACTTAAAGACAGATAACAAAACAAATAACTTAAACATAGATGACATACACCTTAAAAATAGATATGGTATAATTTAAAAAAAAACATCTTCAAAACAGAAGTAATACATTTAAAAATGTACATATGACTTAAATAATCAAAAGTCTTTAGATGACCTGTCAGATTTGGAATCCATTGAAAGACTTTTCACAGGAAGTCCCGCCTTTAAATCACTAGAGTCCTTCCTATGGTGAGAAGACAGATTAAATATAACCCTAACAACCATTAACAAATATAATTTAAAAACACATTACATAAAGCCTAAAATCAACCAACAAGAAAATGTTGTCATTTAACTTAAAAACTGATGACATATAACTTAAAACACACAAAACAATAACTTCAAAGAACTGATTAGATATATCTTAAAAACAGAAGTAATACATTTAAAAGAAAAGTCACATATAACTTAAAAAGATAAGTCTTTAGATGACCTGTCAGATTTGGAATCCATTGAAAGTCTTTTGACAGGAAGACTGGTCTTTAAATCACAAGAGTCCTTCCTATGGTGAGAAGACAGATTAAACATAACCCTAACAACCGTTAAGAAATATAACTTAAAAACACATTACATAAAGCCTAAAAATAACCAACAAGACAATGTTGTCATTTAACTTAAAAACTGATGACATATAACTTAAAGCACACAAAACAATAACTTAAAAGAACTGATTAGATATATCTTAAAAACAGAAGTAATACATTTAAAAGAAAAGTCACATATAATTTAAAAAGATAAGTCTTTAGATGACCTGTCAGATTTGGAATCCATTGAAAGTCTTTTGACAGGAAGACTGGTCTTGGAGTCAGAAAAGTCCTTCCTATGGTGAGACAACATATAACATTTAACTTAAAACACTTCACATAGAACTTACAAACACATTACATAAAACGTAACAACCCATTGCATAGAACTTAACAACACATTGCAAAGGACTTAAACTTAGATTAGGTCTAAATTGTACATGTCAATTACATAGATATATAACATACAATAAAAAAAATAGTTGGTTAAATATCATTTAAAAATAAGTCTTTCCATGACCTGTCAGATTTGAAATCCATTGGGAGCAGTTTAACAGGAAGTCCTGGCTTTGAGTCAGAAGAGTCCTTCCTACCGTGGGAAGGCAGTACATCTTGTATCACTTCTTTGTTTAATCAAAGCAAACCATGAATGGCATACATTTGCTTAGAAATTATGAATTTGTTTAAACCTTAACCTTCCCCCCCAGCGCACCTGTGCTTCTCTTTCGTCACATCCAACATGGGCTTTTTCTGCGGAGGTGGTTTAAGATCAGTCGAATCTTTCCTGAAACACAAAATATTATAATTGATATATGAAAGTGATTTTTCTTCTTTGTTTATTCACAAAGCTTATGAAGAAACCTGCTTAACAAAAGTGACAATGAAACACAATGATCAACCTTTAGCCAGGAGTGTAACACCGGTCCATGTACTCAAATTCATCATGCTTTGGACGAAGCTAACCTTTCTCTTTTGACTTCCAGTGAATGTTTTTTGGCCCCTTTGCCTTCCGATGAGTCTTTTCTGTAACATAAAGAGTTGGTTTTGACTGGTGCTAGCAATAATCTTCCTCTGGATGCAACAGGTTTTCCTCCGTTTTATTTTATCGGTTGTTGTAAACCAGCATCAGCAAGAGATTAATTAGAATAACATACCATGAAT
Organism: Pollachius pollachius; assembly: GCF_949987615.1. NCBI lineage: Eukaryota > Metazoa > Chordata > Actinopteri > Gadiformes > Gadidae > Pollachius > Pollachius pollachius. The sequence goes on from NC_136934.1 coordinate 38,094,781, forward strand.
GTAACAGTAAATACATATTTGGGGCTTTAGATGTTAACCATTCCTTAGTGAATTCACAAAACTTCACGTCATCATGACCTCTATAAAGAGAGCAATGCCTGCAAGGAGTGACTTCTATAAAGAGTGCCATGCCTGCAATTTAACATTGAAAGAGACTCTTCTTCTCCAATAGTAACACTAATAATGCACAAGCCGTTGATAGGCTGACAATCCCCCAACAATGACCCCCTGAACACATGAACACATGGTAAGTCTTGTAAAATGTTTACTTTTTCATTGAAAAAATTGAAGCTATAAGACATGTCATCAATATTTCCGTTTCAACGATAAAGGTTGGATCCCCACTATGTTAATTAAAAGTAATATGGCAATGATGATACAATGGAATGCCCTAGACTCCAAAACTCTTGTGGAAACAGTGATGTAACTTGCGCCATCAGACAGCAGCCTTGATGCTTTATCTACCAGCTTTTTTGAGAACATCCTCTGGCACAATACTTACTGCAAACAGTTAACAGCTGTCTCCAATATGGCAACTTTCCAAAAGCCATGAAAAACACAGTTTTTAAACCCTTTTTTATAATAGCTTTTTTTTTCTTGGCCTCAAACAGTTGCTATGACAACGTCCAGTCAGGATTTCGACCCCTTCATAGTACCGAAAATTATATTTGTTTGAGCACAGACTCAGCATTTCAGTACTGATGCGACTGGACCTGACTACTGCATTCAACACTGTTGACCACTCAATACTTTTCCTGACAGATTTGAGAGTCTTAAGCTGGTATAGGTCATATCTAAAAGACAGGAAGTACTTTGTCTCCATTGGTCATTATGTATCTGAACTAACGTGACGTGTGGAGTCCCCCAATGTTCAATCCTAGGACCATCTTTATTCATGCTCTCACTTGGCCTAATTATGCAAAATAACAACAATGTTTACCCTTGTTATGGGGACGATACACAAATCTATATAGTCCAACCAATTGACTATCCTCCTCTATATCTGCTGTGCCAGTGCATGGAGCAGGTCAAGGACTGGATGCGGCAGAATTTCTTAGAACTAAAAAAGGATAAAACTGAGGTCATTGAACCCATGATCTCAGGGAACCCATGATTGGTGCTAAAGATGCGAGACTGAAAGTTAGCCTAGACCTATTTCACCAGCCACATCAAGTCAGTGAAAAATCTGCCTATTATTCGCTGAAGAACATAACAAGACTATTGTGTAGTCAGCGTATTACTTATACGCTGAGTTATTGGAAAAAATGGACAACACTATTGTGCAATACCTTTCACCTCAACTGATATTCTGATGATTCTGTATATTTCATCTTTATTTGTTATTTGTATATTTTATCTTTATTTGTTATATTATAATATATATTTTTTTACCTTTCTTCTATGTAAAAAAACATTTTTGTTGAGAATCGCACGTCTGGAGGACATTTAAATTTCACTATACTATGTGCAATGCCAATAAAGAGAATTCTATTCTATTTGCAGGCCTTCCAAAAAAAGCTCTTAGGCAGCTACAGCTGCCAGAGGCCCATCAAAGACCAATTTGAACACAATACACCAATTCTCAAATTCCTGGATTGGCTCCCGGTATGTCAGAGGATAGATTTCAAAATACTGCGGCTCATCTATAAATCACTAAACTGTTTAGGTCCAAACGTACATCAGTGTAATGCTTTCCCTTCATGAAGCCTAACATCCACTAGGACCAGTCAGCTAATTGTTCCCAGAGTCAAAACAAGACATGGAATAGCTGGATTCAGCTGCTATGCAACACATAGATGGAATAAACTTCTTGAAGATCTGAGACTTGCTCCAACCCTGACGACATTTAAATCAAGGTTAAAAACATTTATTTTACTCTCGCTTTCTGCTAAAAAACAATTTTAACTAATTATTTCATTCAAATTTCTTTCATGCATTCTTTTAATTCCTGTCTTCGCGTGTTTTTTATAAATGATTTGATATCCAGTTTGGTAAAAGTCTGTTATGCACTCTTTGAAATCCTATTTTATTTTACTGTTTTTATGTGATGCACATTGAGCCTGCCTTGTGTATGAAATGGGCTATAACAATAAAGTTGACGAGTGCAATAAAATAGTGATACAATTTGGATTTCTAGCTGTATATATAAGTTTTGACAGTTTCATGTTGCTTTTTACTTCAGTGACAAATCTAACGATTAAATCGTTACCACTGCGTCACGAGCAGACATCAACCTTAGTTGATATAAGAATGTGATCTAATTCTTCGGGAGAGTAGAAATACTGCAGTGACTCTGTTTGCGCTCTGCGGTTTAAACAACGGAGCCGGGCGGACCTGTCTTTCTTTAGCGGCTCGGGGGAGTTCTTCAGCGAGGGAGGCTGGCAGTCTGAGGGCTCCTTCCTGCGGTGGCAAACAACGCGTCAATAAACGTTTAATTTCCAGCCTTTCAGGAGAAAGTCAGTGGAAAGTCACGTTTGGCACTGTTGCCGTGAGCGACCGACTGCGACCATAGCCCCGTGGCCGGCTGTGCTGAGGTCGGGTGTACTGACTTGATCTCTGCCGCCGGCTTCTTCCCGTCCGCAGTGGGCCGCTTGGCGGGGGGAGGGGGGTGCAGGTGGAAAGGTAGAGGAGCAAACGGGCCGTTGGGGTCTGGGGGTTCTCTTCTGCATGACGGAGAGACACAGCTGCACTGTTCACACGGAACACGCTGTTGTCCATGGTACACGCTGTTGTACACACTGCACGTATTGTTGTACACACTGCACGTATTGTTGTGCACACTGCACGTATTGTTGTGCACACGGTACATGCTGTTTTGCACCTGGTACACGCTGTTGTACACACGGTACACGGTTGTTCACATGGTATATACTCTTGTACAATTGGTACACGCTGTTGTTTACACGTTACGACCTGTTGTATACATGGTACACGCTGTTGTAAACACGGTACATGCTGTTGTACACACTGCACATATTGTTGTGCACACGGTACATGCTGACGTACACAGGGTACATGCTGTTTTATATCGGTTCATATTGTTGCACATGGTACATGCTGTTGTACACACGCTATATACTTTTGTATACACGGTACACTCTTGTACACGCGGCACCCTGTTGAACACACGCTATATACTTTTGTACATGGTACATGCTGTTGTACACACGCTCTATACTTTTGTATACACGGTACACTCTTGTACACGCGGCACCCTGTTGAACACACGCTATATACTTTTGTACATGGTACATGCTGTTGTACACACTGCACATTCTGTAGTAGAATCACTCCAGCCAGAGAGGGGATGACAACCGCCTCTCGCAGAGTCTTTGTAAACAACAACAACTTGCAGTGGCAGACCTTGTCGGAGGCGGATGGAGATGGAAGGGGAGGGGGGCGATCGGCGCGTTGGGATCCGGTGGGACTTGCCTGCATAAAAAACATGGAATCAAAAGGCCATGCTGGAGAACGTTAAGCCTTCGGTCACATAGTTTCTCTCCCCAGAAGAGTGAAACATGCCAGCATCTCTGACCTCTCCTTCTTGACCTCCAGCGAGAGCCGCGTCACTGGGGAGGCACGGCGCGGGGGGGCGGACTGCGGAGGGCGAAGGGGACGAGGGGCAGACTCTTTGTTGCTCTTCCTCTTCCTGAGCAAATCACAACAGCGCTACAAATCACCAAGATGGAGGTCACGTCTCTCAGTCGCTACTAGTCAGAGAAACCAGGTTTAGTGGGTGATGGTGTGTGTGTTGGGGTTAAATACCAAATGTACCTTTTTTTGAGTGACCCCGTCACATTCATGTACCGTGCACAACACACTTCCTGCGTAACACTTTTGGTTAGCCAGTGTTTGTTAGCCTGTGTGTAAAACTGTTGTAAAGCCGTGTCACACTGTTTGACATGTAACACTATTGGTTACTGCGTACCACTGTTGGTTAGCCAGTTTGTGGCACTGTTGGTTAGCACTCTGGAAAAAAATGCTTTTTCGCGTCGACAGAATCGTCATGTCAACTTGCCGCTATATCTGCTCCACAGGGAGCGCCACAAACTGTTTCCGTGTGTACTGAAAACAATCACTGTACAATTTACGATGCCATCGTTTATGAGTGAGATGGCTGGGTATGAACGCTATCACATTCACGCAAACTCTCTATATCTGCAGTGGAGCTGAGGGCTCACACGGTTTGAACCTGGGAGTTGAAACTTCAAAATAAAAGCACAGGTAGCCTCAAATCTGCCAACCTTCCATGCAGCGCTACCCATGTGTCTCTATCTCAGACCTACGCATGCACTGTTCCACCACACACGCTCTCCAGCATCCTGACCTGTCCTTCTTGACTTCAACAGAAGGACACTTGGCCGGCAGGGGGGTCGGTAGGGGCCGAGGGGGGCGAACAGGGCGCCGGCGGCGAATGAGGGGAGGAGGAGAAGGGCAACGGGTCGGATAGAGGATGCTGCTGTCCATCACTCCTCGCCTGGAGAAGGGAAACAACCAGACTCTGAGCTCTGGTCTCCTGGCAACAGCATAGAACAGCACTAAACCCAGGAACTCCTGCCTCCCGACTCGCTCACCTTTCAAACAGCGGTCGTTGCTCGGGCAACCGCCTCTCTCTCTGTGGCTCGTCGCGGTGTCTCTCTCCCGGAGGCCCGTTCGTCCATCTCTCTAGCCTACGGTCTCCGGCGTGCCTCTCATTCCCGGCGTTCTCAGTGAATCTCTCCTCTCTGGTCTTGTCGTGGGACCGGAATTTTTCGGGGTCCTCCCTCTTCTCCAGCTCCACCGCTCGTCTCCTCTTCTTCCTCATCTTCTCTGTGTCTTCGTCTCGGTGTCTCCCCCGTCGGGGCGACTGCTGGCGTCCCTCCCCCTCCCGGGGGTCTGGGGGACGTCCCTCTCCCCCGCGGTCCGCTCTCCTATCGGGGGCAGGAGGAGCAACGTCTCTGGGCGACGTGCGTCCGTCCATCCTGTCGGTTTCCCGCTGGCGGTCTCCGTTTGGTTCCTTCCCCCCCGGGTGAGTTTTGTTAACGGGTTCGCTTGCGCGTTTTTCCCTCTTCGCTTGCCCGCTTGTCTTGCTGTGGTCATGGAGGTCTTCGTCTTGACGCCGTTGCTCTTCTTTGTGTTTATCTGAGTTATTCTTGTCAGGCAAGGACTCCTGTGGCCCTCCCACATCCTCTCTCCTTGGGCTGACGGGAGACAGAGCAGCTCATGTCTCTGCTCATCACAGAGCACACACAATCAACCAGTTCCCCCAACAGCCCCACTACAGGGTGGTGCTACATAACTAGAGTAGGAGACTAACTTTCGATTTTTTGGGCTTTTATGTTGAAATTCTCCTTTCATCCCAACAGCAATAAATCAATCCAATGCTCTGACTAAGGAAGAAAAAAAAGGGTATCTTTGGCTGTCGCAGGCCTGTATAACGCCCGTCTGATCATCCCATTCAACCCAAATGTAATGATTTGATGGCCAACCTGTCTGTCTAACCGACTCCCTGCGCGCACTCTGCCCGTTAACTCATTGACTCTTCCAGAAGGCTAGGTAAACCTATTGCTTTAGCGAGTGCCTTGAAGAGAGGGGTGGGATTTTTTTTAATTGGATACTTAGTAAGCCATAGTAAGCAAATTCTAGCTTACTATGGATGGTTTCTGCAAATTTCTTACCCTAGCTTTAAGGCTACATAATTGCCTACCCCAGCTTTAATTAGCATATTAAGAAATAATTGCATAGACACAGACACATTTTTGTCTGTGTCAAGACAGGTTGACAGGTTGTGTGTGTGTTTGTGTGAGCACGTATGGCTGTCTTGCTATTTTAATGTTATACATGTTTAGTTTCCGTCTAATAACAGGAAAGATGCATACCTGCTGTCTGTCTCAAAGAGGTTGGGAGAAACCGCTCTCTTACTGGGGCCCAAACCGTTCTTGTCATCAAGTTTCTCCTTCTTAGGCTCGGCAGGTTCTGTTAGAAAGAACCCACCAACTAGATTGTTGTTGTCTACGTAAATGTGCTATTTCATGAATATACGTCCTCAAAATGTTAGATTCCACAGAAATGGTCAAAAGAACAGAACTACTCACCTAAAAGCCTTTTCCAGTCTTTAATTAGAAACTTTGCCAAGGCGATAACCTCTACGTCAGAGCAATGTTTCCTGATGTTGTTCACAGACATGCCAATCCTGGTATCCTAAGGAAGAGCTCTGAATGTGAACAATTCCTGGTGCTTAAAGCCCATTGAAGGCTGACATGGTCATTATTCGTCGCTTAAGGTCAATCGATAATTTGACTGTATAGTTTGTCTGTGTGTCCAAGCTCATACCTGAAGAAGTTTGACACTCATATTGAAATCATTCAGCTCCTTCAGAACGTCCAAGGCCCCCTCCTGTAAATACAAAACAACGCAACATAATGGAAAAGTCCATCAGTCAATATTCATAAAACTATCCATAAACCTTTGGAATACATTTGATAATAGTATGATGCACTTAATGTATGATGTGTATGAGGGAATAGGCATGTATGTATCCTACAAATGTATATACAAAACACTTGCATTTACAGGCTTTGAATTGCAATGAATGCGAGTCGTACTCGAGTTAAAGGCAGCGTGGCACCAGAGCTTACAGCGAGCGACCGGAGAACTACAACAACGACCTTGTTTGCGCGCAATATTTTGTTTACCTTCCGTGGGGACGCTTCGTAGCACTTTTTGCAAATAGTCAAAGCGAGTGAACTAATGTTGGATTCTATTCAACAGTTGTTATACTCTTGTGCTCATGTTTGCAGAGAGTCATTGTCCGAGCACAAAATCTTCATAATCCCGTGTTTAACGTTTTGACAGTTTGCAAGAGTGCATTCGACTACTGACACCTGTTGACGTTAACAATATGAGTTTTTTTATTCCTCATATTTAAACAAAACCTGTGAAGAAAACACGCCTAGGCCTACGCCCACTACACAGCACGACGTGACAGGAAAACATACGACCTGTGTGTCAAAATATCTCACCGTGTTATTTCTAGACACCATTCTGTCCAGTTTTTTTGCGATGCGGACGAGATCTTCTTCACGTGTCATCACGGCATTAGTTTGTATGTAAGCGAGCAAGCAATCTTTTATTGAAAGCAAAGTTCAAACAGAGAAAAATATGAAAAGTTGGTCTCGGACATGAATTGAGCTTTACGCACGGCACCGTCCATTGAGCGGAGGGGCGCGTCCTGCTGCTGACCACCTGGTCGACGATTCAACGCGACACATGACAACAACTAAATATAGCGCGTAGTAGAGGCCTGGCGAACACACCGATACACACTCGCTTTTTAAAAGTTACATAAATGTTTATAGTCGTTCTTTTTCAGTGAAAGATAAAAAAAAAAAAAAGGAAAGGAAAATGACTCGACGTGTATAGAATTACAAACGTCACTTCGGTTATCCGTTAATTGATTTATTTCTCAAGTATTAACATTTTTATAGAACCTCTTGTATGTACATGCGTGACGTGGACGCTGGAAAATAATCCGTTACTGTTGTGATCCAGGTCAATGTCTAATTATTAATCTGGCTAAACTGAAAGCAGTAGACATGGTGCTATTTGTTTACAGTAGCCTACACGCAGATGTACTGCTGCTCTGCCAAATACCACTTACATTAAAGCTAGTGGGGCTTCTGTATAATATGTTATTGGTTTTAATGTACAATAAACATACTTTGTTACACATTGCATAGTTTTGATAAACGTTTTTCGGATTTTCGTTTCTACGTGAAATCGTGCAAGTTCACCACTAAAGGGCGCTGTTGCACAAGGAGCCAGAAATATAACAGCGGGTCCGATGACCTCATGCTTGGCACAGCTCTGGCATGCTCCGGTACAAATACACGACACGGTCAATGCCTGCACGTACCTTTGGCTTTGGTGGCATTATATTCTGTTCTATTATTATTACTATTATTAACAACGCTCAACGTCAGATGTATTCCCATACATTTCCATGACCACATCAAGCTGTATATTGTCTCAGCATTAGAGCATTAGAGGAAAGCATGAGGGGTTCCTATGGTTTGGGTTATTATATATATTTTTTTTGGTAGACTTTGGTTTCCTAGTTGGGTTTTAGGGTTTGGTTTGAGGTTCTAAAGCTGATTTAAGGGTTGGAGTTTCCTATGTGTTTGATTTCAGTGTTTCGTTTTCAGTTCTAGGGTTGGGATTTAGAGTCACTTTTTTTCTCAACTTCAAAAGTGACCCCTCTAACCCTAACCCTCATTGAAGTTAACAGTCAAACCGAAAACCGAACCCCAATCAATATAATCCCCTAACCCCTACCCTAAAACTGAAATCCAAACCCTAAATCCCATCCGATATAAACCCCTTATCACAACCTTAAAGCTGATAACCAAACCCTAAAACCCAACATATATACAACCCTAACCCCAAACCTAAAAATGCATATTGTAAAATATGGAATAGTTTGGTAAGCTTCAAATCAAGTAAATATGGGGTTAAACGGGCCACGGCCATAGGACACACGTGAAATTTACTATTGTATTTGATGATGGGCAATTGGAATTTAAGGCAAAATTTGTGAAATATGACCTAAAAGCGTAATGAAAGAACAGTTCATTACAAATTATTTACCAGCACGTATTAAATAAGCACCTTGATTATTTAACGGCATTTGAAGAACTGTAATTGTACCAATGTAAAATGTTATAGTAGGATCAGTAACAGAATTTTCTGTGACTAGTCTTACATTTTATATCAATATTGTCTTCTGGTTAAGTTCCTCATTAACTAACAATTTGCAATTACCCAATTTTCTTATTTTTTCTCACATTTCTTCCACAATGAAGTACAGCCAAATAAACACAGACAAAGGTCTCATTGAGTGATCATCATAAAACTTTTATTTTGAAACCAAAACTGGTTTCTTCCAGATTCTCAATCTCAAGCTCCTGCAGCCGTTCTCTGGAAGCTTCTACAGTAAAGTGTTGCATAGGTTTGATCTCTGCACGGAGTGGGTGACCAGGACAAGCTGCTGTCTCAGCTACCCGTGAAACATTCACTTTAGAAAATAATGAATATTATTAATATATATTAATATATAGCCTGCCAGAGAGGTGCTCTGTTTAGGGTTCTTCTCATGGTGAAGTGAATTGAAGAGCCACGGGATCAGTGCAGTACCAACAATATCAGTCCACTATCATTTTAAAATGAAGAGCGCACCGCTGTTCCTAAAGTGACCCATCTCATCATTACCAAATACTCTTCAGACTACAAAGTGGCCTCCAGTGCTTAGCAGTTTTCATGTAAGGCAAACCAACACACGGCTCATCCACGCATTGTAGGCTACAACAGCACCCTCTTTGACAGGTGGCGAGGCTTAAAACGGTCTGTTTTTTTGTGTTTTTTTTTCACTGTTATTTCATGAAGAACTAGATCTTACGGCCAAGATACCACCTTCTGTGTTTTGCCTCCGACTGTCTGGATATTCCTTGATGACAAACAATATATTTTGAATAAGACCCAATGGATGCGGAGAAGGCCAGGGAGATGAAACATTGCACCGGATGAAAATAAAGCATAATAATACTTTGTTTGTCTCCTCAGAGAGACCGCAGTAGGGCTCAGATGAAATTACTCTCTATTACAAAAAGGCGGGGTAAATATAATGGCTTCAAGCCAAAATCGAATCCCATCTTATTACATTCTCTAACCCATTCTCGCTACATATTCAGTGTATTCATGGTTGGTTTAGTTACGTTTTTTTCCAAAACTATTTAGCGTTTTTATTTATATTTTTTTACCATACACAAAAGGCATGAAACTACATGTTATTTAAATACTTTGTGAATTTTGTACTCTATATACATTGGATTGTGCAAAACATTGAGTGGCACTGCTGTTCCATACATTTGTGCAAATAACTGAAAACATAGGAGATCTGCTATTTAGATCTATGTTGTATAAAAACTAAAATACTCATAACACCTCTCCGGTTTAAGTCACTCAGTCACATCTCTATCTCAGGATCCTTAGCAAGCTCGGAATCGAGCTCGGAATCCTCTCTCTCGTTCTCTCCCTCTCTCTATCTCGCTATTTGTCTCTCTTCTCCCCCTTTCTCTTTGGCACATTCTCGTTCTGGCACGAATGTCTTGCTGAGACATATAAAATACTGCTTCTTCCGGTTCTTCATTGTGGGGAACCCATTTTTCCATTCCATCCACGGCCGAACCCTCCAGACTCGAAGTGGCCCTTCGAGATGTTGTTGCTGCTGTTTGACTTGAGTAGAGATAGAACTCACACGCACACGCACACACACACAAACACACATTGTGGTCAATGGGCCTTCCACAGAGGGTTATGGTACACCCAGCCTTCCCCCTGCAACACACACACACACACACACACACACACACACACACACACACACACACACACACACACACACACACACACACACACACACACACACACACACACCAGAGTGTAGAGGGAAAAATGGTTACTTCATCAGTTTTTACTGCCCTGTCAGCACAATTCAGGATATGGTTAATCCACCTGTCAGTCAGGTTTCTGATGATGTGACCCTTGCTCTATTCCCCACAGCTTCTATGACAAATTGGAAGCAAAAAAATGAATAAAACCTCAGCACACCTTTGGATAAACACCTTGCATGTGCGTGCAGGTTTTGTGCCCAGGTCAAGTATCCATTAAATAGGGTCTTCAGCGCAAAAGGAAAAAAATGAACAGCATACAGAAACGTCCTGTGAAGGAACTAGTGCAGAGCTGACCTGTCCATTGCATTCATATGCCAGGTCTGGTGCATCATAATAATAAATTATTGATAATAGAGATAAATATATAGAGCCAGGGGTGTAGGAATGAGTTTAACATTGGGGGGGATACATATCGGAAACCTGACAGATCCGTTAATGGTTTGAACAGAAATATGTCATAAATTAACTACACTGAAAAAATTTGCAAATATATTTTTTTCTACTAAAAAGATACATTTGTAAATGTAAAGGAAAACACATTTTGAATGGCAGTAATGAACTGATAAATATCAAATCAATTATTTAATTGCACTCTCAATCATTCAGTTTTTTAGAATAAGAAGCGGTGACAAGACGCTGTGTTGCGCTATCAAAATAAAATAAAATATTTTTCTCCCCCCGGTATAATTTTTAGGTGGGACAAATGCGCCTGTCTCCAATATTGGAGGGGACATGTCCCCTCTGTCCCCCCCGGTTCCTACGCCCTTGTATAGAGCCGAAGAGGAAGTGTAGCAAGTATTCGTGCGCTGGCATCATAGTGAAGACCCTTTATATGCTTTTAACCTTTGATGTTTTTTCCACCCGTAGAAGGCAGCAAACACACAAAATTTGTCGTCTAGTGTTACCAACAGTAAAATGTACTTCTCTCAGATAAACCACATCCTTCTTAAACATTTGTCATCCATTTCACACCCCTTACATTCATTTGAAATATTGTGCTGCTTTAAATATGCTGTAGGTTGACAGGCAAGTTATATTCACCAAACCAGTCACGAAAGAGATGCCCTCATTGGGCAGAAATAAGTCGGAAGCGGTCTGAAATTAGAACTGTCAAGTGCAGTAAGCTAGAATCTAATATTCTGAAAGAGCATTGGCTAATGGATTGCTTAAGATTGAATTTGTGTTAGTTACTTAATCAACAAACACAAACTGCAATGATATCTAATACCTAAAATTTAACCTACGGCAGCGCCTTTAACTCTCCTTCCCCGTGAGGGTGTAATTGCACGCGGTTGTCTCCAGGTGTTTGGCTGCGTGCTGGCTCACCTCCTTGATGAAGTACTTGGGTTTCCAGGGCGTCTTGGCGGCCGCCCTCTGCTTGCCCTCGCTGCGCTGGCGCTCCTCCAGCCGGTGCTTGTGTTCCGTGGCGTCCTCCATGTTGCCCGTCTTCAGCGAGGCGGTCACGTGCTGCCAAAGACGCCTGGACACGGAGACCCAGACAGACGCACGGACAGACGGACGGACAGATGGACAGACAAACGCACAAACATACAGAAGGACATATGGAGAGGCGGAGAGGCGGGGGGAGGAGGAGAGAAACACAGATGAACTGGATGAGCTCACAGGTTGACTTTTGCTGGGGTAAACAAATTTAAAATCGTGAGGTCACAAAAACCTTTTCCACTTGTCTACCGATGTATTACGGTCGTGAGGTTGGGGGGTTTGCCCTACTGTACCGTCAGAGAACACGGCTATTCTGGGAACTGAATCAAAACCTGAAGAGGAAAAATAATCTGTACATATATACTATATATATGCAATGCAAAATGATCATGAGATGAACATGGGACCCTCCCCTCCAACTGCATTCTGCAAGAGCTTATATATGCAGCACATAATTACCATTCCCCATATGGGGGGGGGTCTGGGGTTCTATGCATATTGAGGTAAACTAGTACGGTAGAGCAGTTTGGGATCAGTAGATAACAAATCATAGGATGCAGTTTGGTTCACCTTTAATGCAAGTTTTCGAAAAACAACATCATGGTCCTCTTCCAATGGGGGAAACCCTCAAAACTACCTGGGCGTGATGCCCGACCGCCGCCATATGGTCGTTACTGCGCACCGAAACCTCAAAAGCCACTTGGAAAGCGAGCATAAAGAGGGCGACAGAAAATGAAAGCAGGAAAAGGGGGCAGGGAGGAAGAGGAGGAGTGAAGAGGAGCTGCGGGCTGACGACGGTGTGGAGCGGCCAGATGGTGGAGTGATGGGAGGAGGCAGCTGTAGCAGAACTCATCTGCACTGACGCTGGTAATTACTGCTTTATAACTTGCAGATGAGTTAATTACATCCTGACCCATCCCAGCCCACTATAGAATGTATAATTACATCCCAGCCTTCTTCTGCCCCCAGAGTCTGAACGGGGGGGGGGGGGTAAGATGCACTGTGTGTACTGTAGGTACTGTGTGTACAGTAAGTGCTATGTGAACCATGTATACTCTACATACTGTGTGTACTGTTGGTACTGTGTGCACGGCCTTACTGTGTGTACTGTGTTAATGTGTGTACTGTCTGCATTATGTGTGCATTGTGTGTAGAGTGTGTACTGTGTGTACTGTGTTACTGTGTTTCTGTGTGTACTGTGTGTAGAGTGTGTAGAGTGTGTACTGTGTGTACTGTGTTACTGTGTCTACTGTGTTACAGTGTGTAGAGTGTGTACTGTGTTTCTGTGTGTACTGTGTGTAGAGTATGTAGAGTGTGTACTTTGTTACTGTGTGTAGAGTGTGTACTGTGTTACTGTGTTTCTGTGTGTACTGTGTGTAGAGTGTGTAGAGTGTGTACTTTGTTACTGTGTGTAGAGTGTGTACTGTGTTACTGTGTTTCTGTGCGTACTGTGAGTACCGTGCAGGTTGGATGCGTTGGGTTCCACAGGGCAGCTAGCTCTAGCTTAGTGAAGCACCCTGCTAGACGGTCAATGAACCACGTGATGCTGCGTTTAGTGCAGCGCAACAGAGAAAACCCCCTGCTCAGAGTCACACCCAGATCCAAGGACAGCCTGTAGTCCACTCACCGCGACTCGCATTGGCTTTGCTTCTCCAGGGGCCGGATTTTCTTCTTGATGATTGGCAGCTTGGTGGTGTCAATCACCTTGGTCTCTCCGCTGCTGTAGGTGAACTCCAGGGTGCCGTTCCACTCGCCCTGGGCCTTGCACACCACAGCCCCCGTGTGATTGTTCTTCACCTCCGCCGTCACTCTGCCAACAAGCCCGCCACAGAGTGTCAGTCAGTCAGGCTGAGAGAGGGTGAGGAATGGTAGCTTCAACGCATTTTCCCCGTTCTCGTTTTTCCAAAGAGCTGTGCCGGTTAAGCGAAGAATAAGCGTGAAGAATGAGATGCCGCCAGACGGAACACGAAGACTGTAACAAAGCATTGACCAAAACCATACCCCCCACACACACAACACACACACACAAACTGATCATACCCACCCCCCCCACTCACACACATACACATCCTGTCCAAA
>NC_136934.1:38111289-38260801 GCF_949987615.1 Pollachius pollachius
CGAACATCCTCTCTCTCTCTCTCTCTCTCTCCCCCTCCCCCTCCCCCTCCCCCTCTCTATCTCTATCTCTCCAAAACAAATAAATAAATAATAATTATGTCCTGCTAATGATAGCACCTGCCCACGCCCTTGGGCGGCGTAGGTGGGTGGTGCACAGCAGCTGACGAGTGATATGCACCAGTTAGCACGGAGCGCCTCAGGCGTCCAGCAAGTGGTGAACCGGCACCCGGTACAGTGGCTAAAAGATCCTAACTTAGACAGAGCTCCTTCAATACCAACACCAGGTCCGTGTACACATGTACGTGAGGAGCACGTAGTGGTTCGTTAGACATCTTGCTCAACGGCGCCTACTGGTAAGAACACAGACACAGGGTTGGAACCTCTAACCTTGTGGCTGGGTGTCAGGCACCCTCACCGCTAGACTAACCTGCTGCCAAGTACAGCACGACATCAAGTTAAGAAGAACTACATGAAGAACAATATTATATCTCAACATAAGGCGACTTAGAGTCAAACTTGTGTCTACTGTTCCGTTCATTGGGTGCCGTTGTGGGCTGTAGCATCATAAATCTCCAGCCTATCACGCGGGGCTTGATCACTCCTAAGCTGAACGTAAACCTATTTCACGGGTGTCTAGCAGCCTATTAATCACCATGTTCCGTCGAGATGGGATCTCGTTGGGTTACGGCATAACTTCACTGGACTTAAATCCATTAGGAAACCACTTAGTCCCACTGTGAGCAATGCCGAATAATTTGGCATGCGGAAGCAGCACATGAATTAGCCCTGATAGGGCCATAAAAATAGAAATTACGTATTCCGTCGCATAGTTTGAACATCTAAACGTACGGGTGGATGTAATTATAACGCCTGCCCATAATGGTAGGCCCTCCTGAATGGCTCTCAGTGAGTTCAGGAACTTTAATCCATCCGTAAAAGTTATGATCTATCCATCAATTAAATAATAGCAATTAAATGGAATCTAATGAAGAATTGAGTATATAAAAAAAAAGAAAAATAGAGGTTGGTCCATCGCCAGTTCTAAGTGAACACTCAGTGTTATGTTTGGAAGCGTATCTATGGTCACATATGTGGAGAGGACCTAACGGTGGCCACGCCCGCTCACCTTCCCCCACCATGGACACGCCCACCGACATGCCCATGAACTTGCTCTTGGTCCACACGTGGGTGTTGACGCACATCTTCCTCTCCCGACACTCGCAGTAGAACCCGGACACCGGCGGGTGGTGGGACACCTGCTCCGCCACGAAACGCACGTGGTAGCAGTCCGAGTTCCCCCCGTCTCCACCACCACCTCCTCTTCCTCCTCCACCTCCTCCCCCAGAGCTGCTGCTGCTGCTGCTGCCGCCGGTGTTGTTGGTGGTGGCGTTGCCCGGGTCACGTCCCGACCCGCGCTGGGTGCACCCGACCGGGGCCGTGGGGCCGGACGTGGGGTTTGGGGCGGAGCCGGGTCCCGTGCCGCAGCCTGCTCCGCCCTTCCGGAGGAGGGGCCTCACGCGGTCACAGGGCACCGCCCAGGAGCAGTGGAAGCTCTCCCCCAGGATGGGGTTGTAGGGCTTCTTGGCCACGGCGCCCTTGCGGCCCTCGTGGAAGGCGGTCAGGTAGTACTCCACCAGGCGCACCATGCGCTCCTCGGGGCTGGCGCCCCACGTGATGGACAGGAACATGTCCGGGTGCGCCATGAAGTTGGCGTACATCTCCAGCAGCGAGCGCTTCTCCAGGATGAAGGTGGGCAGCACCACCTGGTGGGGGGGGGGGGGGGGGGGGGGGGGGTGAGAGACAGGTTAGACAATTAACTGTTTACCCTCTTAGATCTCCATCTGGAATCCAGCTGGGTTCTACAGCTGTACGTTCTAGGTGCTAGGTGCTAGGTTCTTGGCTAAACTGAGGTGAGAATGAGTATAAAGAAACACCAGCCCCTAGCACCTAGGTTTTAGGACCTTGAACCCAGAACCTTTAATGGATCAGTGAGGTCACAGTCAGAAACAACTCTAGCCGTCCCAGTTTGAAATCAATGCTCCAAAAACCAGGCAGAGCTCATTTTTATGTTAAACAAGCTCTGATTGGTTACTGATGACTCACGTTTGTGTGAGGATGTTATTGTTGAAAAATGGCACAGTTTGCTAGAAAAAAGTTTTTGAGACTTGTTTGGTACAGATTTAGCAGAGTTTAGCAGATATGGAGGGTGCTATATAATGAGGTTATAACATATATAAAACATTTATATATATATATATATATATATATATATATATATATATATATATATATAACATCTCTAGAAACCCCCCCCTCCCCGAGAGTGCTTTACTACTATACACTTGTATATATGAGTCAATGTTATTGACAGGAAAATTCTGTTCAATTTAAGACTATATCTCTCATTCTTTCTCTGTGTCACTCATGCAAACATGTTCAGACAAACACACACACAGATCACATAACTAGCAACAGCTCTTGATAAATCAATGCAAGCCCATCATGTTAACTCAGATAGAAGGGTGTGCAACGTGTGTGTGTGTGTGTGTGTGTGTGTGTGTGTGTGTGTGTGTGTGTGTGTGTGTGTGTGTGTGTGTGTGTGTGAGTAGCATGCATGTAGGAGATCAATAGTGCAACAGTCAACCCTCTACTTCATCCCTGCCTGACAAACATCATTATCTCCCTCCATCCATTTATCCATCGGGTTGGTATCTCTCTCTCTCTCTCTGCAAATTGTGCGGTTCATGAGTTATGCTATATGAATGATATTGTAACCTATTCCCTTTCATCAGAACTGTTCACTGCCACTTTGATTACGTGCAAGGGATGAACTACAGATCTGCAAGAAACATCTCATTCAAGAAACAATGTAGGCCAGCAGACTTGTGAAACAAAGACCCATCAATAGGAGTTAGCATCGAGGGGAACACGACCTGGCGGCCTGACTGATCTGCAGTCATCTATCCCCTTCGTAGGAGAGCCCTCAACACAGCTGGAAGAAGAGGATCACAGAGAGAACCTCTCAAGACCCACTGAGTTACATCAACTTCCTAACCAGCTGTTATGCAACCAGCAGTCAATCAGCCTGCTGCTCTCTCTCCCTAATAGACCCATCAATGGAGCCATGCCAGGGGGGCCGCGATACCCACATCGATTCCCCCTCTCAGTGGGGGGTCATGCATCCATCTGGAATGGAACATGGAAAGGCTGGACGCTGAACAGACGTCTACATGATGGATTTATAGAGGTGTGCATTATTGAATGAATGTATCGTACACATAAAAAGTAGTTGGAGGGTGGGTTGAGGGATGGGTGATGGATAGATGGATGACGACATAACACTGTCATCATAACTATGTCAATAATCGTAACTAGTTCATAACCCTATCATCATAACACGATCATCGTAACTATATCATAACACTATTATCATAACTAAGCTTTTGCATTGTGTGCTCCATTAACATTGTGTTCCCACAGCTGTGATTCATAGGCCTCACAGACCGGCCTTTGTTTCCTGGCTTCATTCATGTTTTACTTTGTTAACACAACATCCCCTCTCTCCTTCCTTCCCTCCCTCCATCCCTCCCTCCCTCCCTCCCTCCCTCCCTCCCTCCCCCTCAGCCATCTATCAAGCTCCAAACCAAAGTAATGATAGTTAAGCCTTTGTATTTTTTATTTATTTTTTCACTTTTGTTTTCAACTTTCAAGCATGTTTTTTGTCAGACAGTTGTTAGTTTTCATTAAAGATAACAACATTTCCCAACCCACTCCTCCCCCCCCCCCAACTCACCCGCGTGAGGTCCATGCCTAGCTTGAGCTGCGAGAGGAGGTGCAGGATGACGCTGCGCTGGTCGTCCAGCACGCCCAGCTCCTCCTCCTCGTTGTCCTCCGTGTCCGTGGTCTCCTCCCGGGGGTCCGGGGCCTCCGGGGGCCCGCCGGTCTGCTGGCTGGCCTGCTGCGGCGTCGGCTGACCCTGCTGGTCCATGACCGGGGTGGAATGAGAGGAAGGCAGCTTGAAATTGAATTCTCAACGCGGTGAGATTGGAGTGAGAACAAGATGGTCGTTCTGTTGTTTCTACTCTGTTCACTGAGCTCTGTGACAGGGGCCGCCTGCAGAACGGCAAGGATATAATTAAGTATTAAAGTCTCGTTGACAATCTCAAAGGTCATTTTGTTTGCTCCAAGACCAGAAAAAAGGAACGAGTTTTGAAACAAAATGCATGATATTTTGGTGTGGAATGTGCTTCTTCTGTAGGAGTAGAAAATTTTAATGATGCGTTCCAGTTAATCTGTCAGTGAATTAGAGTAATATTAAATGAGCCAAGGCATTCCTGATGGTGTACACGTGACTAAGCTGTGCCTTCCCATGTCTCCCTTCCTCTGCACCCTAATGTCTCTCTCTCTAACCCTATACCTAATGTCTCTCTCTCTAACCCTATACCTAATGTCTCTCTCTCTAACCCTATACCTAATGTCTCTCTCTCTAACCCTATACCTAATGTCTCTCTCTCTAACCCTATACCTAATGTCTCTCTCTCTAACCCTATACCTAATGTCTGTCTCTCTTGCCCTATACCTAATGTCTGTCTCTCTTCCCCTATACCTAAAGTCTGTCTCTCTTCCCCTATACCTAAAGTCTGTCTCTCTTCCCCTATACCTAATATCTGTATGATTTATCCAGGAGAAGGGAGCGAATGAAAGAAAGCCAGTAATGTAAGGTAGCCCACTTAGTCCCAAAAGCACTACAGGGACAGAAAGGAAAAGTGTTTTATTTACTTCTCTCCGTTGTTCAGTTTCTCTCTCCCCCTCTCGGTGGGAGGTTACTATTCATTCTAAAAGGACGTCAACACGAAGGAAAAGGAGAAGCCAGCTATATGTCCAAAGGAAGCTTGTAGCAGAGGAATGTTAACCATGCTAATGAGGCCCCTTTAGGCTCATCTATCATATGCACGCTGTAAATATGACTCTCTAGACTAAATATGTTTATTTTGCTGACAAAGTTTATGACATCTAATTGTAAATAATAGAACAGTGTTTTTGTCTCTTCCCGATTTTTAATTAGTCAGTCTTCAGTGCTACCAATAATAATAATGAAAGCCATACAGAATAAGATGAACCTACATGGAATAATAATAATCATTCTAGAGTCAATTGCCACCTTAAACCCTTTTGTTTAACACTGATTCATTGAATTGTTGTAATTGCGATGCATATTTCCATTTCAACAAACGACACACAACTCTCACACCATATAAAACCCAGACGCCAGCCTACAGAAATCCAATTGATTCAAATGTCGGCCGGTAGGAGGCCTAGTAGAAGCTGGACACCTCACCAGCCCCTACACTCAGTCACAAGCCAATCCTTACATCACCCAATCTGTCTACAGGTTATAACATTACTCCTAGGGTGAAACAGAGCTCTTTCAAACACACACACACACACACACACACACACACACACACACACACACACACACACACACACACACACACACACACACACACACACACACACACACACACACAGTCATTTTTCAAAAATACAGGAAAAACCGATCCAAGCTTTGTTATTCTGTGCTAAGTTAAACACACACTCAGGCTGCCTGGGCTCAAAGGACCACTATCTTCACCCCAGGGGACAGATGAGGTAGTCGATATGGCATCAGTTGTTCTGTCTCTCTACTACCTGCCCTGGGTTACCCCCCGAAGCTTCCAGATTCCTCGTGAGAGTTGGTTTGTCTGTTCCAGACAAACCTACTACAGATTAACATTTCATACTTAAAGCGGCTTGGCCCAGAACCGGCCTCCGTACTTGCTTCTCACCCCTCCCCTCCCGTCCCCTCCAGAGTATTTCCAGGGTAAAAACATGAATGAGGACAGGAGCAAAGAGTGCTATGATTGTGTGTAAGCGTTAAAATCCTCTTTTGAATCAATCCGTACAGCGGTGTGTTTAAGTCTACAGATAAGAAAGGTTATTAAGAGAGATATTGAAAGTTTTTCCTTTGGACACGTATCCCCCCCGGGGGCCACACTGGAACTCAATAAAGAGAAGCTATTGTCCACTTGAAGGATCCCCTTAGCCTCAGCCAATAGAACAGACTGTCTCTCAAGAGCACTCGTGACCCTCTCAGAGATAGCATTCTTTAGAGACACTTTGCTTCCGAAAGCCTGCAGCGTCTGCAGCCCGCATCGGTGTTGATTCAGAAAACAGCTGTGGTTTGGACGCTTTGTCCAACATTATCTACTCGGGGACTCTCGTTTATAGATTTAAAGTTTCCAAACTCTTTTGTCCATATGTAAGCATACAGAAATGTGTCTTCCGCCGCAGATTAATGCAATTTGTATAAGCTTCCCCGCGGATGCTGTAATAGCCAGGCCTAACATCCAATCACCACAGCGCGAATGCAGAGTCTCTCATTGTTTGTTTCTATTACCAATCAGCAATCAACCGGTTTCACCACAGTTCCTGTTCTCATTTAGAGGAAAGTGAAAGAGTAACGCCCAACTAATTATTCAGTTGGAATGTGAATAAACTCAAACTTTATCTACCCTATCCCTGAAATGTAAGCATATATGAATCACGGAATCAGATGCACGTTTTCTAATTAAATCTGTCAAATTAAAACTTTAGTCGTATAGGTTAGGAGGCAGGTTGATTAACTCATTAGAATTGTATGCGTTTATCAAACATTGATATGGTTATAGAAATCCTTGTTCTATATATGTACATTAGTGAATAAAGAAATAGTTTATAACTTACAAATACAATTAATACAAATATACAAATAATACAAATCCACCTTGAAGAAAAAAGCAAATCAAACCCAACATAACTGAAACTGGCTTGTTTGTACCTGCTGAAAATGCTTGCCATAACTCTATTTCTTCCTAACTCTCCCTAACTCTCCCTCTCTCTTTCTCTCTCTTTCCCCAATTCTCTTTCTCCCTAACTCTCATTCTCCCTCTCTCTGTCCGGAAGCTCACTCTCTCTAACTCTCCCTCTCTCTCCCTAACTCTCCCTCTCTCCCTGACTCTCCCTCTCTCACACACTCCCTGACTCTCCCTCTCTCTTGCTCTCCCTCTCTCCCTAACTCTCCCTCTCTCTAACTCTCCCTCTCTCTAACTCTCCCTCTCTCCCTAACTCTCCCTCTCTCTAACTCTCCCTCTCTCTCCCTAACTCTACCTTACCCTCCCTCCCGCCTGTCCTCTCTCTCCTTCTTATCTGAGGGCCCAGTTCCCCAGTGTGTCCTGGATCAGGAAGTTGATGATAAGCTGCTGGTCTGTTCCCACAGTCTGCCCACCAGAAGTGTGTGTGTGTGTGTGTGTGTGTGTGTTATCTACGGCAACGCACACACACACACACACACACACACACACACACACACACACACACACAAGCAAACGTGCTTTCCGCCCCCAGTGTCCTTTAAAGGTCTTTCTCTCTCACACAAACAAACACACACACACACACACACACACACACACACATACACACACACACACACACACACACACACACACACACACACACACAAACATTCAAGCACACATCCACAACCCACTTATACACACTAAGTTAAGCTGCAGAGTTCAACTGTAGCTACAGAGGACACTAATGTTACTACGTGAACATGCCAATACTCCAAGGCAAATACAAGCTGGAACACACACACACACACACACACACACACACACACACACACTCACACAAACATACACGCACACACACAAACACACACACTCACTCACGTTGTGTGGCAGGCACGGAACCAAGACCGGCTTGTTGGAAGTCCTGCTGGATCTCATATCCACCATCCGGTGAGAGAAGATGGGAGATGGACACAGACACACACACTCACTCACTCACTCACACACATTCACAGAAGTAGCCTTGCAAGGATCACAGCGCTGGAGCCACCAACCAGAGCGAGTGATGGAGAGAGGAAGAGAGGAAGAGGAAGAGGAGAGAGAATAACGACATTGAGGAAGAAAGAAAACAGAAAGTGAAGAAAAAAAAAGAAAAGAAAAAAGAGAACCAAAACAAACTCAATCAAAGAGGGGGATAAAGAGAAGAGTCAGACCCGCGCGCGGTGGCAGTGGTGCCTTCTGTGCTTCTGATAGGCAGATCAAAAGTGATGCTGAAAATCCATCACTCCCCCCACACACAAACTAACACACCCCTCTTCTCCTCCAGGGCCCTCCCCTCCTGTACACACTGGACTGTAGCCCTTCCCACCTCAGATAGCATGGCCGCTCCAGTCCCTCCCCCCGCGGACCCCTCCCACCCCACACTCTTTCCCCTCCTTCTCTCCAGTCGCCATTTCTTTTTTCCCTGCTATCACTTCACCCTCAGCCCACGACAAGGGTTCGACTCAGCTCCTCTGCACGTGATACAGGAGAATACTTAATGAATGGGAGCGAATGACATTCATTTCCCTCTCTATGTGAACCATCGTGTTCACGCAGCACGGACACAAAGAAGTTGTGTAATATGAACCTTTTTTGACGCAACCTTTTGGAATAGATTTGCAGGACTGCATGGATTTGAACGTGTGATTTAAAGATGAGCACCTCCACTCCATCCTTTGAATTTCTTCAATTCATTCACTGCTTTTCAGTAGATAAATTTGAATTTGAAGGTTTAAGGTGATTTAGGTAACACGCAAGAGTTGCAAAGAGAGGGCAGAGCGAGGTTTTGAAACTTAGCCAAAAAAAACACCATACTGCTCCCTCCCACGCTGCATTTCAGGTACCTGTGATTGACAGGCAATTGACAGGCAAGTTCTGCAAATCTTTCTCAGAAGAGACGCCTTCCCAATAGCAACTAAATGGTGAGAAAAGGTAGAAAATCGGAATAGTCTCATACGGAGGCATGCGTAGTCAACTCAAATTGGATATTTGGTCCAGAGCACTTCACTCACTTATAGCTGACAGACGGCTTTGCCTAATTACATTCAGATCATAGCTCTTACCTTCATCAACTTTAATTGTTAAAAATATAGGTTAACTATACAGAATTATGCATACTAAACAATTCATGCATTTTTAACACAAACATAGAAATTAAGGGATACGTGAATTCAGCCTTAAAATAAACCCATTTGACGTTTCTGAAGACAGTGAATGGGGCTGTACTCAGGAGGTCATCTTTCTTGTCAGCTAAGAGGTGTGTTAAGCCACCACTGCCCAATATAGAATGGGAGTTGGAGACTTTATGGGTCACTCAGTAGAACATTTTCCTCGCTCTATTAAATCTGAAGTGTGGATGTTCTCAGGGGTGCAACAGAATAGCAGATAAAGGTGTTCTTAGAGTTGTGTATGTTTTGTGCAGTTTGAATAAAATACAGTTGAAATACCCGTCTATTCTTAAGGCAAAAGAGGAATACAATCACATACTTCAAACTATCATTTTTTACAACTATTTACGTTAACTTCCATTATTATAAGTATAATAACATCATTTTGTATGGGATCGATTATTTAAATCCAAACTGGAGTAAAATGAGGCTGGTCTGTGGGAGTATGAAGTGTGAAGGCCCCCGCAGTTTGAGAGCACTGTGAGGGCCTTCGTTCAGCACTTCCTGCCCCTGTGGAAAACCTCAGCACCCCCGACCTCCCTCCCTCAAGTCCCCTCCCTCCCTCCCTCAGAGTCTCCTGACTCCCTGACTCCCTCCCTCAGAGTCTCCTGACTCCCTCAGTCTCCTGACTCCCTCCCTCCTTCCCTCAGAGTCCCCTCCCTCCCTCAGAGTCTCCTGACTCCCTCCCTCAGAGTCCCCTCCCTCCCTCAGTCTCCTGACTCCCTCCCTCCTTCCCTCAGAGTCCCCTCCCTCCCTCAGTCTCCTGACTCCCTCCCTCAGAGTCTCCTGACTCCCTGACTCCCTCCCTCAGAGTCTCCTGACTCCCTGACTCCCTCCCTCAGAGTCCCCTCCCTCCCTCAGTCTCCTGACTCCCTCCCTCAGAGTCTCCTGACTCCCTCCCTCCTTCCCTCAGAGTCCCCTCCCTCCCTCAGAGTCTCCTGACTCCCTGACTCCCTCCCTCAGAGTCCCCTCCCTCCCTCAGAGTCTCCTGACTCCCTGACTCCCTCCCTCAGAGTCCCCTCCCTCCCTCAGTCTCCTGACTCCCTCCCTCAGAGTCTCCTGACTCCCTCCCTCAGAGTCTCCTGACTCCCTGACTCCCTCCCTCAGAGTCCCCTCCCTCCCTCAGTCTCCTGACTCCCTCCCTCAGAGTCTCCTGACTCCCTCCCTCCTTCCCTCAGAGTCCCCTCCCTCCCTCAGAGTCTCCTGACTCCCTGACTCCCTCCCTCAGAGTCCCCTCCCTCCCTCAGAGTCTCCTGACTCCCTGACTCCCTCCCTCAGAGTCCCCTCCCTCCCTCAGTCTCCTGACTCCCTCCCTCAGAGTCTCCTGACTCCCTCCCTCAGAGTCTCCTGACTCCCTGACTCCCTCCCTCAGAGTCCCCTCCCTCCCTCAGTCTCCTGACTCCCTCCCTCAGAGTCTCCTGACTCCCTCCCTCCTTCCCTCAGAGTCCCCTCCCTCCCTCAGAGTCTCCTGACTCCCTGACTCCCTCCCTCAGAGTCCCCTCCCTCCCTCAGTCTCCTGACTCCCTCCCTCAGAGTCTCCTGACTCCCTCAGATTCCTGACTCCCTCCCTCCCTCCCTCCCTCCCTCCCTCCCTCAGAGTCCCCTGCCTCCCTGACTCCCTCCCTCAGAGTCCCCTCCCTCCCTCAGTCTCCTGACTCCCTCCCTCAGAGTCTCCTGACTCCCTGACTCCCTCCCTCAGAGTCCCCTCCCTCCCTCAGTCTCCTGACTCCCTCCCTCAGAGTCTCCTGTCTCCCTCAGATTCCTGACTCCCTCCCTCCCTCCCTTAGAGTCCCCTGCCTCCCTCAGAGTCTCCTGACCCCCTCCCTTCCTCCGTCCCTCAGAGTCCCCTTCCTCCGTCCTTCCCTCCCTCAGAGTCTCCCTCCCTCCCTCAGAATCCCCAGCCCCTCTCCCTCAGTCCCCTGCCTTCCTCCCTTCCTCACAGTCCCTGCCTCCCTCCCTCCCTCCCCCCTCAGAGCCCCCTGCCTCCCTCCCTCCCTCCCCCCTCAGAGCCCCCTGCCTCCCTCCAGGTCAGTCTCATCAGGGGTGTTTAAAGCCAAAGCCTTGTGGGTTCCAGAGCTGCCCCTCAGTAGAATCATTTTGCAGAGGGCTACTTTTTGTGTAAATGTTTGTTAAACTGTCGGTTAAGGAGCCCTCAAAGAGTAAATTTGTTTCTGGCTTTGTGCGTGTGTGCCTCCCTGCCTGTCTGCATTCATGTGCGCTCATGCGTGTGCCCCTGCGTGCCTGTGTGTGTGTGCGTGTGTGTCTGTGCGTGTGCCCGTGCGCCTGCCTGCTCCCCGTGTGTGTGTGTGTGAGTGCGGTGTGCGGCCATGTGAAGCTCCGCTCCCTGCCTACTGATCCCCTGTCCCATGACCTGTCTCAACCCAGGGTTCTGATCAGCAGCAGGCCCTAACACATGACCAGCTCCGCCTCGCTATGGGGAACACGGAGCCACTGTACATGGGAGTGTGTGGAAGAACACACGTGTTCTAAAAACACATTTTGAGGATGTGTTCGGCGAACAAGGGGCCACGTGTTTCATCCACATTGAAATTAGAGTGAGAGTGTAGCCACAGAGGTCGCGGTTATCTGTAAACGTTGTGTACAGACAACGTTGTGTACAGATAACTCAATAGAACTTGGGGAAATGGACCCTCATGAGTGTTTTAGCTGAAAGTCAGGCAGGGTCCAGCCAGGTGGAGCTCAGTAGGGTCTGGTCCCTGTCTAGGCCGGTGCACCACTGAACCCAAAAGTATCGGCGTAAACATTGTATTGTCTGTTGTTAATGTGTTCACACGCCATTTTAACACTACTATAAATACCCCTCAACTTTATAGCTTTTTTTTTCATTGGACACATACCACTTCTCACCATGGCACGCTAACACATCGTTCGCACTGTCTATTTTTACACAGCTGACAATTGATTCCTCCGAGTTTAATTATCTTAATTAAATCCCAGTGATGTGGGATGAATTCTTCTAAGGCCGCTCTCCTCCGACCCTAAACTGTCTCGGCTGCTTACATGAATCAGATTCTCCACCAGGCCGCCAGTGAGTCTGATTCTCTGTGAACAATCCAGTCACACCGATGCCCTTTGAAAAGGGAAAAGTCTAAATCTGTGTCTCGGCCGGCCAAAAATAAACGCATTCAAGTTCTCATTCCTGGGCCCAGGCTGGAGCCGTGGGTCAGGGTGACGACTCATTTAACATTTGGAGTGGATTCGGTTTCAAACAAGGGACTGCAACGGTCAAATCAGGTTTAATAGGCTAACTTTTCTCAAGGTGCAGATAAAGACTGATAGGTGAAAAGACAAAGCAGAGATGAGGGGTACTGCGCAGAAGTAAAGACGGACAACGGAAAAGGGGAGACATGAATCCAACTAATGACAGAATCCCCAGCTCTGGAGTAGACACATCCTGCAACATCACCTCTGTGGACTTATAGTCATTGTCATGGCAACGGGTTTCTCATCTCATGACCTAACCATACTGTTGCTGATTATATTTCACTGGAAAAAACGGAATGGGTGAGTTGAGTCTTGTCCCACATACGCTTATCATAGAATTTATGTGTGTGTGTGTGTGTGTGTGTGTGTGTGTGTGTGTGTGTGTGTGTGTGTGTGTGTGTGTGTGGCATGACAAGAAGCAGGATTGATGATGAATAATAAAAGAGGTGGGTGGTCATCGGGGAAGAGCATAAAAATAAAGTTTCTCCTCAGGAGGACATGGAATATTACATGGAATATTGAATTGGAATGTATTATTGTGTTAGCCCATAGCAGAAAGGAAGTATTCACTGAAACTAAACAAGGTGTGTGTGTGTTTGTGTGTGGTTCAATCCATTCCCTCCCCCAAGCAATTTGTATACAAGGAAAACGTCTTTAACATTTGATCAGATTGGTCAACTTGGTTTTCAAGAAAAACTCATTACTTTTAGTTGACAAACAAAAGGCATTCTTAAACTTTTGATGACAACTTTAAGGTTATGAATCATGCATTGCATATTTATTCTGGATTATGGGAGAACAGTACTCCCAGATGATTTGAATCCAACTCCAGTTTATGTGCAGTACTCTCCCCCACTCGTTGTTCTTTAAAGCCACAATATAACATTAGGGTTGTTCTTTTTCTTAGCTATTAATGCTTATTTTTAGGTCATGAACAAGCAAGACCTGAGCTCTCCCATCAACTGGAAGAGACAGTAAGTAGCAAACGGTTCATACAATTTGTTTTGTGTAAAGAGCCCCACATGAGCCCCTAAACACATGGCCCTACTGAACGCAGCTCTAATGTAGAACACACCTGCTCCCTGTCCCCTGCCTCACTCCGCATGCTTCAACACCCCACCGCAAGGGTGTCTCTTAAAGGGACAGGCTGCACAACAACATAAACAAGTGGAATAACGATCACCAAGCTGCATGTCATCATATTGCTAAATAGGTGGTTACATCATGGAAATGCAGCTCTCCCTTCCCCTGTCATTGGGAGGAATGGAAAGGAATCCTGAAAGCCACTTTATTGTGTGTCTTCGTTCATTTACTGCTCTTTACTGGGATTTAGGAGGCCGACGTCATCCTGAACCTCACCCATCGGTGTCCGTCCGGTAGGCTTACAACAGCATCTCACTGGATGGAAACAACTCAGTGTAAACCCAGCCATTATTGAGCTGGGTTTACAGAGCTGATGGAAACCCTTAAAGGGGACATCTCATACCACCAGGTGTGAGTGTGATTAGCCATTACAAGCAGGTTTGAAAATGTGCAGCATTGTGACATCACAGGTTGGCGTGTCCATCTATCCGTCACACATCTAGATGGACACGCCCACCTGTAATGTCACAATGCTGCACATTTTGAAAACGGCTTGTAATGGCTAATCACACTCATACCTGGTGGTATGATATGTCCCCTTTAAATATGAAGCATCTCCAACAGCATTGCTGTCTTGTTCTTCTCTGAAAGGAGAAGAACAAGACATCACAGCCCTGACTATCACACAGCAGTGCTCTGCTGTGACAGCGGTGAGCTGTGCCCTCCCTTCTGACAGACACACAGACACACAGAGAGACCCTTGGGTCTGGGTCTCCTCGTGACAGCGGTCTGTCTCCTATCTGCTCAGAGAAGCGTCAGGGGATTGGCAGTTTGGAAGTGACAATCATGAGGAGTTTGTGAGACACTCAGGAGACAGTTTCTTTGGGGGTCAATGTACTCTCTGGTGAGACTTGATTGGAAGCCCTTGCAGCTCTTGACATATTGACCACACACACACACACACACACACACACACACACACACACACACACACACACACACACACACACACACACACACACACACACACACACACACACACACACACACACACACACACACACACACACACACACACATTGTTGTAGTCCATAGGCTTGTTTAGTGGCACCCTCTACTGTTCGAGGAGAGAACTGAAAACTGTATAGGCTGGCAGTGATCCAAGTGGCAGAAGAGATTGAAGATGGAAACCCAATAAAATACAGTAAGTGTGGAAGGGGGGGGACGACACTGGTTCATTAAAACATAAAATGGATTAATTTGGACCAAAGCGATATGTTTTAATGTGCTGTAGGCACACAAAGTAAGAAGCCTGATGTCATCAAAGGGAAGTGCTGGTTGTTTAAAGATGAGTAACTGAATATCCGGGAGTCTCTCAGAGAAGAGCAGCTGGATCTGTTTGTTAGTCTCTCTCACTGTGAGAACACATCAGTACAGTGCTATCGCACCCAGCGTTCTCTTTGATATCAAACAATAGCAGGTTTCCAATCCCTATTGCTTTGAGTTGTAAATAGCTGCTTTTACTAGAGGATCACACATTTGTTGGTGAGTTTTAATCCCAGGAACTTAACACAGCGATGCACACGTGTGGCAGTAGAACCATAGAATATAAACGTGTTACAGAATATGGATGAACAACATGTTCGGTGTTTGGGCGTCGCTGGGCCAAGTCTGCTGTATAATCTCATCACAAGAGGAATTGCTCAGGGACAAGGGGGCCTGGTCCCTCTCACAGTGTGTGTGTGTGTGTGTGTGTGTGTGTGTGTGTGTGTGTGTGTGTGTGTGTGTGTGTGTGTGTGTGTGTGTGTGTTGCATAATTTAAAGCTTGTGCAAAGATAACATGATGACGTGGTTGTGAGTTACTAAAACAAAATAATTGTACTACTATAACAGCAGGCCTGTCGCACCAGTTACTCAAGTTACTCATGTGCGCATGTGCCAAGCAGCCTGCAGCTCACACACACACACAGCACGCGCAAGCAGGCACACACACACCGCATACACACACCGCACACACACGCACATGCGCACAAGCATACATGGAAACGCACATACACACACACACACACCGCACGTCAAGACAAAGGCAGCGACACACTCGCAGAGCTAAGATGTTATTTTTTTAAACATAACGGCTCCGCCATCGACACATGCGCAGGTTAGACACACACGCACACGCACACACCACAGCGATACACTCTCCCAGGTAAGACGTTATGTTTTTAAACATAACGGCTCCGCCATCGACAAACCATCCCACGTTACACGTTCTGTCTATAGACTGTAGAAATTGCGATAAAAGAAGGGAAGAGACTATTTCTCACCTCGACAAGCAACGACGGGTCGTTCATTTTGTCATATAAAAAACGTTAAATTCAAACATCGCACCGACCGGAATATCAACACACAAGTGATGTGATCTTAAAGAGACAGTGTCCCTATAAGGCTGAACGAAAACTTGTCAATAACACTGTATGGTGAACAAAACTACACTTTGTTGCTCAAATGTAATATTACCCTCCTCCTTGTGCCTACCAAAATGTCTTGCAATATTGATATCCCCCCCTCCCCCCTGCGGACTGTTTTAGTTGTTTTATTTTTCTTATGTTTTGTGTGTATGCCATGTGTGACTGTAGGCTACTGCTGCCTGTCTTGGCCAGGACACTGGAAGAGATGTTTAATCCCAATGATGATTATCATTTTCAACTAACCAATAGTAGTTGCCTTGCATTTTAAAATGTCAATGCACTTTTCACCCCTGAATAACAGTAAAAGCTATTTA
The DNA here is from genome assembly GCF_949987615.1 of Pollachius pollachius. Lineage (NCBI taxonomy): Eukaryota > Metazoa > Chordata > Actinopteri > Gadiformes > Gadidae > Pollachius > Pollachius pollachius. The sequence goes on from NC_136934.1 coordinate 38,127,462, forward strand.
ATAATTGATTTGCATGCATAGTATACTACACTTCCCATTGAACAATTACCTCTGTTACCATAAATTCACTAATTTTATAGTGTGATCAAATGCTAACACACTAGCTGCTTTCAGATACACGTGTAAGTCCTGATATTCTCCTGATGGGCTGTATGTGTGAACAACATATCCTGACAATTGTACCCTGAAAATCTCCTGAATATTACTACCCCCGAGGTAGTATTTTCTCTGTAGGAAATGTAAATTACCTTATGTGTGAATGAGTAGAAAGTAGGTATTTCTCCCACCACTTCAGTGGGCGTGTTGATGATGCTTCTGCATGTCATTGAGTGGCCCCCTAAATGATAATCAGCCTGTTGCCTTTTGTTCGCTGAATGGTTAAAAAATAGTGTTGCCACTGCTTTTAAGAGTCATTTGTGGTGAACGAATGTTATACGTTGTAAAATTATACTGTAGGCAAAATGTTATTATATTATGCGCTCAGAAATTTGTTACATTATCAACTGGGGTTTCCACATTATTGCTATGGGTTTAATTACAACTAGAGGTTGAGCGCGAAAACTCTAGTTATAATAATAATAATAATAATAACAACATATATACATATATTATGCATACAGTATTGTATAATATATGTATATATATATATAGCAACTCAGGAGGTTGAATAAAAAAATATTTTTAATTAAGTAGGCCTAAATGTGGTGGGAAAGAAATAGAGAGAGGGAGAGAGAGTATGAGTGAGAAGGAGCGCGAGAGATGGGGGGAGAGAGGCATATCAAGCTGTCGATATGTGACGCAACCGTCTCTGGTCCGCCGACTCAGATTAATGGAACTCATTCCAGTAGCATGAGAGAGAAAGAGAGAGAGAGAGAGAGAGAGACAGAGGGAGAGAGAAATGTTCAGCAAATTAATGAGATTAGAGGAGAGGAAGAGGGAGGGACAGGAACATTACATTGGGCCTCAGCATATTTCATCTGCATTACCTGCCCCCCGCCCCCCCCCCCCCCCCCCCCACACACACACACACACACATACAAACAGTGAGTCAGTGATACTGATTCTGTGTCTTTTTTACTTCACCTTAATCGTAGAGCGGGGCTGTTACTGTTACTGGCTTGTTTGCTTCAGTATTAAGCTGCGTTTCTCCTCCATTCAGACGTGTTGCATTGACACACCTGTGATTGACAGGCAGGATGGATTACCCGAACCAATCAGGCAAGAAACGCCCTGATTTGTCAGAAATGAGCCGAGAGTGGTTTAAATTTGCTCATCCAGAAATCAACTCAGTCAACTGATAGCTTAAAGGTGGCTTGGCCATTTCTACCAAACTACGCCCATATAATAGCTCTTAAATCATACCTCCAGTAGCTTTAACATTCAAATCAAGTTCATATCAAAGGTTAACAACTAGGAATCAACAGGAAACCCTGGCGTTTTGTTCTCAGACTTTAGCTCCCTCTGTTCCAGTCCTTAAATCCACCTTAACTTTCACATCCTTTGGCTCAAACAGGAAAAACAGCTGTGAGACAGAGATCATACAAAACGTGATGATAAGTAACAACGGTAAAACAATATATAGGCACAGGGCAACCTTTAGTTATGCAAACAAATCAAAAAGCCCCAAAAGAATGCACACACTCGAACATACACATATGCTTATACACACACACACACACACACACACACACACACACACACACACACACACACACACACACACACACACACACACATACACACACACACACACACACAGTGTCTCGTCACACATGCACAGACACACACAGTGTCGTCAGCCTCAACAAGAAGAGAGCCCTGGGCTACAGGAGTTGTTAATAGTCAGGATTGTAGACATCCTACACCGGAAATATCCTCCCTCTATCTCTTTGAATATTGAGTCCACTGAGCTGTATCAAATACTTAGAACTGAGGTTCCTACCTTTGCACTAGAGATCTTTCTCTCCACCTCCCTCCCAAATCCGCCCTCTCTGCCAGTGTCTCTCTCCCTGAATATACCTCTCTCTACGTAGGCCTACCTCTCTCTACCTCGCTCTACCTCTCTCCTTTCCTCTACCTCGCTCTACCTCTCCCTTCCTCCACCTCTTTCTCTTGCTTTCTCTCTTGCTCTCTCTCTATCTCTCTACATCTATGCCTCTCACTTCTTATTATTCACTCTCTCCATATCTCTATAAACCTTCCTCTCTTTTTCTATCCTTGTCACATCTTGAGACTAAGAAGGTGATTAATGTCCTTTTAATGCAGTTAAAGTGGCGCTAGGCATGGACTTGACTTGAAGCAGGGCTTGGACCGAGACACACAGCGACTGTACGTTGTTGACAGTCGGTCATGGTGAGGGGATAGAAGGGAATAATCCCAACTGTGAATTGTTCAACCTACACTGGTTTAAATATAAAGTGTTGATGAGTCACCGGTGAGCTGGGAAGACGTGCTTCCTAAAGGAGACTTTTGCAACCCATGGCTTCGCACCCACCACATGTATTAGCATTAGCATCTCAGCTTTGCAATAGCACCACAGCTCACATTATCTCGTTATCTCGACACTTATGCAGTCCAAAAAATGTATGATAATTATATATTCCCAGAAACTAGTCGTATATACTGCATTTCGAATACTGCAAAATGGCGGGTGTAAGAGGCTGATGTCATTTAGCCTAGAATGTTGATGTCATTTAGTGTAACAGCAAGCTGACGTCATTGTGTTTAACATCAAGCTGAAGTGGTTAGGACTCAGTGTAATTTACCTGAGTGCTTGTATCGTGGTCCGCAAGTCTTTGAGCTGAAGAGAAGGAGGAAGAGGCGGATGAGGAGAAGGGGGATGGGGCTCCAGGTTGAACGGGTCCATCTATGGGGGAACAGGGGCCCCCACTCCCAGGGCTCTCTAAGCAGAGGAGAAACAGGACATCAAGACCAGTCGTACATGTACTTACTGACTGTTGATGATAAATGATCATTTGTAAGTTAACAACTGCACTGGAAAATGTACATTTCCCCCCCTAAAAATCGATGAATTAACATGAAAAAACAAAGAAATGTTGCTAAATTGAATTAAAAAGGTACCTAGAAACTATATGGTTAAAGTGGCAATAACGTAGATCTCTGTTTCCTTCTCTTTGATGGCCCTAGTGGTAATTAACCAGTACACCGCTACAAACACAAGTGAGTTTGAAGAGCGAGTCTGTTGCGGTAGCTCTGCCTACCCCGGTAGTACACCCACTACTAATTGCCAAGGCTTTCATCAGTTGGCCATAGGCTCAAACATCCTGTACTCATTCACCAATAGATGGTGGCTTTATGGGCTGAACTATCAACGGAAAACGTTGGAGGTCTTTGCCCTTGCCACTTTAAGATCTTGCAAACAACACTTTTCCAAAACGAGCGAGCATCAGACAAGCCATCATGAGGCTGACCTGCGAGCGCTGGCGGCCCGCTGGGGCCCTGCTTGGGGCCCTGCTTGGGGCTGCGGCTGTCGCTGAAGCTGTGGCCGGGGCTCTGGCTCCACGACCTGGCCCGGCCCGGCTCCACCTGCTGCACCCCCTGCGGCACCCCCGAGGCCCTCCGCTGGCTCCACGACTTCACCCTCTCCCTGGGGGTCCGGGCCACGCCCAGGCCCGGGAAGCTGGGGCTGGGGCTGGGGCTGGGACTGGGGCTGGGGGAGGGAACGGGGCTGGGGGTCAAGGTGGGGGCCGCGGCCGGGACCAGGACAGGGAGGGGGAGGTGGTTCTGGTTGTGGTTGTGGTGAGGGCTGGGGTGCTGGGTGGTGAGGGCCTGGGCCACGTTATGCTGCAGCATGCTGAGACAATCCCCCAGGCAGCTGAGGGTGGCCGCCGACGTAGCCTTCAGGAGCAGCAAGTCCTGCCCAGGAGGAGAGGGCGGGGGAGGGGGGGGGGGGGGACACAGACAAGACACACAGACACAGACAAGACAGACAGACACAGACAAGACACACAGACAGACAGACACAGACAAGACACACAGACACAGACAAGACACACAGACAGACAGACACAGACAAGACACACAGACAGACAGACACAGACAAGACACACAGACAGACAGACAGACAGAGACAAGACACACAGACACAGACAAGACACACAGACACAGACAAGACACACAGACAGACAGACACAGACAAGACACACAGACAGACAGACAGACAGAGACAAGACACACAGACACAGACAAGACACACAGACACAGACAAGACACACAGACAGACAGACACAGACAAGACACACAGACAGAGACAAGACACACAGACACAGACAAGACACACAGACACAGGCAAGACACACAGACAGACAGACAGACAGACAGAGACAAGACACACAGACACAGACACACAGATAAGATTGAGCAAGGAAGAGCAATGGGGGACACGGTTACAGCTTGGCAACACAACATTGTCATCAGTATTCAGAATGACCACTTTACCCAGATGTTTCATGTCCCATCGGGGAACCAAACACACAGATGGTCTTGGGGATTTATTTTTCAAGCCCTTTCCAAATACTTATAAATAACTATTAATTTTTACATTTTTCCCATAAATGCATGTCATTGTGGACTACAACTGCTATCTCATGATCGGTTTCTCATTACCATTTAGCAATGACCTAATTGGCACTATTAAATAGTAATAGCTCACCGCTAAGTTATAGCGAATTGACATTCACAATTAAAAAACTAGTAGAGAAAGCACACATTGGATTTGGTTTGAATGTCAATTGCCAGTGACTGCACCCTACTCTATAAATGGTCAATTGCTATGGCAACGATGATACTGTCCATGATCTGGGTTGCTAGGCTGGTGTCCTACCTCATCCAGAGAGGAGAGGGGTCCCCCCCGGGGGGGCAGGGATTCAATGGAGTTCACCAGGTTCTTCTGCTGACCTGCCACCTGGTTCAGCACCTATACACAGGAGATGGACACGTGTTATGTACGTAGATACATAACCAGGGTGTAAGGACAGAGACTGACAGAGAGACATGTTTGGTGTAAGGACAGAGACAGAGACAGAGACCCAGAGAGGGTGTAAGGACAGAGAAAGACAGAAAGACCTAGAGAGGGTGTAAGGACAGAGACACAAAGAGAGCTACAGCTTCATACAAGATAGAAAGGACATCCAAATGTTGATTTTCTGAATGAGAGTACATACTACTACTAAGTCGATTTGTTTGTTAATTTGCATTTCAAAGACAGCTTAAAGCATTTTGTCCAAACAAAACTCATCCTCTCCATCCTGTAATCCGGATACACATGCACATACACATGCTGGGATAGTGAAGCAGGCCTGCAACAATGCAGAGCGACTAAACACACAGCATTTACATCTGAACACACAGCATTTACGCTCTGAACACGTCAGACAGCCCTCTGATCAATGTTTGTTCTGATCAATCTGTGAATATTGACAGCCTTCAGTCTGTAAGCTTTGTAAAGATTTTAAAGACAAAACACTGCTCTCTTTCACGGCTGCCGATTCCGCGTCACACACCTTGATACCGAATTTCTTTAACATAAGAATTAAGCAAGCAGATAGTATTTGGCGCGTCTAATTTATCTGTATTAGACACATTACACAGCTTTTGAACTGCTTTTATGGGTTTTATTCATTATCCTAATAAATTGAATTATGTTTATTGAAGATGACGGAGGCCAGACCAAACGTTATTATTCTGTTTTGTGTTTTTGTGACCATCACAACATGGGATTGTGGCTCAAGCAGTAAGTGATACTTAGGCAGTTCTTGGATGGGATACAAAACACTGCTTTGGTTGTGTCTCTCAGTAGGGGGCCTGGGGGCGGGATGGACGGTGGCGACTCAGTGGATGGGAACCAGCAGTCAGTAGAACAGCGTTGTGATTGTGTAAGTAAGTATAACCGTGGCTGTGCGGACAGACACTGCTGAAGGTCCACGTGGAGGCTAAGAGTCTATGTGCGGCTCCATATGCCAGGGTGATTCCCAAGGGAGTCCCCCTCAAATGACCAGCCTAGAATTCATCTCTCCTCCGGTGGTTCAGCACCGCACTGGGGCCGAGGACGACTCACAGAGAGATGAAGAGATTGGAGGCGGATAAGGAATAGAGTATTGAATATATTGAGGAGAATGCTGCAACAATGCATCAGAGCATCACACATGCGCACGCACACACGCACGCACGCACACACACACACACACACACACACACACACACACACAGTAATTATAATTGACACGACCATGTCAGTTCTAATTGTAGATTGCAGACCAGTGGGATATCAAGTCTTATCTAGGACAACGGAATGAGGGGAGCGGGGAGAGGCTGCATCTCAGAGTTTCTCGCTCACATACTCACAAACACCAACACAAATACTGTTGGTGTATAAGCAGCCCCAACACACACACACACACACACACACACACACACACACACATACAGTTAACATGTCCAGGCTGGCTCTCCCTCTACAGACGCTCTCACAGTGCTAGCACTAGCTAGACCGTGTCTCTCCTCCACAAGTGCTGCTCCCAGGGGACGGTGACTCATCAGCGCTCAACAGCTCCACAGCGAGAGAGCAGCTAGCGCTTAGCTCACCGGCGCCCCCCAACTCATTCTGTTTCTTGCCTCCTTTTGAATCATCTTCCAATCGTGTTTTAACCAGGAGGAACATCAGCCATCCCTTCATTCTCTTTTCATCTTTGTTCTTTGTGAAGTGAATTAAAGTAGCATAAAAGGGAGTGTGTGGCCTGTGTCCTCCTTGCCGCAGAACATAGACGGTCAAATTAATTATAAACGTCCGATCCATTCTACCATTTCCATTAAAGCTTTGCTTCACTGGATATCATCCATCATGTCCTTTGTCTGTTTTTCCTAACCGTAAGCAGAACCATAATCTGTTTTATAAGTCCAGCGAAGCAATAGCATGGTCAACCGTATAATTGTTATTTTTCAGATTTAACACAGAGTCTAAATTTAGTAAAAATAAAGTGTCATTTCTTTGTTTGTGTCATATTGTTTTTGAGGATTCAGTTTGGCTGGCAGCACTCTACAGTCACGTGTATCGACAGATATAAAGAGCACAGATATATACCTGACGCAGGATCTTCACTTATTTTCTTACTTTTATCTATCCTGCAGTGTTCCCTGTAAGGCAGAGTTATACAAAGCAGTATAATACGACTCCTATATCCTCAGTGGAGTAGTGTCTAGGCACACACACACACACACACACACACACACACACACACACACACACACGTATGTAAACCTCCGGGGGAGAGAGCCTTGCCTTCTCTCCTTGCAAGGAGATGTTTCTTTCTTTACTGCAAACTCTCACCGTTGCTCTCCAGTTTAAGTGCTTCACAAGGCTCTTTCCTTCCCTGCTCTCTAAAGTAGAAATGAGGAGAGAAACCTGGGTCTCTCTCTCTCACTCTCTCTCTCCAACTCCCTCCCTCTCTGCCTCGCACTTTAGCTTCTCTCCCCATCTTCCCCCTCCCCTTCTTCCCATCATATATAAATAGCACAAGACACCAAATATTGCTTGTCGAGCCGTGAAAGAGTTATTGCCCTGTGGCTGTTAAATAATTAGCATTATCTTAGCATGCTTAACGCATGAAAAGAAAACAACAGTCTCAGTAGGCTTCTATGCTTCATTTCTGCCATTGTACTAGAGGACAATTATATTGTCCCTATTGAATGAATGAAGAACGACAGCACTATACAGCAGGACCATCTAGTGGGAAGGCGGTTTGACTCCACGAGGTTGTGTTCGAGCCCTAAGGTCTGCAGCCTCACGAGGCCTTCTTGAGCAAGGTGCTTACTACAGGTAGCTGCACATTTAGGGTAGGCAATGAACGAATTAAGTACTAACGCTTCTAACGCGTGACATATAATCGAACAAAAGCCACAAAACAACACAAAACCCTTTGAGTGTGATCTTGTCTGTGATCAAAATATATCCCATATCTCTCTCTCCCTTCCACTCTCTCTCCCTCTCCCTCTTCAGCTCCCTTCCTCTCTCTATCTCTCTCTCTCTCCCTCCCTCTCTCTCCCCCGCATCAAACCCTCATGCAGTCAACTGGGGGAGGAACAAGAGACACAACGAGACTCCAGAAACTTCTGTGCATGACTCACCAGAGCCCCAGCAGACGGGCAGATGAATCGCTTCCCAAACCTGAATGAATGAGGGAGGGAGAGGTGGGCTGTTGTGGGGGTGGGGGCTATTAACTATTGAGTTGGAGTGAATGTGGGATCTGAGTTTGGAAACCCAAATTGATGAAGAGACTCTTAAAATAGCCCTCTTCCGGGAACAACAAATGGACAGGATGACGAATCGCTTTCAGACCTGGCAAGTCAATGTCATCACTAAATGGACAAGCTAATGATTCAGACCATTAATCACGGTCATAACTGAAACCCTGTGTGTCCTGCACGGGCCGGAACACCGGTAACTAAGATCGTTCCCCTGCACAGGGTCCCATGACCAGCAGACATAGATCTCCCCCAACACCGGAGGGTTTATACAACAAACAGACGAATCACTCCCTGATATACAATCATCACCAAAAGCTGATCCGACAGGTGGACGAATCACTGGACGAGATAGATTCCCCTTTTAAAACCTGCTGGATGAAAAACGTCTCTCTCCGCTTCTTTAGCTGCTCTGAAAAAAATATCAGATCAGGTATCAACAAGAACGCACCGCTATACGGCAGAGCCAGGGGCGCAAGCGTCACAGAACCCTGACCCCACAGCTGGTTCTGCCTTCCAAAGTCAATTTACTTCTCAGCTTCAGGAGATTTCACTTTTCCGAGCAAGATTATGTTGAGATTATGTTGAGATGTGTGATGATTCAAACATGGATTTTTCAACACAGTGTTTAAATCTTCTCCCTCCTCTATTTGAAGAGTGGGTAAAATTTGGTAATTTCCAAAAACCTGTGATTGACAGGCAAGAGGGATCCCTGACACAAAAAGGGAAGAGATGCCCTGATTGGACAGAAATTAGCCGGAGGTAGTCTAAAATGTAAATTGGCTCATAGAGGCACAGGTGACTCGAAACAGATATTCTCCCCGCATAATTCACTAACTCTGAATTGACAGATGGCCATGAGATTTTTAATGGCCATGAGAACAATTAATAATCAAATTAATAGCTCCTAAATTGTACCTAAATCACCTTTAATATACCACCTGCTGCGCAAAACTTTCAAATTCATTACTTCATTAAATAAATTATTATAGGACACTTTTTGATGGCAAACTATTTGATTCAATAGAGCATCAACAGTGCATACAGAGAGCAGCTCCGGTGAGGGGTGTGACGATAGTGAAGAGTAAAGCATTGGCTATGGCTGAAGCCAGCCATATGTTTAGGTTATCGTTGTGCTGATAATGAGACAGAATAGGATATTACAATAGATAGGTCCAGGTAGTCTATTAATTGTGAATGTGATATAATTAACACAGACAATTATGTTTAGTAAAAAGTGGTTCTCCAAATTTGAACAGCATTTTCTTGTTGCTCTCCCTCCAAAGTGTGTGTGTACCCTCAGCGAAGAAAAATGTAATAATTAATGTTTCAATAGATGAAAAACACTGTGTTGAAATGTTCAATGTTTGAATCCTCTCCCTTCTCAACATAATCTCCACATTATCTCATTTAGAAAAGTAACATTTCCCTAAACGTATCCGTGATCCATTAATCAACGATTGCTTCAAGTAAATCTAATTTTACAACTGCCATCTTGGTGTGGATTAATGTAATGCTTCTTGAAATGTTACTTCCTAAATTAACTAGTTTTTTGTTTCAATAAACCCTGCTTCCTTTCATGAACAAGAGTGGTTCCTCTCTCCTTCCCTTGCCATCCATCTCTGTCTGTCACTGTCTTCCACGTTGAGGCCAAGGCATCCATCTTTCCAGCAGCCAACCCTTCTCTCCATTTATCCTCTTTTTATTCCTCCGTCGAGCACAAATCATCTTTCTTTTTACCACTCCTCTGACAATATTATTTAGTGTCTGAAGTTTTCAACCACACAGCCAACTTAGATCTCACTTTTTTTTTTTCTTTCCAATCTTCTGTCCCTCTAACTGTACATTCCCCTTTTTTCCCTCCCTTTCCTCTACTTTGCTAATCGGCCGAGAGCACAGAGGTCTTAAGTGCTGGCTCAGTTACGAAGTGTCCTTGTGAGTCATTGCCTGTGAAACGCGAGCCCTCGTCCTGTCTCCCTCAACCTCTCTCGCCCGCCTCGTAATTCAGAATAATGTCACTGACCGGAATATCTTCCCACCTGGCTGAACTTTTACAAGTCCAACCTGTGGATAATCAGCAGCATATCTGACACGTTAAAAGCATGCGTTAATTTAAAAAGTTAAGCGTAATTTCGTTTTGATTTTCTTTGGGTGTGTTTGTGTGTGCATGTGTGCATGTGAGACTGGGTGTCCAGTCTCACATCCAAGGTACCTGCATGTGACACTGGATGACCTGATGACCAGCGGTCCCTTTGCTGCCAACATCAATACGACAACTCGTATCTGCCCACCGTGCTGTGCACGGCTCAGGTCCCTCCTACAGCCAGGACATGGTCAGACCATACACCCCGGCCCCTCCACTATACTCCATGACTGCCAAATGGCTTGCTATGCCCTCACTACAACGAGACCTCAACTGACGCTCAACAAATTATTAAGTGTTTGCAGTCCTCCGCACTGACATCAGGCCGGCTGAAACCCCTCAGAACTTCCGCTGCAGAATAAAAACTCATCTGTTCAGACTGCACCCGGGCCCATGAAAAAAAACCAAAAGCTCTATCTGTTGTTCTGATGAGGTAGCAGTTGAACTTGAAGCAGTTTGCTTACTGAATGAATTGTATATACAATCGTGGTTCTTGCACTTATTGTAAGTCGCTTTGGACAAACGGGTAAGCTAAATAAATGGAACGTAATGTCATAATACACACAATGTAGCATTAGACGATGTAGTATAAGTAAGAAGACAGTAGAAGTAGACACTAGTGCTTGTAATAATGCTAAGAGGCTACTGGTTTATAAAATATGGAGACACGCAAACACCCAGCCTTTCAAATGTGCCCAGATAAAGACATGGTGCCCTTCAGCACCATGGACAGCTCCTGTCTGTGTGTGTGTGTGTGTGTGTGTGTGTGTGTGTGTGTGTGTGTGTGTGTGTGTGTGTGTGTGTGTGTGTGTGTGTGTGTGTGTGTGTGTGTGTGTGTGTGTGTGTGTGTGTGTGTGTGTGTGCGCGTGCGCAAGAGGATATTCATGTCCCCTTCACAATGATATTATAATATTATTATCCTTTATTAATTATTAAAAAGGTGCAGTAAGCGAGGTTCCAGAGAGGTCAAATAACAGGCCAGAGGAAGGGTGATCACGGACAGACCTGAGGACCTTCTGTTTGTTCCTGCAATCACTTTCAGTAATTGTTCAAATGTTGTGTTATGAATACCAAATCTGAAACACGACAATGTTCACAATCATTTTGGTAGTTAAACACATTTTCCCAGTACACCGACCTGATATCTGAATATCTGCATTGATTGGATGAATGCAGAAGAATGGGAATGATAGAGCGCAACTCGCAATTGTACCACACAATAAAGAAACGTAAATAAATAAACATGTTATTATTCTGAATAAACACATATATATATATACACATACATGCATATACACATATAAATAATAAAGACAGGTGTAATGATTCATTCTGTTCCATTCAATCTAATCTCCCACCACTTGGAACTCACCCCTAAGCAAGCAGCTAAAAGCTTGAGTAAACGATTTCCTGCCCTAACAGCAGGGGTGAGACGTTCAGAATCAACAAATAATTTCCGTTTGGCTGGTTTTGACAAACACAGCAAGAACAGGACTGGTTCCCTCAGCTCAGCGGGATCTCCCCCGGTCGCCGCCTTCTCCAGAGACCAAAGGCCAGCGGCGTTATTGAATTTCCTGCCCCCCACTTAAACAAATAATGAAATAATCAAATAAGCAAGCACTCATAAGGATAGGGTGCTGATATTAATATTTGAGAAGCCCGATTCCTCTTTATCAGGCGGGTCGGATCAATATCGAGCAGTGTACCCGAGGGCACATCAGATTTCTCCCCGAGCGCGCTGAAGGAATGAGGACAGTAACGGCCAGTAGAGCTCCTGTTAGCAGAAAGCCCTGAAGAACGACTCAATCGACTACAGCCCACTTTGACACCATCATCACCTATCAACTAACCCCACGACAACCGAGCTACAACCAAATCGCACTAGAGGAATGTCCCGTCAAAGCCATTCCAAACCGTACGACAAGAAGCCCTGGAAACACACAACGCAGCCGGCAGATTCCAACAGTCTCAGCAGCAGCCGGTCCTACGACCTCCAGGCCTGTTCAGGGTGAGCCCCGTCCTCCTACCTCTCTAACCTCCAGAAGACTCCCGAGGAAGGGCCAGCCCAGGATCCAGGAACACCCTGCTTTCCTGCAGGTCTGGTGGGGGCTGAGGGGGCCGAGGTTATGCCGAGGAGAACCCCCAGGGCGGAGCTCCGGTCGAGGATGGAGGTGATGGTGGTGGTGGTCGGGAGGAAGGGGAAGTGGAGCAGCGGGAGGAGTTGGAGGAGGAGCAGGTGGGGGTTGGGGTTTGGAGGTGTTGCCAGGTGGAGGTGAACCCAGGTGCGGAGACCCGGGGAAGAAGCAACATGTCACCTCTGATGAGGAGATGGAGGAGGAGGGGCGAGGAGGAGGAGGAGGAGGAGAAGAAGAGAAGCATGCTGGGAAGTTGGAGGAGGAGGAGTAAGAGGAGGAGGCAACACAGCATGAGGTCTGGAAGAGATGGCTGCAGCAGCTAGAGCAGGAGGAGGTGAGGGGGGAGGTGCAGGGAGAAGGGAATAAGGAGGAGCAGGAGGCGATGCAGGGAGGGCAGGTTGGCATCAGCAGCTGCCCGAGCTGCTTTCCCCTGCCGGCATCGGACACCGTGTCACCGCACTCTGGCGCCGGCGCCGTCACACACAAGGGCATCTTCTGCCCCAGTGCACACACAGATACACACGCCTACACACACACACACAACCCTGGCACAGGGGCACTCAGTCAGCCATGCATACACTGGAGAGATACAGCAGATAACGGACAAGAGACAAAGAGATAGAGAGACAAAGAGATAGAGAGACAGAGAGACAAGAGTGAGGGAGAGATTTAGAGAGAGAGACATTCGTAGCGGGAAAGCCAAAAGACGGGAAATGCAGAGATAGGAGAACAGAGTGCAGAAGAGGTGAATGTAGTGGGTTTTGAATGGAAGAGGGAGAGAGGGACTGAGGGAGAGAGGGAGAGAGAGGGAGAGAGAGGGAGAGAGAGGGAGAGAGGAGGAGGAGGGAAGAGGGGGCAGAGCGAGGGACGAGAGTCACCGAGAGATGAGACGTGCTTGGGCACAGAGCACAGAGATGAGCGGAGGAAATAAAAGCAGAAGGGAGGGGGAGGGCAGAGAAGGGAAGGGGGAGGGGACGGGGGAGGGGGGTGTCGTCCGGTGAGAGCAGACGCAGGACTTGCGGAGTTGAGGCAACTGAAGGGAGAGGGCGGATAGAGAGAGCTGCATGCAGTAAGAACATCTTGCGTGCATAGTTTATCCGGTGGGAGCGCGCAAAAACACAGACACACACACACACACACACGTACACCCACACACACACACAAGCAGGAACACAAACTACTGTACTGCTGCTGTAAGGTTTAAACTTGGTCATTACAGAACATTGGAACATTGAAGTTCCTGCTGATTGATGCTAAATGGTTGGATTGGACACCCTTATTACATTTAATTGAGTATCTTTAAATTTCCCCAAAAGGCCGATATATTACCACTGCTATCTGGAAGGTAATAGAATCTCAATATGTTAGGAATTGGTTTTCCTGTGTTTTAATATTTCCTCAAACTAAACAGGCAGACCATAATCAAACTATCACCTGGTAATTGGTTGGTTCAAATGTCAGATAATTCTGACTTGCTTGTAATAGAGATGAGAGTATTTCCCCCGAAAGAACTTGCCGAATAGTGCAAAAATGCCGAAGTCATGCTTATATACCAATTCAACTTTTACAGATAACAAAGTCAAACACGACCTTTCCCGTGTAAGCAGTTTCATATCAGAGTTATATACAGCTCTTCCTATACCTTCTCTTACTTCCCTCCAGAGGCATAACACACGCACACACGCACACGCGCACACGCACACACGCACACACGCACACATGCACACACGCACACACACACACACTCAGAGTGAAGGGGACTGGCGGCATGCAGCACTGAGCTGACTTGATCGCTGTTTATCTGCACTCCGAGCGTCAATCATAACTTGGAAGACTCTCAGAACACATTCTGGGGGGGACTGGTAAACACTTAGAGCAAATGTGTCTCAATCAATCTTTGCGCTGACTGGTAGTCTCCTCACCATGCGCTGAATTACAGGCTAAACAGACACCAGGCTGGCAGGGGATCAGGCAGGGAAAGGAGGACTCACTCGTCAACACTGCGCTCCATTACAGAATACTGATGAGCAGATTCAGAATGTTCTCCTTCAAGCAAACATTACAAAGTGCTTGACTGGATACCAAGCGCTTTACATAAAATGGTATGTTTGTTAAATGAAGAGGCCTCCGAAGAGAGATGGAGATAGAGATAGAGTGAGATACAGAGAGGGGTAAATAGAGATAGAGGGAGATAGAGATAGAGGGATAAAGAGAGAGAGACAGAGCCAGAGACAGAAATATCGGGGGACAGAGAGAAAGGGATTGAGAGACAAAGAGACAAAGAGACAGAAATGTAAATTCTAGTGTATTTCGAGGTGAACCTTTATGGAGTCGGTTCATTGTTGATACTACCGCATCCATCAAGATGCGAATGATTTGTGAACAACACCCCCCTGCTTGTCATCTGAGGGCACGGAGCCCAGCGGCGGGTTCAGCCGGATCCGAAAGACACCGCAGCAACATGATTACATTTCACCGTGAGGACGCCCGAGAGTTTCGCTTGCTCACAACTGAATGAGTCACTTACGAGACAGGACAGCAAAAGCAAACAGCCGCGCACATGCACGCACACATACACACACACTCATTTTTTATTGAGAATCAGCAAACGCCTGGGTCATCAATTTTTCAAACATATACACTATTTCAGTGGCTCTCTCTGCCTCCCTCCATTCAGAGCAGTGGCCCGATGAGGGCAGCAGACTGCAGCTAAGCGCCTCCTTCATGCCGGACGCTGTGCCTGAGTGCCTCCCCTATGTCTTCTCCATGTGTCACGTTGTGTTGGCTCGGGGGGGCTAACAACTGAGGGAAAGAGACACTGAGTGACATCACCATGAAGATCGAGTCTCCCAAAGCGATCAAGCGTTGGTAAAGGACACCAGAGACCTTTAAGGATTACCCCACCCCTACACTTCGAGCACATGGGCTTTCATTAGATGACTCCCTTTAAAGGTTATTACATGATATTGCCTGGATCACCTCTGATTGGCTGACACTATGTGCCAATAAAATGCTGACTACATAGCAGAATGTTGCACTGGTAGGATTTGGAGAATCAGAGCCTCAATCACTCCTTTTTTCTAAGTAAACCCGTAATAAGGGACTACAATTCGGTCGCAAAATACACACAAAATACATTTCCCTGCTGCTACCATTGAAGCAGCCAGTGAGAGGCCAGACACCCAGATGGTCATCCATGGGCTGTGAAACGAGACTGTAGGCCTGCTGACAGAGCTGAGTCAGCAGGGCTGGCCGACCTTGTGAATCCTCTCAGCGAGGAACAGGCCGGCAGAGAACATCTAACCTGCGCCATTTGGTCATTTATTCCACTGTTGTTATACTATAATGTTTGTCTGTGTATACGTGTGTGTGTGTGTGTGTGTGTGTGTGTGTGTGTGTGTGTGTGTGTGTGTGTGTGTGTTTGTGAGCGAGCGAATGAGTGAGTGACTGAAAGAGTGGGACAGACAGACATGTGTGTGCATCTGTGAGTGTCAGTGCACATTTGTACCTTGTCGTTGGTGTCAGAGATGCGTCGGGAGCACAGCTGCAGCTGAGTCATCCAGAGCCGCTGCTCCTGAGCGTCGGAGGCTGAGGGCAAAACAAACACACGCTGACATCAAATCACGACATCATCCACTGCCCTTACTTCCTGCACTACAGGAACCTCCAGCCCCTAGCCGAACCGCTAACCCCTAGAGGAGCCTCCAATCCCTACAGGAACCTATAACCCCTACAGGAACCGTTTAACTACAGGAGCCTCGAATCCCTACAGGAACCTATAACCCCTGCAGGAACCATTTAACTACAGGAACCTTTACCCCTGCAGGAACATCTGACCTCTACAAAATCCTCTAACCCATACAGGAACATCTAACCCCTACAGAATCCTCTAACCCATACAGGAACCTCTAACCCCTACAGGAACCTCTAACCCCTACAGAATCCTCTAACCCATACAGGAACCTCTAACCCCTACAGGAACCTCTAACCCCTACAGAATCCTCTAACCCCTACAGAATCCTCTAACCCCTACAGAATCCTCTAACCCCTACAGGAACCTGTAACCCCTGCATGAACCGTTTAACTACAGGAGCCTCCAATCCCTACGGGAACCTATAACCCCTACAGGAACCTCTTACCTAAAGGAACCTGTGTGTTTGTGGGGGGGGGGGGGGGGGGGGCTGTCAAGCAAATCCAAAGTGCTGCTGGTTTGTATAATCACATCTCTCATTACTTTTTTCAGATATTTTTTATTTATTCGTGTGGTGAGAAACACTATAAAGAAGGATTTAAGAGTATTTGGTGGTAAGACAAAGGGAGGCCGATGAGACGGATTGGTTGTGACACAAAGGGAGATTAATCACAAGGATATAATTAGAACCAGCTAAACATCTAGCTGCATGAGCATAATATCAAACACTAAACAATAATAAAATACATTTTCAGAGAAAAAGGCTAACCTCAGGCTACTCTACAAGGAGGGTCTTTCTGCTAGTGTGGGCAGAGAGCAGGACCAGTGAATAAACACACATCTCCAAACAAAGCCTCCACCAGGGATCACGTTGGTCACACCCCGTGCGACGGACAACACATGGAGAGATTAAATGTCACAGAGAGAAAGGGTGATGGACGAAGTTATAAAAAAGGGACAAAGAACATCCCCCCCATTGGAAAGGAAGAGGAGGAGAGGGTAGGGGGGCCGGGAGGGGGGGAATGGCTGGGGGAGGGTTTCCAGACAGGTGGATGGTGAGGACGAGCCAGACCAGGGGTCGGAAACCCTAGGCACGCGTGCCACCAGTGGCACGTGGCAGCATAATCATTAGTACCGATTATTTTTGCACTTTATTCTGTTTTGGGCATTTCCTCCCAGTGCAAATATGTTAAAATGAGTTACTAAAAGCAGTGTTCTGAAATGTTGATGCATGATTGCGGACTACATGGAAATGTTTTTGGTCACTGTGTCGTAATTCAGCTTAATATTTAATCTATTGCTGCTTAAGGCACACTCATTGACGAGAAGATGTCAAACTGGCACTGCATGTTGAAAAGGTTCAGACCCCAGATCCAGACAGACACAGCTGGAGGAAGCTGACCCCTCCGGTCGACCCACCAGACCATTGTGATTGGTAGTCCGGTTCTGTACAACCCCTGTATACCGAAATCCTCTGAGGCGCAAAGGCAGCCGTGCACGAGTGTGTGCATGTTTGTGCACTTGCACATGCACTTCCTGTCCCTCTCTATCAATGTCAATCATGCACTCGTTTCAATTGAGTCTCAAGAAGTGACTGATTGAAGTATTTCAGACTGAATACGAATGCGTGTCACACAGTGTCCCTAACTTGCAGTGAAAGACCACATTCTTATTTGCGCTGATTGAATGTGATGAAATATATAGTTATTAATAGCTGATATCTAATGAACTGACATTGATTATGTTTGTTTGTGAGTCGGTGTGTGTGTGTGTGTCTGTGTGTGTGTGTGTGTGTGTGTGTATGTGTACGTGTATGGTGTGAGAATGTACAAGTGTCTGTCTCACACACACACACACACACACACACAAAGATGGGTACACACAGACACACACATTGACTCACACACGCACAAACACACACACTAACAAATTCTGCCGATTAAAAGTTGCCGACAACAACATATCCTTGCTTGTTACTATATTGCCAGCAGACGAACCAAGCTGTAGCTGTGAGGTACCCAGTACCTCACTATACCACTCCTTACTGTAAGCGTCAGGGTGAATCCAACCCTAGCCAGCTTATACTGTCCCTCCAGACGCACACACACACACACACACACACACACACACACACACACACACACACACACACACACACACACACACACACAGAGTCGCTGAGGTGTGATTGTGTGAACAAGTATGTGACGCACATTGTGGGCTGCAGGAGCTGGATCCCACCCCAATCAGGTTATCTTTATCTTTAGTGTTAAGAGGCTGTTAGGAATCAGAATTACTTAAATGAAATGAGGGTGATGATGTTGTTGCAGTTTTAAGTTGCTGCTAATTAATTGATTATAAAAGAATATTTTGGCTTCAAACTAATATGTTTGCCCTCGCAATGTGCTGGCACCACTTTTCTGAAATGTGACCTTTTTTTTCTTTTTTCATCTCGTGAATCGAGTTTGGTTTGAGACTACAGGATTAACCCTAACCTTCTTCTCCAAGGCAGAGCTAGTTGACTTCCCCGCCGTCCACAACAGTTCATCCTCATCACAGATCCTCCGCCCACTACAGCACCACCTCACCTCTGAGCTTGTAGACGTCCCCGTTGACGGAGAAGACGGTGAACATGTAGGGGAACTCCTCACAGGAGACCACCGAGGCGCCCAGGAGCGGCAGGGACCCCCGGGGTGGCCGCTGGTTCCGGCAGGACTCATTCAGGAAGTAGAGGAGGTGACTCCTCTCCTGGTTCAACACAAAGTACCTGCAGGGGAGGAACCCAGGGGCAGAGATGAGGAGCTGCTGGTGACGGGGAACCACAGACTGGAGGGAAATGTAGGACAACAGCAACCACTATAGTTCTACCAGCCGTTCCAAATCTGGAAATAGAAACACGGATATGGAACTGGATGTAATTGTTGCCAACAGTGCCTCCTCCTTACCAAGGAACATATTTGTCCAGTTGACTTTATTTTTTCACTAGCAATGGGAAAAAAAATGAGAACCATTTTGGGGGATATACTGTAGAAGAAAGCAATATTGTGGAACATTGTCCTAGAGGTGTAGAGCTGGCAGTCAACGATCATTAAAGGTAGGAGAACATCCATCAGGGGGAATTGGGGGAATTGAGCTCTCTCTCTCTCTCTCTCTCTCTCTCTCTCTCTCTCTCTCTCTCTCTCTCTCTCTCTCTCTCTCTCTCTCTCTCTCTCTCTCTCTCTCTCTCTCTCTCTCTCTCTCTCTCTCTCTCTTGCCTTGATGAGAGATTGTAAGCAATCTTATTTCATTGCATGGTGTGCCACGAAGCAGCTACAGGCAAAAGAGTGTGAATCTGGGTTCACCATGTGTCCATGTGGTGGAGGAGGAGAAGGAAGTGGAGGAGGAAGAGAAGGTGGAGGAGGGAGAAAGAAAAAGAGAGAGAATGAGGGAGAAAGAGAACGACAGAGATGGTGACTGAGTGCACACATGGGAGTGAGAGAGGGAGAGAGAGAGAATGAGGGAGAGAGAAGAGAGATCGCAATGAATAATTTAAATCTCTGTTTTCACAGAGCAATCAACCCCTTTTTTAGCCCATCAGCATTCCCATGCAACTGTAATGTACAGATTATTATACTAGAAGAGTGAAGTGTCATAGTCAGTCCGTATACAGGGATACCACCATGTCTGTGTGTGTGTGTCTGTGTCTGTGTGTGTGTGCGTGTGCGTGTGCGTGCGCATTTGTATAAGTCATTTATATACAAAAAATATGTTTTGCAAACGTACATTTAAAAATGCACACTGAATTTATAGGTTAGTTGTTGCTTTCATTCAAGGAAAATGTGTGCCTGCTGCCCCCAGCAGGCGGTGAATCAGTGACCTCATCCTCTCCATCAAGCGGGCAGTAGAGACTGAACCTGCAGCCACCTCCGAACCATGACCTGGGGTTAATCCCTCCCCCACCACTCACGGGGGGGAAAAGCTCTCTTTAGTGAGGGGCTACACTCGATATACAGGAATATTCACATAGATCCCAAAACGTGCAGGCGGGTTGGGTGGAAATGGGAGGAACACAGAGACACATACACACACACAGTATATCAAATATGTAGACACTCAAAGAAACACCCCATCAAACACACACACACACAAACTAGAACAGCAACACACACACACACACACCCACACAAATATAATAGAAAAACACACAGACAAGCTAAGAGATGAATAACACGTAAGATGTGAGAAAGAATGAGATATAACAAGAACCAGGGAGAGAAGCGGGTTGAAGAAAATCACAGGAGATAAAAAAAGGTGGGAGAAAAAGGGGAGAAGTGTTTCCGAAGAGTGTTTGATGTGAGATAACAGATTTTGTCACCAGCCAAGAGCTTGAAGCAGGGAAAGCAGAACACGCAGACAGCGTGGCAAACAGAGATGTCTTCCGAGGTTGGACCTAGAGACCTGTGGAGTGGACACAAAGGCCGCCAACAACACTGACCTACTTCACACTTCATGGCACGACCGAACCATAACAACGGTGAAACTCCCAACATAATCTTAATATTCTTCCATCCATCTAATGCATTATTTATTATTATTCATGAGTTTTTGAATGCAGAGGGTTGAACCAATAGCGTGCCCCGGTCTTCCTCAGTGCTGCGGCAGTTGACTGTATCAAGCACTGACGGGGTTGAGGCTGGTGGTTTCTCATCATCTGAGAGGCACTTCCTGCCTCTCAGATGACGTGCTCACACGTTTACCGCTACACTATGTTACCCTGTCCTTCTCCGCCAGGCACATCGATTACACCTTCCGGGGATGACATCGTTAGATCAAAGACGCAAGTCGACCGACTGCCAAAAGCGAGAGCAGGTTCGGAGAACAGTCTGCCCCTTGGCCAACTCCCCGCCAAGCGCCTCTTTATGACAAACAACAACAAACAGAGGAACACAGCCTCCCGTGTGGCAGAGAGAGAACTAATTAAGCTGCAAGTATCGAAGAGAGCATCCAGCACTTTCTCTGTCTCCCCCTCTTTTGGTTCGAACAGAATGGGGAATTAAAGTTGGGAGCTGGGTGACAGAATTGAGATATGCTGCGATGGCTTCAATATTAATACTGTAGGAGCAAGAGAGCTCATGCATAGGCAGAACTCTACATCAGATCTGCCCCTCAACACACACACTGTACAGCTAGGTCTTTGTGTGTGTGTGTGTGTGTGTGTGTGTGTGTGTGTGTGTGTGTGTGTGTGTGTGTGTGTGTGTGTGTGTGTGTGTGTGTGTGTGCCACAAGCGGTCACAAATGTGATCATAGAGCTCATTACACGTCTGGATGGTCTTCCAATCGATCCAGTAGGACAGTGTGGGTGGGGGTGGGGGGGAGGAGGAGGAGAGGAGAAGAGGGGGGAGAATAGGAGATAGGGATGGGGAGGAAGGAAAGATGGGGAGGAGATGAATGAAAGGAGAGGAAGGAGAGGGAGGAGAAGAGATGGGAAGTAGAGAAGAGGAGGGGAGGAGAGGAGATAGGGAGGGGAGGAGAGAAAAAGAGGGAAGGAGGGGAGGAGATTAAAGTTGGAGGGGGAGGGGAGGAGGGGGAGGGACGCGTGGGTGTACAGGAGTAGTGCAGGGGGTTTCCTGCCCGAGTGGATGACTCATTCAGTGATTCTCATTCACACACGCACACTCACACACGCACAATCACACGCGCGCACACAAACGCGGACACACTCGCACACATCCGCCCCGGCATCTATAAGACGCAACAATGCCCAATGCCCTCTTCCCTTCGGCTTCCCAAGTGAACGACTAGAGGGCTGAGCTCGTGAGATCTGATCGATGGGACTGGAAGATGATTGGAATGAACACGTGGCTCGATAGATGCATGTCCAGGAAGTTATACCAGTAGGCTAGTCCAGCGACACATCAATAACCATTAGCTTGCATGAGAAAATAACTTTGCATATGATGGATTGACTTGTTTTCTAGTCTGAGGAGTCACAATAGTAAGTGAAATAATAATAAATAAATAAAATGCAAAGTAGCAACATTCAATATCCCAGACTAAAATAGTAACAGCCTAAACCTGTGCGGCTACATTGACTTGTTGGTAGTACTTGAGTAAAACAAAAGAAATATAATACAAGAAGCACATCAAAGAACGATTAAACTCAAGCTGAAAGAACATCCTACCTGTTCTGCCAGCCTTGGAGCAGGTTTGTGTATTTCCTGAGCACGCCTTCCAGGAGCCGCTCACTGCGGACCTGGTGAAGCTGAGGAGGACCGGGGCCAGCGTCACCGTCTTGCGCACCTCTGGACAGCCCTCCCTGGACAGCACCTGCGGCCGGGCCGCCCGCCTTGCCGTCCCCCACCGGACTCCCGGACCGCCCGGTCCACACCTGCTGCCGCCCCGCCGCAGAGCTCCCGTGACGCGCGGAACGGTTCATGTCTGTGGCGACAGATCCAAGTGGCTCTCCTGCACCCCCAGGGTCCACTGCAGAACGTCTGTGTGGAAGTAGGAACAGTGGCAAACAGAGTAGAGAGAGCGCAGCAGGAGGAGGGGAACACGACGCTCATTCAGCGGCGATGCACATCAAAGTGATGGTAGCGCGAGTTAAAAACAAGAGCTGACAGAGAAACAGAGAGACCCTTTGGAAATGTTGACAGAGGGAGGGTATATTCCGACTGTGTCCTCGCTGCGGTGTACACTAGCTCCCTTTCTCTGACGTTATTGCGTTTTTGTTTTGGAAATCCCGGGTTGGTCACTCCCCCCAATAACTCGGGACACGCCCCCTCCTTGTAAGGAATGCAGCATATTAGATGATGTCATCGTCAGCTACTCCTTGGTTAGGGTTTGATCCCGTCATCTCGATGTATTCAGAGGGCTTTTAGGAACTTAAAAGATTAGTTTATGGAACCAGAAAGTGTCCCAGAAAGTTAATCCATGTTGAGAAAGGGTTTTTATCTATCAGAAATTTATGGCATTTATCATATGCTGTGTGTGCCTTTCAGTGGGACGACCTGCTCGAGTGATGTGATGATAGATGGGTAGCTAGACGTGATCTTCACTTGATAAGTGATGTCCAAAAAAAACGACAGATAGTTCAATTGTTTATTTTACAGCTATCGTCCATAACAACTTTAAAAAAATATTAGTTGACCACATCCCATTCAATCTCGCTGTAACAAATTTGGTGAAAATACAACTGCCATTCAACTACAATTCCCAGCAGGACTAATCGCGACGGCAAATACGTCATATATAGTCGACGTCCGGCCGCAGCTCGGGCGCCTGTTTCCATCATCCGCCCTACCTCTGAGTTTAATATAACATATGTATATTTTTTTAAAGGAAGTTAATGACCAGGAAGGTATATGAAGACATAAGTTATATTTGAAGACAAAGACTACGATGGCCTTGCCGTTGAAAGTGTGTATAGTCGGCTCAGGCAACTGGTGAGTTATGCATACTGTCATAACCTTCTGTGATGGTTATCATGCTATTATCATGATTATTATCATGGCATTATAATGGTTATTATCATGTTTTTTTATCATGTTATTATCATGGTTATTATCATGTTATTATCATGATTATTATCCTGGAGGGAGGGGGCAGATGAAGTGGGGACATTATTTTGGGTTGTTTAGTTTCGTATTCTCTCTCTTTTCTTACAACTCTCACATCTTGCTTACAGCATCTTCAACTCACTAGATTGCACACACACATACACACCAACCAATAAATTCTACCAATTAAGTAAATCAGTGTCAGTGTCGTCATTGTGAAGCGCAGGTGAGTTTCACTGTCACCTCCTCCTCTGATTGCCATGGTTACAGGGGCTCCGCCATAGCGAGGATCATAGGGGGGAACGCCAGGTCCCTGGAGCGCTTCGCCACCACGGTCAAGATGTGGGTGTTTGAGGAGAACGTCAACGGCAGGAAGCTCTCTGACATCATCAACACAGAGCACGAGAACGTCAAGTACCTGCCGGGTTTCAAGCTGCCTGAGAACGTGGTAGGGTGAGGGGGGGCCTCTGTGTGCGTGTGTGCCCGCTGTAAAGAACCAGTAGAAACTCTTCCTCTTCTCTGCATATTCACTTAGTGTGATGTGTTGTTGGACCTTTTCCTAGAATCTTTATTGTCATTGTACACAAGAAATTAGCATTTGCATCTGCATGTGACCCATCACTATAGCTGCAGCGCTAGGGGCAGTGGGCAGTGCTCTTCACTAGCTGCAGTGCTAGGAGCAGTGGTCAGTGCTCTTCACTAGACGCAGCAGTAGGAGCAGGGGGCAGTGCTCTTCACTAGCTATAGCAGTGGGCAGCACTCTTCACTTCCTGCAGCAGTAGGAGCATCGTTCAGTGCTCAGTAGGCAGGAGTATTAACCTGTAATGTTTGTTTTTTTTGGTCTTTGTCTTGTGGGAGGTAACTGAAGCACCAAGAGCACTCCCCTGTGAACACGGGCAGAACATACAAACTCCCCACAGAAAGCCCCTCCCCCTTTCGGGGTTCGAACCAAGGGCCTTCTTGCTGAGGCAGCAGTGCTAGCCACCATGCCAACCGCTGACTCTGGCTGACCGTCGAACTATGGCTGCATTCGGATTAAGCAGTGCATGTAAACGTACTGACTATCTCTGTACCTCTCTCTCTGTACCTCCATTTCTCTTTCTGTACTCTCTGTACTCTGTTTATCTCGCTCTCCCCCTGTCTGTTGTTCCTCACTCTCTATCTCTTTCCCTCTCTCTCCCTGAACTCTCTCTGTTTATCTCGCTCTCCCCCTGTCTGTTGTTCCTCACTCTCTATCTCTTTCCCTCTCTCTCCCTGAACTCTCTGTGTTTATCTCGCTCTCCCCCTGTCTGTTGTTCCTCACTCTCTATCTCTTTCCCTCTCTCTCCCTGAACTCTCTCTGTTTATCTCGCTCTCCCCCTGTCTGTTGTTCCTCACTCTCTATCTCTTTCCCTCTCTCTCTCTGAACCTCCATTTCTCTTTCTGTACTCTCTGTACTCTCTCTGTTTATCTCGCTCTCCCTCCGTCTGTTGTACCGCTCTCTCTCTCTCTCTCTCTCGCTCTCTCTCTCTCTCCTGTCTTCCTCTTTAGGTTGCTGTGCCGACACTTAGTGATGCTGCAGAGGGGGCGGACCTGCTGGTGTTTGTGGTTCCCCACCAGTTCATCAGGAACCTGTGTGATCAGATGGTGGGCTGTGTGTCGGCCAGGGCCAGAGGAATCACACTTATCAAGGTAACACGGCTCAGGACTGTAGGATGAAATGATAACACACTGTATTCACAACTCACTTTACTAATGACCCACTGTATTAACAACACACTTTACTAATGACACATTGCATTAACAACACACTTTATTAAGGACTCACTGTTTTAACAACACAGTTTATCAATTACACAGCTTTTTAATAACAAACTTTATAAATCCCAGGAGGAACATTAATTTGTCAACATACCGCAGCAAAAGGTAACCCCACTTGTGGAGAAATAAAAAGATAATTCACCAATAAATCATCCTACATCCTACATACAATATAATGGCTGGGAGAAATTGAGCTTTCTGGGCATCAACAGATGCAGTTAACGAACAAGTGTGATATATTGTCATCACATTTTGTCGAAGTTGCACAGCTTAAACATTTATGAGTTGTGAATAATTGAAGCTGATAATTCACATTTACAATTCACGTTGAAGATGTCATTTTCAAAGTGTATGTTCTCAAACAAAAAGTTTCTAAAAAACTTAAATGAGGTAATCTGTGTGTGAGTCAGTGAACAGCGAAGAGGCCCAGATGAATACTTCTTCTAATAGATGTGATGTGGCTATAATAACAAACAGAGTCGTCTCTGGCCCGGCGGGCTAGTCTGAGAGAGGGCCGGGTTATTACCTAGAGTCTGAATACTGTCGAGATCAAAGCCATGACAACACACATTGCTTTGTTCCCCTCTCTGCTCCTTTCTCGCTGGCTATTGTGGACGCTAAATCCATGCCCCTCACCAGGTAAAATGGCTGCTTTAAACCTCCGGACCATTAAGACCAGAGTGAGGATTGTGTGTGTGTGTGTGTGTGTGTGTGTGTGTGTGTGTGTGTGTGTGTGTGTGTGTGTGTGTGTGTGTGTGTGTGTGTGTGTGTGTGTGTGTGTGTGTGTGTGTGTGTGTGTGTGTGTGAAACCTTAAGCGGTAAGATGAAGCAGTGTTTAGGCTTATTTTTGAAACAGTGATGACCAAACCTGACCATTTTGCTGTAAAATCCATTACTGAGTAAATAGAGCAGCGGATGGATTCCCATGATGCACCCGGTTCAGCCTTTGAAATTAGGACCAATGAGGTCAGAGCCGTATGTGGCTTAAACCCCTATGACCTCATACGATACGTTCCGGCTACGGCCAAATAAACGTAATCAGCTCGGCTGGCTTTATTCAGCTCAGCTGAATATCTTTTAGAATATGAGGGCTTTATGTAATGGTATGTCTTGGGAGGTCTGCACTTTTCAGGGAGGGCATTTGTTCAGATAAAGCATTGAAGTCAGTCATACAAGCACAGTTAATAATACGTTTAATTGACAAATGAACGTATCTGACGATTGTCCTTCCTTTCGTTGGGGTTCTTCTAACTGGGACATGATACGTGCAGGGTTATTGTTCCTATGGCATTTGTTTGTTGAGTTCAAAAAACAAATTTCCAAATCAAAGAACCTAAACTGGCCTTCAAACAAAGAGGGGGAAGATTAAGGGTCCAAATAGTCCCATATTTTGATTTCAAAGGTACTGTTCAAGAATTAAATGTGCCCCAACATCGGGCCGCTCTTCCAGGTAGCCACCAGGGGGCAGTGTTCCAGCTAGGTATTTTCTTTATGCATGAAGAATGGCTTTTACACCTGTGCTTCGGTCCAACTGCTTTTTGCGCTTCGTCTTTCTCTGTTATTCACACACACACACAAACACACACACACACACACACACACACACACACACACACACACACACACACACACACCTTCTCTCAGGGGATAGACGAGGGTCCCGACGGGCTGAAGCTGATCTCTGACATTATCAGGGAGAAGATGGGCCTCGACGTCAGCGTCCTAATGGGCGCCAACATTGCCAACGAGGTGGCGGCCGAGAAGTTCTGCGAGACCACCATAGGTAAAAAGGGGCCTTGTGCCCAAACATGTATTTTTTTACGATAACTTGCCGGACATTTATAGTTCCTGCCTCAGCGTTCCGGCTGTATTGGATAAAAGACGTTGACACGTTCACAGCTGGCACGGCAAACCGAGCCCTGGTCACCCCACACTTTTATTTAGTCTCCACTGATGTGGAATGGGAATTCTGCCCTTTTGTATTTTTAGCACGTTTGCATATCCAGCCTCTTAACTATCACATGGTAAAGCCCTTTGTAACATGTTTTCTAAAAAGTGTGTGTGTGTGTGTTTGTGCGCGCGCATGTGTGTGCGTGGGTAGGCAGTAAGGTCCTTGAGAACGGCCTGCTGTTTAAGGAGCTCCTTCAGACGCCCAACTTCCGCATCACGGTGGTGGACGATGCAGACACGGTGGAGCTCTGTGGGGCACTGAAGGTACACACACTTTAGCTCAGTCGCTAAGCAACACACGGCTACACCACAGACCAACCTCCTCGCCAAAAAGAGACAAGGCAACATTGATAGGATAGGTGGATATAAATGTTGAGATATATGTGATGTATATGGTAAAGGTCGGTACTATGCCACCTTGTTTTCTGATCGCATTCAACGTGTCTAGCAGAGGAAATTGACAGCCTATCTGGTGCGTTATCAGAACCCTGTGATTATAATTACGCGTTATCTTTACAATCAATTCTCTTCTCTGCTCTCTTTGTCACCCAAGGTATTGACGTAGGTCGCAGCTCAAATATCTTTCTGCATCAATCTTGGAGGAAAGTTTTGAATCCAAGAATTCAGAGTATATCTTATCACTTCTGAATAATCAGGCTAGAATCTTGTGGTGAGGTTGTTGTTTATTGACTCGAAGAGTTTCATTCCTTTCAGGGTTTATCTGTAACAGCGGCCCTGAATAATAGCGCTGTGATCTCCAGAACATCGTGGCGGTGGGAGCGGGCATCTGCGACGGGCTGAGCTGCGGGGACAACACCAAGGCCGCCGTTATCCGCCTGGGCCTGATGGAGATGATCGCCTTCGCCAAGCTGTTCTCCAAGGACGCGGACGCCGTCTCCTCCGCCACCTTCCTGGAGAGCTGCGGCGTGGCTGACCTCATCACCACCTGCTACGGTGGCCGCAACCGCCGCGTCGCAGAGGCCTTCGCCAAGACCGGCAAGGTAGAACCTGTTACAAAGTCCATGCTACAAACCACCCAGGGGGCCGCTGTTGGGCTCCTCCAGATGGAAGACGCAGGGTGGTGATGTTAGAAGACCGATTTCAGATTCAGATTCAGATTCAACTTTATTGCCATTGTGCAGAGTACAGTGACGATGAAATGTATTTGGAGATCTAAATAGAAGTGCAAAAGAGCATTTAAGATGTTGTTTGAATGTGGATTGTCATATAGTTCAATACAGCAGCAAAATTAAAGTCACCTAGTGAGCTATGAGCAGCATAAGATGGGTATAATGGATAAGAGCAGCATAGATGGACAGTACTATAAGTATGAACAGTATGATAATAAATAATAAATAATCAATGGTTTATTGTAAAGGTTTGTTGTAAGTGAAACATGGCCTGGTGCTCCATGTTGCCATGCAGGAGATCTCTCCCTGAGTGTGTGTGGAGATAGCTGGATTATTCTGTGCACACTGATTGCTCAATGTGCAAATGGGGCTGGATGGGGCTGCACACCTGAGTCCAGTCAGACTCGGCCAGGTGAAGCTCCTTAATGCAGCCATCATCCCCACATATCCCAACAGAACCCTTTCCTGATTCTCCTGCTACGGCTTGATTGGTCAAGCCGTAGTCGCCGAGCCAGGAAAGGAGCAATGTGGGATTGAGACAGATGATCCTGAGCTGCTTCATGGTCATAGAGGGAGACTTCAACGATGTTGAGGATTATGGCCAATCACAATATTCAGTCTACGAAGCCAAGGACAGTGTTTATCTGTGGCAATATGGTGTTGCGATCAGCCAAGATATGTAAACATGAGGGCTTGCCCAAAATAAACCACTTCCTGTTAGTATACTGTATTGGTCCCTAAAATGATTTGCTGGCCTATTAAGCCCGTTGCAGCTTAAGAAGTATCGCAATTGTAACAGCGGGTAAAATGGCGGTTCGAGGAAAACATCTTGCAGGAAGCGATTGTCAAATCTCTATCGAATATAGGAATCCAGCCGTTATGTTGCCAATGGTGTCCATGTGAATATTTCACAATATGTTGGTCCTTCTCCTGCCAGAGCATAGAGGAGCTGGAGAGAGAAATGCTGAACGGGCAGAAGCTCCAGGGGCCGGCCACGTCCACCGAGGTGTACCACATCCTTCAGCAGAAAGGCCTGGTGGACAAGTCAGTACCCACCAGCTCCTCCATCGCCTTCCCCTCTCTCTAGACCTCTGGCTCTGCTCTTCCGTCCACATAGAGCGATGCGTTCTCTTTCCTACCTCTAACTTCTCCTTTCTCTGATTTTTTATCTCTGGACTGAGCCATGTGCAAAGATATGCCACTCAAACTCTGAGGATTTATTATCTGACGACTTACTTGTCTTGTTGGACAAGTTAGTTGTCCAGAGTGTCACTAGGACTATTTTCGTATTGACAAGTGACTACGACTATTTTTCAAAATGAGTTTATTCTCCTCCCGCTACAGAGACTCTACAACTCAGCCTCTGAGATACTGTGACACTGTGCTGATAACGAACACCCCCTCCTGGGTCCCTTCTCTGCAGGTTCCCGCTGTTCACGGCCGTGTATCAGATCTGCTTCGAGGGAAGGGCCGTGGGGGAGATGATCTCCTGCCTGCAGAGCCACCCAGAGCACCTGTAGGGGACCTGAGGCCTCAGGGGGCCCCGCATACCACAGTCTGAATAACAGATCCATGGCGGCGGCTCTTTGTACAAAATAACACAACCTGTAATAATTGTAGCACTTGTTACCTGTTTTGTATATTTTTTTGGTGACTACCTCCAATAAGCTTACCTTTCCAGTTAAAAAACCAATAACATTAACATTTCAATAATCAATCATGATACATTGAAGTTAATGGCGGGATGATATTAACATTTAGACCATTTAGACATTTAGAGTTGCAAAAACATTTGAAAGGTCTTTATTTTTGTAACAAATTTGATACATTTTACTTTCCTCTTACTGTGACGATACAAAGCAGCTTTAGAGACTAATAACACGACACAGAACCTGTACGGGGGCCTGTCCACTCTGTGTCAGGCTGGACAGACTGCACACCTAACACTGCCAATTTTGTTTACATGGAGAAACGGTTGCACTTGTGATATTATCAGTATAATTACTGGCTTGTATTCTCTTTTGGGTAGTGTTCTTCAACCAAAGCCAAAAGTGAAAGGCTTTCAAGCCGTCCCATCCTTGTCTTGTATCACTTCCTTATAAATTTAGCTGGAAACGGATCATCTGAGGATAATCCCATAATAATGTTAATAATGATAATCCCAATACAGGATCCTATGTCCAGCTAAAATGGAGAACGAAGCATTACTTGGAGACAGGATTAAAAAATGTCTTTGAGCAGATTAACTGCCATTTATTTGGTGATTCACATTGGTATGTCAAATCGCTATTAGACTTTATAATATTGAGTGTTGTGTTTTACCAAATACATCCCCATGACTTTATTCCTGCCTCCTTGTTTTCATCATTATTGTCTTGAAGACAAACTGCCCCAAATCTAACTATCGATTGGCGTTCAGGAACGAACGTCGTTCCTTGAGAATAGGTCCATCTCAGGCTTAACAGCGCAACCATGTGGCACATATGAGGTTATGACATGTGTTGCGTATATAGAAACATAACTACTCAGCAACACCTGAACCTCCCACAATAATGCTAAAAGTTGCAATACGGCAACGCAATACCCACTAATTAAATACCCAAATGATCACTTGTATATTACGTTCATCAGGAAAATAGCTTTATTCTAAAGAACAGCCTTGTAATCAGTTAGTTATTTGATTGGCTTTGTATAAAGAAAGCAACACATTCTTATGCTGTGACCATTTGTTTAAACTTATTTCCTGTTACAGGGTGGCCATGTGTAGTTAGAATTATTGTCTACCAACAACAATAGGTCCCTGATCCTTTTCAGTGCTGTAGTGATGAGGCCATTCCTTTTGCTCAGTTGATGTTGATATACCGTAGATTCTTCTTTCTTTCTTACGGGTACGTCATGTTTAGCTACAACTGCCACTCAGGTGACTATCTTACTTCCTCCTTCAGCTTTTTAACTTGTTTAATGGCAAACCACAGAACCTAACATTATATGTGGGCTGTTTTAAATACGGTTTGTCTTGCAACAAACCATTTAATTTTGGTCCCAAATATTTATGACGGGATTTAATCCTACAAAAAAAAATACGTATATGGCTTTCAGATACTGGTCTTGATACTTAATTATAGATTATGGGCAGACTAAAATAGTGAAAAGCTTTTTTTGATGTTCAAATATGGTTGACAATAGATAAACGCCCCATAGTTGAGTCACGAAATGCTTAAAGCCCAATTAAACACCCAGTGTTCTGAACAATGCATTTATCTTTCTACCATTATAATTAAAGCCAAAGTTCAAAGACAAAGACTAGTAGACTTTCACTTTTCTTTTTGATTTTGTGGTGAATACATACTCGATATTGGTATATTTTACCTGGAGAATATTATATAGACATATTGCATTTATTTGGTTCATGTCCATTCTATTTGTGTAGGATATACTACGTATCCAGACTAGTCACACTCTTTTCTTTATATTATTTGTAATACATGTTTTTGATCTTATCAAATTATTTTCAAAAAGTATGTCGACGATAGCAGTTGAATAAAAACAAGATGTTTAATACATCATCCAAATGGTTCACTATTAAAACTCTGAAGCTACAAAACAAAAGCACATCGATGTAAAAAAAAATAATGAAAAACACGTGCATTGACATGAATGCATTGCTTTAACATAAACGCTTTAAGTTTAAGAGCTCCATCATTGAAGCTATAATATCCATACATTCAACAAAAATATGAATGTATCCATTTATGAATAAACACCCAACAATACTCAAGACGAGTTGCAAACCTCATGGCAAGTTCTCCCCACACTTAGGATGAAACAACATTCATAGGACACTTACTGAAATACACATATCGCAATAAACACATTTTGAACAGGAAACTGTGATGATAAGGTTTTTTTTGTTTTGTTGAAGTTGAACACCTCATACAGTGAATAAGTCGCTGTCTGAATAAACTTTTGTTCAGTCATCCAGATAGGGGGAAAATAGAAAATTGTAGTTTTTTTTCCCAGATTTATATCATCGTCAAAAGGGGTTCACCATAAATAAATAAAAACTTGCCTTCGTCTTGAGTCTATAAACAGTTAGCCCTCGTCTTCCTCCTCATCGCCCCCAAATGACAGAAGACTGTTATTTTTCACTTTCCTCTCCTTCTTGTCCTCCCTCTTCTCCTTTTTCTCCTCTTTCTTTTCCTTCTCTTTTTTCTCCTCCTCTTCCTCCTCCTCTTTCTTCTCCTCTTTCTTGTCCTCCTTCTCCCCCGTGGCACTCTTCTTTTTTTTGCTGGAGCTGGCTGTGATGCCCTGGTACTTATCTGTGGAGGAGCGCTTGGCCGGCTTCTTGAACACGATTTTACCATCTGCAGGAGGCTCGTCCTCTGTAAACCAATAGGAAGCATGACGCGTGCACTTGAATAACAGCATCCCTTTCCTCTCTCTCTCCAGACGTAATGCGGACTTAGTCAGAGGGACTTCTAGCTAAACTAAAACAGTAATATCAATAATGAAGTAAATGAGCAATAGTATCGGGAGAACAATTCTCTTGCAAGTAAAACTTGAATTATATCCAATGTGGTTCCCTTTGCTGTTCCATACAAAACCAAATGGATAGGATCAACACACCAGGCAGGACCACGGTCCTGACTCCTATTAAACTAGGTATGCTGAAAATATACTTCTGAATTAAAGAAAATGTATAATCTTAAAAGGATGAGTGTAACTACTCAACCAAAATAGTACGATCATTGACGGATGGAATAATAACCACTGAACTGCATGAGCAATACTCTCCACATTTGCCAGTCCTTCCTACCCACCTTTCTCTGAAGCGCCGTCGCCTTTGATCTGCTTCACCTCATCGGCGCTCAGGTCGCCCTTCTTCAGGACGACGACCTGCGGTAGCTCATCCTCGCGGTCGCTGCCGCTGTCATCATCTAGCGTTGGCATCGCCTGACGCTGGAGACGTAACACAATAGAGGCAATAACCTTTAACGAGCTGCCGATGGTCAATGTTAGGCATCCTAGTGTATGGACAATGGAGTATTGTATCATGGGTTGTTGCTAAATGGTTTCCTTATTGCATTTAGGATGCATGTCAAAGAACTGTCAAGTGTTTATTTACAGGAGGCGATGGGTTGATTGTAAATGTGATTATCCATAATAGAGATGATGTGATTCAGTCCGACACGCACAGCAGCTAACGCTATGTAGCGTGCAAGAAGGACACACACCTTCGTGTCGACGTTGGGTCCTTCCTTGTATCCGACATCACTCTTGAATTTCTTTAGAAACGACGGTTCGGTGGGTTTCACCCAAGATATATCACTTTTCTTTATGTTCTTATTCATTGTAGTACTAGGCGCGTGAAGCAAGAAAAGATTAAGCAGAACTAAACGTCATCAGAGTGCGCTTCCCAACAACATAAAAATAAATAAGTCACGTGATTTGAGATAGCAATGTGATTGGCTGATATTCTGAGGCTTGCCTGGCGTGGACCAGGGAAGCGCCCGCCGACAAGACGTACCTGAAAACGATGCGTGGTTTCCTATGACCGCATAACCCCACGCACTGTCCTTGGAATATGATTTCTGGGGATATTTACGCTTTGCTGGCCGGCATTCTTGGAGCCGTAGCCTCTTCGTCTGCTAAACTGTCCCTCGGGGCGGATTACCTGAAAGACATGTGTGACACAGGGATGAAGAGATGGACCACTGAGGACCACTGGAGCAGACACGCTGAGGAGGAAACCCCCTGTGACTGGGTAACTCACACCTTCTGTGTATTGTATTCATATGGGCCACATTACACATTGAGCTATGTATATTTTCTATTGCAAATATATTCGATGCTATTGTGAGTTCTTCACACTTCGTTTTGGTTTATTCTTAGTATTTTATATGTATCTTTTGTTTCACAGTATACTGCCCTCACGAATGCATATATATCGTTTACTAACGCATAACGTCAAAGTATGGGAGCCACACTAGTATTTCACAGATATTGGATCTATGTGTGTTAATATATCTCTGACGTCCGGGTTCATCCTCAGCTCCACATTCCTCTGCGCTTGATGTGCGGAGGTCTGCTGTTCACCTGCAATGCTGTGATGTGGACGTTCTTCTCCAAGGCGCTTCGCCACTGCTCCTCTTCCGCCAGAGCCACAGTGACCACCACTGCATCAAACTTTGTCTCTTCTGTAAGTTATGTTCTAACTATAACAGCGGGGAATCAATAGGGATCCATCAAGTGTGATCTGTAGTCACACATCTGTATAACCTTTATTCCTTTTACAAGTTCAACCATCAGATTCCTGCACTGGCCTTTGTTTTGTTTGGAGACTAATGGATGTTTGTGTTAAGAGAAAAGACCAGGCCCGACTCTACCTTTGTGCCCTAGTCGGAGAAGCGATCAAATTCATGATTCATGTCTAATGACCTATTTATTCAATAAGATACAGCAGGTAGAACCAGTTTTAGCCGATGATGAGTACCAACATAATGGAGTTTTCAAGATAGTCTGGAAACATAACTTCTTTATGTTTCCATCCCAACCTCCAATAACTATCTCATATCTTTTTTTGTCACTGTGTTTCCCTCCAGGCGGTCCTTGGGAAAATGATTTTCGGAGAGACCCATGCGGCTCTGTGGTGGGTAGGGATCTCGCTCACCCTCTCCGGGCTGCTGGTGCTCCATGAGTCCACGCCCCAGATCGTATCGCAGGAAGACGGCAAGAAAGACAATTGATGACACTTCCCAAAGAGAACACTGTTACAATGTGATCCCCTAGAGACCCAGCCAAAAGAAAAGGGTCACCAAAGCACAAGGCTTAAATGATCAGCCGCAATCTGAGCTTAATCACATTGTATAAGGATATGTGTCAACGAACATCAAGTACTACCAAAGCTCAAACGACTGCCTTGCAATGACATTAAATCACACTAGTTGTGGGAACTTTTGTTCTATATTCTATGTATCTTTGCTGATCCATACATAACTACAGGGATAGGATCAGCACTCCGGACAGAAGGATCACAATCCTATCTCCCATGAAGAGCATCGACCGTTTGATATGCTCAAGCGCCGGTCCACTGTTACTAGATAAGCTGTAAAATATACACAATAAATGTAATATATGCGTGTGAAAATGTTGCTCATATATTATGCAATATACATTCACCTGTGTGTACGAAGATCTGTATTCACGTGCATGCATTCCAATAAGCACTATGGAAAGTATTTTCTATGCAATACAAACTACTGCCATTTTACACTATACAAAGAATGTCACTGATTTGAATTCCTGATCAAATAAATGTTTGCATACAATCAAGAACTGAGAAGTCTAATGTCAATGTTTGTAGTGTATTCAAAACCAATGAATGCAAATATTCATAATTCATATAAGTAATATATTCCCCCACAATACAAAAAATAAAAAAAGTTACAGCTGGTAAATATGAATTTACTTACTGAATTTAATTGTTAAACCCCAGAAACACATGCTTGATAAAAAAAAAGCAAAGTCATTCATAATTATACAGTAAACACAATGTAACATAAAAGGTCCCAAGACATATAGCATTCATTTTAAAAGCCCTTTTCTTACACAATTAGTATCATAAGTCGAACAGTACAAGAGGGTTAGGAATTTAAAATACAAGCACAGAATCGACAAACGGAAAGCTGAACATTAGGCAAACACCAACCCCCCTACAATCACTCACTAGTCCATGTTTTAAATTTGCTCTTCCCGACTTTTAAGGCACACGGTGATATCAAAAACACGGCTCAGTGGCTCTTCCATTAGTTAATCATGCCTTTAATGCTGTTTCTGGTCAGTGGTGTTCCCTGAGCTCCAGGAAAAGTGTGGACCATTCCACCACTTCCACCACAAAAACCTTTGGTTCTGGTGCGAAGAATGCAGTCCATACACTGGCATAATCTGAAACCCAGGCACGCAAGCACAGTTCTATTAACACATCAGCCTAAACATCTTGGTTTCGTTGTAGATTTATTGAAGCTCTGAAGCATTAAACACCTTCTCTGATCTTGTCTGGTCTTCTAATGGACGGCTTGAGCTGAGGCATATTGTTGCACTGTAGGGGTGTTTGTATTCCAATGACGATACTTCTTACAAATAGCTGCATTTTCAACGGAATTGTGCATCCAAGAAATTGGACTCATCTGCCTTCAATTCCCATTTTGAGGGTCTAGAAACCAAAATGATCGCCGCACGAATGCACGTGTTAAGTATACAAGATGACTAAATAGTCCTTCAAAACATAATTAAAAAGCAGTGAGGGCCTTATGGCGCTACTAGTATAGTGGAATCTCTATGATGTCCTCCTCAATGATCTCCCCCTGGGGGACCTGCTCCAGGGCCTCCATGGGCCTCTTCTCACAGCGCAGGCCGCTGAACGGGCTGCACCAGGCCAGGGAGAAGGGCCCGCCGCACGCAGCCTGCATGGCCTCCCAACACGGGACCTTATCCCACTTCCCAGTCTCTCCCTTCAGACGTTCGATTCCCTGGAGGAGAGAGAGAACAGGCGGTCAGAGAGGGTGCAGAAGAAGCACATGAAGGAAGCTTTTCCTCTGCATGCACAACGACTACTAAAAAAAGCGACCGAAAAAAAAACTTTTTTTTTCCACTGAGTTATTTCTTTTCTCCACCAAGTATAAATTATAAATACATGTTGGGAATGAAATATTGAATTAAGGCTGACTAAAGAAACATGGCAAAATTGTAATAAATTCACAGATTAACGTTCCAATGCCAGTCACATGCAAATTATGATGAAGAATGAAGGCATCTATTATTAGTCAACTGGGCACGGGAGGTAAAAACATTTTAACATGCATCATTCCTTTATGCAGTTTTATAAACACTCATTAAACTCACGTTTGAATGAGTCTACTGTCCAAAACAGACGAGGAAAATGAAGACCTTGGATGTTTCATAAACCCTCTGCTTTAGACTTGCATGCA
This sequence comes from Pollachius pollachius, assembly GCF_949987615.1. Taxonomy (NCBI): domain Eukaryota; kingdom Metazoa; phylum Chordata; class Actinopteri; order Gadiformes; family Gadidae; genus Pollachius; species Pollachius pollachius. Next base: position 38,165,095 of record NC_136934.1, read on the forward strand.
TATGGAATGTATGTTAAGTAGGACAACTAGGGTGATCTCTGTTCCGAGCTTACCTCTGTCTCTTTACCAGCAAACCTGCCAGACAAGTCTTAACAGGCTGGCTTGCTGAAGAATCTACCAGGTCATCAAGTTATCAATCATTCAAAGCAAGTGCATGAGTCGTTATGTAAGGAGGGCAAAAGAGAAAGAGATCCCAGAGAATAAAGTGCAGCATAACAGACAATGAGAGGATGAGAGTTGTCCATGAAGGGATAGACAGAAGTTGGAAAATTCAGGGGAGTTTTACACGGGGAAGGTAGAACATGAAGGAGTCTGTTGCATCAGTAAAGAGGTGTCTGTTCAGATGGATGAACAGGACACCCAGAGTAAACTATGCATTGCACATCACATGGGCCCAAACAATACATCAGGCTTTTATGCTCCAAACATGCATGCAGGCACACACACACACACACACACACACACACACACACACACACACACACACACACACACACACACACACACACACACACACACACACACACACACACACACACACTGCAATCAAGAAGAATTTATTCTTTGCACATGTACTCAAAGTTCTTCAGAATAATTATAATTAGAAATGGTTAAAACATAAAAACACCAATATCTGCTACAGCACTCTCACCAATCACTGGCAAAACTCGGCAATAGCACACCAGCAGAATAATCACCTACAAAACATATGTCCTACCATGAACCATGCAGTCATATAATTAAAGAGATACGCACATCATACAAAAACAGAGCAAAACAAAGAAAATGAACTGTTGAACAGAGAGAGGTTGGCGAGATAAAAGTAACAAAATTATTTAAAAAGTGCAAGTCAGCCAAGTAGTACATAAGGGGCACTGTGTAAGATTGAGAAAACTAATAACAATAAAAGATAAGACTTTGAAAATATATATATTTTGCTGTGTTCTAACCACACAATGTAAAATGTCCAGCTAGGATAGTTTTCCATTATCTTGACCTTCCCTAGTTGATTTATGGGCCTTAAATCAAATGGAAATCCTCCTAATAGGTCACAATAGCAAAATGTGAATTGACAGTAATAAATAATTGTATTGACTATTAGCACATTTACACAAATTGAACCAAATTTTTACTAGACATGAAAAATATAAAGTATATAAACTCAGTGTATTTGTAAACCACTGGAGGCCCAGCACTATAGAATCTTAAACAGCGCTCCTTTAATAGTGCAGATAGTGACAGTAAGGTTTAATAGTTAAATGCTTGAACTGGACTGTTACAGTGAAGTTACACAAACCATGACCATCCCTGTGTCAGTCATACGCGCCGAAATTGTGCTTCAAACAGACAGGTTTTCTTGTCAGTCGTTGTGGCTGAAAACGATGTTTGAATACAGAGAGATTTCTGTTAAAGATCTGCTCTTCTTTTCCCTTCAAACAACGACTGTTTTGCGCTTTTGACATCCAAATGAACTCAGTCACAACTAATCACACATCCGGAAAAAAAGAGACTCCTTTCAAGCAAAAAGAAATACACCCTTTGATTAAACTTTGATGATGAGATTTAAGTGGGCCTTGCTTGCATGCAATTAGGTGTTCCAATCGACATGTCTCCATTATGCCTAATGAAAGGAAAGGTATTGCTTGATGAATAACTAGATTGCCTGGGGAATTTATATGTTCATCAGTCGCAAGAATGTTCTTGTAGCAAAACAGCTAAAATTAACACCTTAAGAAACAACATCTGCTCTGTTAATATGATGGCCTTGCTGTCGCTCGACTAACGATTCATAAAATAAAAACACGCAAATGTTTCAGAGCTGGGAATTATGGAGGAATGTCAAAAACAATATCACAATTTGAGTTTCATGTCTGCAATTCTACCAGATGCTTCACCATTTTATAGACGCAGCTCAAAGCATTTCTGAAGATTGACAGTCTTATGTCTCCGTTTTGAACATTCCAGACATGGGAATGTCTGGGGACCGGAGGAAGACTTTAGGATGCAGCGGGATTTAACTCAGAAAGGAGGCAGAAGGCTTCTTCTATGAAAAAGTATGAAATTAATGTGTATTATTAACATGTACAGCATTTGCGAAAACCTTTCACACGCAGAAAAGGGTTTCTTTTCCTCTGCAACTCTTCCCAGTGAAGTCTCTTCCCCTCTTTTAGAGCGGAAAATAAAATGAAAAGCATGTTCTCATCAGCATAAGAAGCACAGAAAGGAGCTATCCATGGATAGTGTAGCAGTCACAGTTCAGTGATCAGGTTCAGCGTTTGGGAGCAGCAGGCGTAAATGAGCTGGCTACTCTTGGCCAGCTAGGCGGGGATTGGTTGAAAAGGGTTTGGTTTAGTTTGGTTGGATGGTTTCAGCTTGCCGGCTCCTCTTACTGAGCTCTCGGTCTCTCTCTCTCGGTCTGTCTCTCGCTCGCTCTCTCTCTTTCTCTCCTTTTCTCTCTCTCACACCACATACTGGTAGGTTTCAGCCTTCCCTTGTTCGGGCGTGGCGAGGGGGCTAAACCACAATATGGAGAACGGATGTCCGAATACCGCCCGCATGTTCATCCATTTATTTTTTTTAGCCCATCTTCTCTCTTCCTTTTTCAACTGCTCTATGCCCTGAAAACAAGAGACAATGCAACTTCAGTGGGTGGACTTCCAGGGGGGCGCCCCAACAGGTGACCGACCACACACAACCCTGAACCGCTTCATCTCGGCCTTACACTAGGGCCGGACCAATATCAAGATGAATAGAACATATATTAAATAGGACATGTATACATATATACAAAACATAGTCATTAACCTATTGAGTGATTTTTATAAGTGCATACATTGTCCAGGTCAAAGTTTCTTTTTTTTCTCTTATTTCTTATTCATTTTACAGCCTGTTTGCTATCCAGACAAATTGGTAAATATTACAAATTCTCCAAATATGTTGTTTTATTCCACCTACAATTAGTTAAAATGAAAATCATACGAGTATACTGTACTCACCTCTAGTAAAGATAAAGAGTGGCTTTCAAGGTATTGTTTGTTATTCTATCACAACCTTATTCACGTTCACACTCTACGTACTGGCCTATCGGTACAGTATTGGTGGAATTCACACCAAAATATTAGCCCTGATAACGTCCCATAATATTAGCCTACTGATAAACCGGTTGGTTGGGCCCAGCTTTGCAACCTTTGACCTTTATTTGTACACACAATGGGTGGATAAAACAAGGTGTGCGGGGTATTTCAATCACCAAGCACAAGACCCACTCTGATTTACTGCACAGTATTCATTTTATGAACAGATAAGCGTACAGGCCGATATTAATATGAAATTCAATTCATAGATATGTCGTAGAGTTGAAGACAAAAATAATTTGGAGGCAGGAAGAAAGATGCGTCAGGGTTTGCTTCAATCAGCTTGGTTTCGACAAAGCGAATAAAGAAGAAAAGCTCACAAACGCAACACACAAGTAGACTCTTCACACTGTTTGGGAGATTAATGACTTATAAAGTATTTTGCCATTTGCGTGGCAATATACTTTAAGAGTAAAATACAAAATAAAGAGTAACCCCAATTAACAGACTGATCAAGTAAGGGCTCCTTGGATTCAGGAGCAGTAGCGACATACAGGGATAACTTATTAGCTTGTCTATTACGTTTTCATAAGAGGGCCAGTGTTCGCAGTTTATTCTTCGTCCAATTTAACTTGAGGTTGAATGTCTCACCATTTAGATTAAATATTTTTTTCGGTTTGGTTTTTTCATTTAGAATATCAGGTATATGGCTAGAAAGTTCACACTTCAGGATCACAGCGTAGCAGAACTCATTAATAGGCTTTGGCTGTGACAAATCAAGCATAATCAAACCTGTAACAGCCTGGAATCATGCATAGCTGTTTCCCCAAATAAGGCAGGACTTATCTTAAGACAAAGAAACCATCTGCGACTAAACGTTTTACCAGAGAAAATTCTGTGCATCCCTTTCCCTTTGAGGGACAATGAAGAACTTGAACTCTAACTTGCATTCAGTTCCATCAGAATTGAATGTACCTTTTGTATGACAAGGACCCAGAAAATAAAATGCATGCAACACTGCAGCAAAGCAGCATTGTGTGAAATTGTGTGATTATAATAACTTGCTCATCTATTCATTTCAACATATGCCAAAGTTTTTCACTGATTCTATTATGTTTGGGATCCTCTCTCACAGTCAGCAGATGGTTGGATAAGCATGGAAATAAGAACATTATTTTGTTCAACTTTTTGTTGCTTTGTCTAGGACGTCACCGTCTACACAGCTTAGTGAAACTGATTTTCCCTTTCATACTAATCATGACTTCGGTAACGACACTCAAGCCCTTCAAATCCGCAGTCCCACATCTCCATATCTGCAAGCTACAGAGGCAGCGAACGGTCCAATGCACATCTTAGTGCTAGGGAATAAAAGATGGAGGAGAGAGCAGGAAAAAAGCAGGAAAGGAAAGACCACAGAAGAACCCCGAATCCTTCCAGACCCGTGGAGTGTGGCTGTGACTGACGGTCCGGTGAGTACCGATGGGGTGAATGGTATAGAGCCGTGGAGTGTGGGCGTGACTTACGGTCTCGTCGGTACAGATGGAGTGGACCTGGGTACCGAACATCACAGAGGTGAATATGAGGAAGAGGAGGGCCTCGAAGCACAGGAGGATGAGGAGGATTACTGTGGCCGGGGGGGAGAAGGAACTGCACTCTGGAATGCACAGGAATGGGTGAGGGGAGAGGGAGGCAGAGGGGGAGACAGAGAGAGGTCAGAGGGTAACAGGATCACTTAAGGAGGTCCTACACAACCTAACTGTTCTTATGGCCTCAACAAGAGATGGATGTGAATTAGAGCTTGGCTCGTCCCAGAAACACAAGCCGGAGCCTACCCCCTGCAGCATTTGCCTGAGCCCGGCATTCATGTCAAAAACCAGACACTTGGATTAAATTTAGTAGTAAAAAAAGATTAACTGGTGATTATAACATTATTGATCCATGGAATGATGAATATGATCGATCCAAAGAATCATGAATAGCGTAATACAGAAGCGTGTTTATTACCTTATAACGTACCGATCACAGTGATTGATACATAAGGTTTATTGAAACAATGTTATAATACATATAACATTCTGATTATCCCACCAAATAGCTTACTCCCCAGTCCGATTATAAATAAAAAAACAACACTTCTATGACCACGAGATCATACGACCCAGCCACAAAAAACCAACCTCTAGTGTGAACGACTCTTGGCTGGAGCGACAGCTGTTTTTATTAAAAGTCCCACGGTTGATTAAGCCCTCTATTCTTGCGAGGGCCTTGGACCAACAAAACAATTACCAAAATATTATTTCAGGTTGCAAGGAAAGGGAAGGTTTTTCTTGTTCCATTTCCTGCGATTCGTCTCGGTCCGAATCTTCAGATTTTCCCCAAAACCTCTCTCTGACCTGACCACTCAGCCAGCGAGCGCAATAATAAAGCCATACAACAATGACCAGCTGAACAATATGCAATTTGGATAAGCAATTTGGCCAAAAATATATATGAATAGACCAAAATTAAATAAACAATAAGCAGGAAATATTGTGGGTGAGAGATGTGAGGAGCACAAAAAAACACATTCACAAAACACATGGAAATACAGACACACATGAAAGTACAGAACTTAAAAGACACACACACAAAGACCCAAAGGGCTCTATACTACACATGCCGCTATGCTAACTAGGCTACCAGGTATGACTGACCTTCAGACAGCTGGCTGCACCAGAGCCAGGTTCCAGAAAGAATAGAACATGCCAGGACAGACGCAAAGCAAAAAGAAGATTGAAATGAAGCAAAAAGAAAGACGAGAAACCTAACTGAATGGGGGAGCGGGATCTGCGTAACATAACTCAGGCAGGTGTAACGGTTGTCATTGATCAAGAAACTACAATGAGGCTGAGGCCTTCTGAGGACCAACAACAAGGTGGTGGGGAACAAAGATACTCACTTGTCCAGTCGTCCTCAAAGCAGTAGAGGAAATGGAACACCACCATTGTCAGAGAATGGAGAGAGATGAGTGCAATGTACATCTGGGAAAGAAATACAGGAAATCATGAGGGCCGTTTTATTACACTTTGTTACAAGTCAGTGGCAAACAATGGATGGATTAATCCACATTCAGAATTTCTTCATTCAAAGATATAATTTGTGTGATGAAGTGTTCTTGCTTTGATATGACCCAACACTTGAACACAAGTGTATAAACCATCCAACCTAATTGCCCCAGGATACATCTTTAGGGCAATTAGTGCCAGCAGGGTGTATGGTTCCTTCATTAGCCGTAATCCAATTTAATCAGAAAGCTATTGACAGCCTCCACAAAATGTTTTCATTTAAAATTGTAATTTATTAAATTAAATGCAGTAGAAATATTATTATGTATTTTAATTATTGATTAGATTATGCAAAGTAATATAATCACTTTTTATATGAGGTGTGTTTGCGTATGTGCGTGTGTGTGATTCTGTGGTTTTGTGGCTAAAGACAGACTCTATTAATACTTAATACAAGATATTACAAATGCCAAAGGTTGAAGGAACATTTAAACTTTGAATTGCAATTATAAAAATAGTAAAATATGACCAGTCACACCAGTTAGGTATCGGTCAATCTCAGAACCCATCATCTGACAACGGTTCAGCCTCAGGTGGCCGGGGCCGGGGTTTTGGGGCCTCTGGTTTAGCCACCAAGCCACTTCCTCTTCCATGCACTGGTCAATGTTATTAGTCCGATAAGCAACTGGAGACGTGTGAATGGACTAGGACTTGAGAGACGTTGCAAGCATCGGATTGTTTTGGCTTCAGAAAACATTTAACCTAATCTCCCTTATAGGCTATTTTCTTTTGGATATATGGATTTATGCAGGATGGATGTATGCAAATATCCATAAACGGATATCTGCATATGAATGCAGATATCTTTTTTTTAAGCTACTAAAAGGGCAAAATCGTCATCAGACAATAGCCAATGGCTTCCAAGATGCGTTTCGGACAATGCGTCCTGCTTCTTTTGCTCTCCATATGGACTTTTGCCCGGATACAACCAAAGCCCTCTGAAACATGATTGGTCGATACTAATCGGACTATAATTGCCAACAGATCCATTTATAGTGATTAGTTATACATTAGTCTGCTTCAGGCATTGTATTCATATAAGGACCATATTATGATTTGAAATGCTAAGCAAGGTCATAACATAGACATCTAGTTGTAGAGGAAATTATGAGACTGATGAGATCTGTAACATAACTAACAAACAAACAACTGTCTTTCTGGGCAAATAATGTGGCTGTGGAACTACTGGACTGTGAACCAACTATGTGAAAAATATTCAGGGTGACTTCTGTGTTAGAAACTTACTGTGAAAAGTACAAAGTACTTCTGGTTGTTCTCCCCGACGCAGTTGTTGACCCAGGGACAGTGGTGGTCCATTTTCCGGATGCACCGCTTGCAAACACTTTTGAAGGATGAACACGACAAAAATACTAATTATTCATGCACTGCACTATCACTGATTCCCAAAAGTAGACTTTCTTGAGACTAAAATATGACTAAACGTTTGCACCTAGTCTGTTACTGTGAAATACTTTTTCAAAATGGAAGTTGTGATGCTGACTTGTGTGACCTTATGGTTCTTCCTACCTGCAGTGGTGAGCTCGGTCTGGCTTTATGCTACAACATTTGGGACACTTATAGACCACCTGGCCTGGCTTTAGCTGGAGGCTCTCGATGTACTCCTTCGTAGCATTTCCTTTTGGCACAGCCCCCTATCAAGGACCAAAAACATTGTTTCTGAATTGGAATGGCTTATGGGCATCGACAGGCATCAAACTGTATGAAACATTCACAGCCAAAAATGTGTCATTACTACGAGGATGCAACTTTACAAATAGGCAATAATTGTAATTGTATTCGACCTCTGCGGCTTCAGTGGACCAATTTCTAACCACTGTATCTGCATCTCATTTATCCTTAAAAAAATATATATATATATTTTTTTACTATTATTATTATTTGTTTAAGTTATGTACTTTGTATACGTGCAAGACTACAGCCACCAAGAACCCCCTTCAACACCTATCAGATCAGGACATCATCAACGCTCTCCTGTCCCACTATAACGGACCTGTGGCCCAGTATGAACACCGGGCGTGCTCCACACTCACAGGATCGGTGCACATGGCCCGGAAGTGCGAGGCGAGGGCGAGGAAGGCCAGGCTGTTGAACACCACGCCGTTGATGAGGCTGTATGTCAGGTTCTTGGAGGGCAGCAGCATGACGAACACCACCACGAACTCGGCGTAGAGCACCAGCATCCAGGTGATGACCGCGCAAACAATGCCGCAGGCGTCCCGGATGAACCACATGGCTGAGGCTGAGGAGGAGGTGATGATGTCCTTGGAGATGGGGATGCGCTGCTCGGCCTGCAGGTAGCCGGCCCGGGACTCCTGCCGGGACTCCGCTCGGCCATGGTCCCCCCGGCCGTGCTCCCCGCGGCCGTGCTCCGGGTCCCTGCATCGGTGCACCGGGCTCTTCATGCTTCATTCATCCACACCGGCCACTCGCGCCGCCCGCAGCCACTCCAGGCACAGCTGGCAGCGTTAGGGGAAGAGGTTCTGGCTCACCTACCGCATGCTGGGAAGAGACAGGGTCTTAGGAGAAGATTAAAAGGAGACATGCAAGGTGGTTGGCAGAGGACAGGAGGGAAAGAGTCCTTTCCCTCCAAATGACATAAACCGATCCTAATTACATAAAAAAAAAAAAAAAAGTACTGTATACGCATGTCGGTTTTGACTAACACCTTGCCAAAAAGACACTGGCCTCTACAGTAAAATCCCTTAAAATAACATAATCATGTGTATAAAGGTGCCTTAAAGAGCTGTGCTGTATGCATGTATTATAACATCTTTGCATTTTTTTCTACCATCTTTGTATTTATTTATTTTTGCGGCCGCAGAATGCGTTGTTCCACTTTGTCGGACAATAAAGTTTATCTTGCATCTTGAACAACCAGGGACTTCTTAGAGCTCAGTGGATATCAACATCACCAGAGGTCAAACGCACAGAGAGCAGCAGCCCATGCCACTGCTGCATGCCTCTGCAGTCTGACTCAGTGAACACATCCTGCTGGTGGTGCTGGGAAGGCTAGCTCGCCTGTTAGCCACATTAGTCAAGTATCAAACGATGACCAGCACTGTCATCCCGGATAACGCATCGATATCGGGACAGACCGTTAGCACTTGTAGCGATTAGAGAGGCCACTCCCGGTTTTACCTTAGAGTCCATGGGTATCAGGAGACAGTTTATAAAAAGGAGCTTTAATTAGCTTGCTGGCTAACTGGGTAACGTGTGTGTGAGCGAGATCTCACCTGCTTTCACCAGCGGCTCTGTCTCCTCGCTAACAATTATAAAGACAACCGTCAGGCAACGGATGTTTAATCTTCATGTGAACTTAATGTCTTTACAAGTTGCAGCAGGACCTAATCCAAGGCATTCATTTCGTTGTTAGAAAATCGCATCCTCCTTCCTTGCTAGTGTTTAACGCACCAACCCCCCGGCTCAACCACAACACATCGTGACGAATGCGGAAGTGAACACCTGTTTTTAATTAGGAGTAGGTTCACAAACGTTGAAGATGATGATGCAAAGGTTGGGGCTTTGTAAAGGCAAAACGTTTAAGTCATCTGACTCAGTTGAAATGTGCATTCTATTTTATTACATGAATAAATAAGTATGAATGATATCTAAAAGTTCTAAAACTATTGTCTTGTTTTTTTAAATGTATCAATTAAGTCGTTAGTAATGTTTTTCAGCACTAAAATAATGTAAATATAAAAGGTTTGATATTGACTAGAATGCAGGTAATTTGACAGTGATAAATATATTGCGTTAGACTGACAACCAAACCCCTTGCATCCAGTGTACTGCATAAAAGATAAGAAAGCATATAAAGAGGAACAAGGCTTCATGTGTGGATATCCAGGAGATGGCCAGGAGATTGGGGTTGATCAAACTAAAGCCAGCAGCCAACGCATAATGCTATCTGTTTTCTATAACAGTGATTCCTCCCCCTTGAGTACATCGTCTCCTCTGCTTATTAAAATCTCAGGCTTTGCCTGCGGCCCAGTGAGGCCATGTCTTCAATTCATTAAAAACAACTCAGAAATCGATATGTTTAAAAAAAAAGATATTCACCTTTTTTTTGTACAGGATTAAATGTATGATTTCATATTACACACAATGAGGCAATACATATTGTGCCTTTCCATACTAGTTTCTGATGTTACTCATTCTATATCATCTAAGTTTAAAGACACTAACCCAGTGATAAATCCATGAAATGTCCTGTCATGCTTCAGCGCCAAGGTTCAAGTATGCTCCAAATAGACTTGACACTAACAAGATTATCATGGAGGTGTGACGGGTTGAAAGGTATATATATAAGATAAGTATTTGTATATATATATATATGTGTGTGTGTGTGTGTGTGTGTGTGTGTGTGTGTGTGTGTGTGTGTGTGTGTGTGTGTGTGTTCTGAAGCATGTAATAAACAGTTCTTGTTTGACTACCTTAATTATACTCAATATACTGTATCCTTCCAAACAGTGTTTGACATATCTATTCTTCTACTAAATCTGGTAAATGTTTTTTTCAGGCCTCATGATCCATAAATGCATCTAAACTGCAAGAGAAAGAAAAAGAATAGCTTTTCTTGTGTCCTCTGTTTCAAGATTGGATAACCGCCTCCGTACTGATAAGCATAGCAGTTATTAGGATGCACAGCTTCATGAAGACACACAGATCACATACATTTAAATTATGTAGTTGTATGGAGGTATGTGCGGAAGTATGGAGCGAAACATTCAAGTATTGAAGCCAAGGTGACATTAAATTAATCTCTTATTCACACCACAATACATGGATCAAGACTTTATCTTCAAGATTTGGGTACAACAGCATGGCAGGGGAATCATAAACATGATGACTGTATAAAAACATACTTCAACCCTTTCTGTGTGTGTCCATTCACAGATGTGATCATGCCTGTAGACCATTGCAAGGCTATGAGGAACACAAAGTGGTCCCCTCTGAACAGCCTCCTGAAGCAGAGCCGTCTGAAACCTGTTCTGTTGGGTTCCCCGAGCCACAAGCCCATAAGCAGATGACATCATCCTATTTTAACAGAATTTTTCTATGAGGGAAAGAAGGCCGGGGGGCGGGGGGCTGGTGGTAGCGGTTGGTTGTGCTTAATATTATGATTTTTTTATCATAATATTATGATCAAAAATATTACATATTACAATCAAGATTAGGGAATAGGATGTCAATATTAGGCAATTTAGTCATTCCAACAGGTACCATGGTTAGCTTACTCACAAGCCAATACCAGTCAATAATGTCTTGGTGATGCTAAGCCAAATGTATGTTCCATTTTGCAGAAGACAGTTAAAGTGCTCCTCAATTAAGGAGGTTTTTAGTCCTTTTTTGTCTGTGCAACATCCAACAACTCTCCTCCACATCTGGGATGTTCCTATTAGGCCATCTGTTATGCACAGGAGGCACTGTTTGTTGTTGCTTGTTAGGATTTACATTCAGCCCTCACTGAGTCTTCCCTTTTGATGTGCATGTTATTTGTAATGCGGTCGAGTGGCATAACCATTGTTCGCATTGGTTGTGCGGTGCACTTTGTCCATGGTGTCCATCATGAAACATGAAACATGAAACATGACAAGCGGTCGAGAAAGATGTTCTACGGTCTGCTGTATTTGGGGGTGGAAAACGTTGATCATAAATTCAATTATATATTTATTAACATCTTTGATGGCGTAAAACCAACGTACCTTTGGACCATTAAACATTTGTCATTGTTTGGCATCTACTGTACATGGTGCCCTCCCATGTATTGTCTCTCTGGCAAAACAACAGCAACTCGTTGATCGCATCATTAGTAGCTCACGTTTCCATGGACACCCTGAAATTAACTTATGTGCTTGCTGCATGATAGGTTATTATCATGGGATAAAACAATTATTTACTTCTTTTGTGGCCTACTTTTAAGCTCCTACCGTCCCCCTGAATTTCAGAATAGTGTCAGTCAGACAGTGAGCCGCCTCTCACTTTGTATTTCTCTCAAATCACAGGCAAGTGGTTCATCACAAGAGGGCACTGACAGACAGTGGTTTGATATTTGTTATTTATGGTCACATCCATATTAATTACAAATATTTTTGCTTTCTCTGTACATTTTGAGAGAACCAACTGGGGATTTGTGTTACTTAATAAGTAACCCAACAATTCAGAAGTACTGTGTGACAGAACACAAATCTCCCTCACCTCAGGTGTGAAACAGACATTTGCAAATATAGTGTCTTTATGTCAACATTGGCTACAGTGGGATTTGTCACTCTGAAATAGGACTAACAACACAGAAGAATTCTGAAGGGTTCATTTATACTTCGCATGAATGCACCCGTAGAATGTAATATTACCTCTATAACGTTTCCCAGGAAACTAGCAATGCCATTTAAGAAATAAAGAAAAATATATAAGGGGGAATTCTTTGATAACCTAAAATATCTAGCTAGATATCTTCATATTGGATTGATTTTGTGATTATGGTTTCTAAAGGACTTGTGATTTAGAACACGTTAATTCTAGGTTATAAGTCATAATATTTCCATGAACTTATGCACATCTGTTCAAGGTAGATTTCATGGAAGCAAACATGTCCCACCTGTTTAGTCAAACCCATTTTGAATTGGTCTGTGTTTGAGACATTGGGTCCCAATGTTCTATAGATGGTATTGTTTTTATTTGTCAACTTTTGCGCCGGCACCTTCCATAATTTGGAATATGTACCATGTAGCTCCTTAGATACCATACATGTATTGACCCCATATTTGGAATAATATAGCACTGTTGCAGGGTTTTGAGGTATCCCATTAATTCTGAAAAACAAGCACAGATCTTTTTACACAATTCTGAGATAATAATCTCGTCACTCAGAGAAGCAGGGCAAACATTATTTGCTCAAGTGAATGCATTAGGCTTCTATAGGTTTGCTGGCAGTATAGATCCTGAGGACATTCAGATCAATTACATTTAGTTTCTCTTCTCTCCTTTCATTGATCAAACATAATGACCTCATAATAAATGGAAGTGTAGTTTTATTTCTATCTAGAAATGTGTAAATCAAGTATTGCTGAGGTCAATACTGAATAAAGAATGTTACATCACGACAAAGATTTGTTCCACCACCCACAGAGGAGGTGATTTACATTTGCAGCTAACCTTTTGATGCTCACGCCAGCCTTTGAAAATGAAATGTAAACTCCTACTGGTATATATGATGAACAGGAATACTGCATACATAATCGGTACATTAGTATGTGGAGTTTTATAGGGAATCGTTGCATCTGGAAGGATATGCATTTTTATGAAGTGCTTCTAAATTAGGACACCAGAGTTCAGATCAGAAAGATTACAACTATATCTGAAATAAGATGATACTATCATTTTTTAGAAACTCACTTTTTCCCACTAGGTTAAAATGCCATCTAATCTTATCTTTCTCTCTCCTTTGCTCAACAACAAGCAGATAGAAATTGGAGGGAGAAACATAACAGATTTGCTTCACAGAAATTTGAAATATTACAAAATCATCTCTTTGCGATTCACAGGATAATCAGTTAATATTTAACAACGTTGCCACTACCCTTCATCAAATCAAAGACATTAAAGCTAGGCAATTTGGAGAAACCGCCCAGAGTGAGATCGATTTTAAAAGTATCCAACCAAAAAATCCCAGAAACTCCCCCAAAACACATGACTAGTTTAAGAGAGAGAAGAGTGGAGTGTATGTGCTACTATGTCTGAAAATGTATGCTGCCCGCATAAAGAACCATGAATCCCCTAAAGGATGAAAACAGAACTCTTCAATCTCCTCTTTGTCCCCACTCCACTAAAACACAGAACACATGGATGTATTTTTCAAACACACACACACCCACACACATACACACACACACACACACACACGCACACACACACACACACACACACACACACACACACACACACACACACACACACACACACACAAGCACTCTGCGCTTTGTGTGTGTGTGTGTGTGTGTGTGTGTGTGTGTGTGTGTGTGTGTGTGTGTGTGTGTGCGTGCGTGTTCGCTTGTGCATGGCAACCCAGACCATGTTAAAGACTCAAAGTTCTTTTCAGGATGGATTTAATAACTACCTGGGTGGTAAAAGACAACAGTGCCTGGAGGGAAGATAACAAACACTGTTTGGTGGACACCCGACAGGGACAGTTAGGCAGGCATGTGGTGAAGGAGAAGGAGAATAAGAAATGAATGGAGCCCTGAAACCGAAATGACTCACCAAAGTCCCAATGAGCAATGTGCTCTGTGCGCGCCGTCCAATTACGCCTCCTCGCTCCGTCAAACACTCTCCTTCTGTAAGTGTACTGCTGTGGGGTTGGTAATCGCCTTCCCCTAAAGGCAGACGTATTTACCTCCGAGCGGCCTGCCCCCTCCACAGACCAACCAACACTACTCTGCTCATGAGGATATTAAGAGCTGGAGTTAACGTCTTGGATTCAAAGAAATGCTGGATGATATCATCTATAGATTGCTAGGCCAATATCCATCTCAATATGGCTCAGTATGGGAAGAATATTTGAATACTGTAATACAGAAGGCTACTCTTTTCCCTCTCTTTTCAAGGAACTGGATGTGGCAAAGGTGTACTTATTTATTTATATCTAGCAACGCTGTATTACACAAAGGACACAGGAAGGGAAACTCATTCGTCAGAAACTGCAGAGTAAAATATAACAAGAAATGTTTTGTGTGTTGGATTCATGTTTGTGTCAGTTTATTTGTTTATTTATATTTCCCAGGAGAAACTGCTTTGCATAATTAACAATGGGGAGAAGTACATGAGCTTATTGATTACATTTGTATTTGACAATTAACATCTGCACATTATTCACATCATATATTTTATGTATTTCTGGACAAATTGTGTGTGTGTGTGTGTGTGTGTGTGTGTGTGTGTGTGTTGTGTGTGTGTGTGTGTGTGTGTGTGTGTGTGTGTGTGTGTGTGTGTGTGTGTGTGTGTGATGTGCGTGCACTGCAAGGCCTTGGGCTGTTACCATGGATGGATGAGCTGTGGCCAAACGAACATAAAGCCCAGCCTTGGTGATTCTGCCATTCAAGGGCACGACAACAGGCCGTCCCGTAACCCGGGACACATGACCCATGGCGGCTTCACTCGTCTGGAGGAGCACATCCATGTTGAGCCTACAGCTGCGTTTTCTTTTAATCAAAGAATCAAATTTATCCTCAAGCACCTCAGACAAAGGTGAGACGAAGGTAAGGCGTTCACTTTTTCATGTTAGATTTTCATGTTCTTGCACGCGCATCTATGCTTTTGTTGTGTATGCCGAGTTAAACTATGAAGTAACTGTGTGCTGCTTTGAAATAAATAGACGGTAGTAGAAGGCTAGAAGGCTGTGTAGTCACAGTAGTAGAAGTAGCAGTGGTAATAGTGTTAGTAGTGGTAGTACAAGAAGTAGTGCTAATAGTGCTGGTAGTAGTAGTAATAGTTGTAGTAGTAGCACTGGTGGTAGTAGTAATAGTAGTATTAATAGTTTTAGTAGTTGTAGTTGTAGTGGTAGTAGTAGTGTCATGCTAACACCATTTACTTCCTAAACAGCACTTGATTAATTCATGAATTGTAAATTTCATCTTTATTATCTTTTTAATTATTTTCCTCCTCAGCCATTAATAAATAGGTCGATCCTATAAAACAATCATTTGCCTTATTTTTCTAAATGTTAAACACTGTGGTGTCTAAGATGCACACGGCTGTGTATTCACATTGTGATGGTCATCCTGACACCAGAGCCAACTCAAGCTCCAGGACCCAAAGACAACATGCTTGGACAACAGATTGACCGTGAATCTAAAAGCACCCCCCCCCACCCAGGACACTAGGCTGCCAGTTAACACATGCAGACAACACAGGTGAAAATCCAGAGAGGTTCTGTCATGAATACAAGGAGAGCGGATGTGAGGGGACTAAGATGTGTTCTGTCAGTCGTGGAATCCATCTGGTCTTGTGTTGCACAACACTGCAGTGTCCTCACACCATGTGAGCCTCCTGGATGTCGCCAAATGGCCGCCCGCAGCAGAGGGGATAAACAAGAGAGGGATCACGAAAACATGGCAGGAAGGAACACTGAGTTTTGGCTTAAGGGGGAAGAAAAGCACAGCTAATGGTAATCAGCTGAGCAAGACTGAACCAGAAATTAAAATGAAGGGAACAGAGTGTGCTTCAAGTGGTCTCTGACATTATGCAGGGGACGGGCCAGTGGTGTGTCCCTCATTATACTGGGGACAGGCCAGTAATGTGTCTCTGTGTTGTTATACTAGGGACAGACCAGTAATGTGTCTCTGTCTCATTATACTGGGGACAGACCAGTGATGTGTCTCTCATTATACTGGGGACAGGCCAGTGGATTGTCTCTCAGTATACTGGGGACAGACCAGTGATGTGTCTCTCATTATACTGGGGCCAGGTCAGTAGAGTGTCTCTCAGTATACTTGGGACAGGCCAGTGATGCGTGGCTGTGTCGTTATACTGGGGACAGACCCGTGATGTTTCTCTCATTATACTGGGTACAGGCCAGTGATGTGTCTCTCATTCTATTGGGGACAGGCCAGTGGTGTGTCTCTCATTCTATTGGGGACAGGCCAGTGATGTGTCTCTGTCTCATTATACTGGGGACAGGCTAGTAATATGTCTCTCATTATACTGGGTACAGGCCAATGATGTGTCTCTCATTCTACTTGGGACAGGACAGATATGTGTCTCTGTGCCATTATACTGGGGACAGGCCAGTGATATGTCTCTCATTATCCTGGGGACAGGCCACTGCTGTGTTTCTGATTATACTGGGGACTGGGGACGAGGCAGTGAGGAGCAGGTGAAGGGGATAAGAGCTAGCTGACAGCTGTTTGTACGTCGTTGGTTCCACTTTGATGGGAGCGAATTTGAACACTTTCCATTTGAATAACACGTGAGTGGAGGTAACAAGAAGTAGTGGCGGGAGGTATAATCAATGTGTTGTCACTTCATCAATATGCAATGTCACATCTCTTCAGTAGCCTGAGGGCTCACAGCGACCTTAGTCAGGAGACATTTAAAGAAATTGGCATTTGGCAACAAATCGATGCATCCCCATAGGCGCGCACACACACACACACACAAACACACAAACACACACACACACACACACACACACACACACACACACACACACACACTCTTCTCTCTCTTAGGAAACATACATTGACATTGGTTATCACTGGTCGTCAGTGATTGCATTGTCAATCCAAACAACGAGCCGCCATTGAATTCATCCCTGAAACTCAATGTTGTTTAGATTCCTCTGTTATTTTAATGCAGCACACCACAATAACCTAGACATACAGCTGAGTTGCACATGTCAAAGGTCAATCAATTCAAAATATAGTTGGACATATTGGTTTCATTGTGCAAGACTTTGACTCACAATGCACCTCTGCCGCCAAACTGTAAAAACATATTTAATCATCATGTAATGTACTGTGGGGGGGGGGGCGCTGAAGCAAATGACTGTCTAACTCTGGAGATGGGCTCTCTTTTCATTGGAAAGCTTTTAATTTGCAAAAGGGCTGATTTAAACTAAGGACATTCCTAGGCCTATAGGGGTTCTTTCCAGTTAATTATCCCAAATGACGTATCGATGCCCCCTCCAAGCAACACCTGATTGGCAACACGTGTTCTAACATCTGCAATGTCAGCCTCCGTTGTGTTACTGTTAAATATTCCTTACATTATTTGTGTAAAAGTGTATTTGACTGGGCCGTTTAGTAGAGGATTGATGGCACTGGTTTAGGTAGTGAGATGGAGGCAGATGTACTGTAATCGGTTATAATGTATTTAGTAACATGACAGCTTGTTTGCAATGAATTAAATAGTTTGGGTTTTTGTCAGCTTCACTATGAATCAGAAGACTGGGAGAAAAGTTTGAGAAAAGTCAAATAAATAACTAGGACTAGTGACTCAAATAAGCTTATTTGTGTATCCCAGCAAGTTTTGACAAGGTAATGTAGATGATGAGTGTGTAGTCTGAATAAGATGATCGAATTGATTATATATGACAAATCATAAGGCTTGAAGGTTTTCTCGCGTAAGGTTCCACATCAGCAATGTCCTCAGTACTTTTTGACAAACGCTTCACTCTAAGGCTGTGTTGTTTAACAGGGGAGGTCTCCATTGGAGCGGCTCTACTTCTTCAATCCTAACCATCCTTGAACACAAGGCAGCCCTGGGACCAGGGACGTCCTCATCCATCCGTTGTGTGTGTGTCCTCGTACAGCCTACTGCCGCTCTAACGCCCACTTCTAATACATCAGGGATGTTATTCCCTTGGGTAATCTCCGGAGAGAGAACGGTCAACGCGCTTCTCCTTTTATCATGGCTCATTAAGAGTATGGCCTGCCATTACGACTCATGCATCACCAGAGACCAAAAAGGTCATTGCTGGAAGGGAAACTACTTCAATATCAGCATCATCTAAACATTTAAGAACTTTGCGAAAATCACATAAACACTCAACTGAAATGGATAAAGTTTATTCTGTGAATTTGGCCTTCATAGCCACTTTATAGCAATAAGGACATTATAATACGACTGTCACAGTCGGAGGACCCTCGTTGTTGTGCTACGATCCACCTCCTACTCTATGTGGGTGAAGAACCTTTCCTCCTCGTCTTGGTATGAATCACGCCACGGCAGCCACGAAGACCCTGTGGGCCAATCAGTCCGACTGCCAAGAGGTCCATCTGCCGGTGTCCCTCTTTTTCACCATGGGGGTGGTGAGTCTGATGGAGAACCTGCTGGTGGTGCTGGCCGTGGTGCACAACCGTAACCTCCACTCGCCCATGTACTGCTTCATCTGCAGCCTTGCGGCCTTCAACACCATCGCCAGCCTCACCAAGACGGTGGAGAACGTGATGCTGGTGTTTGCGGACGGAGGACTCGTCGACCAGCAGGGCTCCTCGGCGAGGAAGATGGACGACATGATCGACTCCCTGCTGTGCATGTCGTTTGTGGGCTCCATCTTCAGCTTCCTGGCCATCGCACTGGACCGGTACGTAGGGGTTGGGACAGGAGGATAGAGGGACGGGGGGATAGAGGGAGGTCGATATGAACCAGGACCTTTGGACAGATAGTAGTTGTCATCCATACGTATAATCATAGAAGCTGCATTGGCCTTTGGATCGTATGTGAACGTCGCCACCATATTGGAGCGGCAAAGACACCGTCAAATACAAATACATACAAACACAAATAGAAGTAAACAGCTCGGTTTTCTGCTCAGGGCTATTTGGTAGTAGAATTTAATTAGTTATTGTGTAACAGAGATATATGAATCTCTTTTAATCAGGATATCTTAGATCTTATTCTGGAGTGCTTTGAACCGTTTATAATTAATTTTGTTGTTGACTGAAAGTGCAGATCATTATCCACAAAGCCTGATTTGTTATCACCCCTGTACAGCTACCTCACTATCTTCCACGCGCTCCGCTATCACAACATCATGACTATGCGGCGGGTGGCCGCCATCTTGGCCTTCATCTGGACGACGTGCGGCGTGTCGGCCATGCTCATGGTGCGCTTTTTCGACACCGCCTTCATCAAGACCTTCTTCATAGCCGTCTTCGCCATCTCCCTGCTGCTCATCATCTTCCTCTACGTCTACATGTTCTTGCTGGCACGTAGCCACGCCAGAAAGATCGCCGCTTACACCCCTAGGCTGAAGCGTCAGAGTCACTGCTGGAGCGGCGGCAGCATGAGAGGCGCGGTGACGCTCACCATCCTGTTCGGGTCGTTCATGGTGTGCTGGGCGCCGTTCTTCTTCCACCTCATCCTCATCATGACGTGCCACGCCAACCCGTACTGCGAGTGCTACCGCTCGCTGTTCCAACTGCACGTGGCGCTGCTGATGAGCCACGCCCTCATCGACCCCGCCATCTACGCCTTCCGCAGCGCCGAGCTCAGACACACCTTCCGGAAGATGCTCTTCTGCTCGGAATGGTGGCGGTGCTCCCAGTAGAACCATCGTTTTGCTCCAAGAATATAAACTTATTTTTTATCGTTTTGTCATTTCAATTTTAATACAATTTAATTTACTGTTAGTCTATATATAGATATAGGAAATATACTTTAGATGTAGAGAAATATTATAGTTTCCAAAAAGTCTAAAGGCCAAAAGGGCATTCAGGGCAATTAACATTTATAGCCCGTTCGATTCATTACATCCATATAAGATGTTTTCTACTCACTGTTGGTGGTCGTCGGTTCTTGTTTTTTGAAGACGTGGGATGGCGATAATGTCAGATGACGCAATTTATTGTGTGTGTGTTGAAAAACTTAGGAATCAAAGGTTTCCACAACTTATTTTTTAAATAAAAATAGTCCCTTTCTAGGTTTCAAACAAAAGTTTAATAATAGTCAAAATGATAACAAAACGATGCAAAACAGGTGATTAAGGTGATGGTCCACACCTCTGTCGGTAATTACTAGCCGTAGGTCAAGGCTATCACGTGACCCATACAGGTCAATACTTCCGGTCAGTAGGGCAGGTCACCACCAGTGGGAGGCCAATCCAATTACCCACAAAATAAGGTAATTTCAAAAGATACATACATGTTCCCATATCTATGTTATTTATATTTGCTGCATTGGTGAGTCCCTCCTAACATATGGAATGGAATATGGGCGCATAAAAAATGGTATTGTACTAAAAAATAATCTTGCAACTGAAATTACAGAAACTGGTTTTAAAAAGAACATGAACTGGCTTAGTTTCTTTGATCAAATATTTTTTATGTACGGGCGATTACGTATTTCTTTCGACCACTTCTTTTTTTCCGACCACTGCTATTTATCGATGCTATTTTTTTTTAAAATGTTTTGTCCACCAGTAGGCGTGGCTACGAGGGGGTACATTCGATTTGGTATATGACTCCACACTCCATGCATGTCTATAATAGGCCTGTTAAAGGGTAGAATGTCGAGGGTCTTAGGTTCAGCACAAAAAGGCAGCAATGAAGCAAAAATTACTTCGAATCCATTTTAATCCATTTTTTCTTTCAAAACTGAGAATACACAGGCAGCACATGGCATAGCTTCCGCCTTCTAGCTTCCCCCCTCGGGACTGACACGCCTCCCTTATATCTGCTCGTCAGGTCACCCGAGATTGGTACATACCAATCCATGAAATATCACCGGGGGTGTTTACATATCAATCAACTAAATATGCATCAAACTGGTCAAAACAAACGTACCTATAATAAATTAAACTACATCAGACCTTAGTTATTATTTTTGCGTGGACACACGCCACTACTTACAAAGTACATGTTCAAATAAAGATAATTGATTTCACGGAGACGCAACGGCGTCACTCGCGCACGCCCCCGCACCATATAGCTGTCCCCAGCCGGGCGCGCGCTTCCTAGAAGCCGCATTGAACGCACAGCTGACAACGGCGGTGAGCAGTTGTTGTTTTTTTTTACCACTCAATACGTAAACCCGCCCCACAATCGCATAATACATCAAATCCCAAACATAATGCAGAAACTTGATTACTCTCGCTTACTCTTGCATGCAAGATAAATGCCCCGGTGCGGCCTCAATACGGACACGTGAGGACGCGCCAATAGCCGCGTCATCACAAGGCCCATATACTATGTGTTTTAGTAGTTCTTTAAACGATCATCATTGTTTTCTTTACATGTGGAGGTAATAACAAGGTACCTTATAAACTTAAATAGTTAGATTACTTTTTACTTTATTGCTTACTACTAGCTCTTCGTTCTGCTTAACGTTAATAAATGCAACAGGAGTGCTAAGTAGAGATGACAGGGGCTGCTAGTTTATTTACTGCTATACTTTATAGTGTTAATTTATTCCTCTGTTGTGTTAGAGTTGGTCAACTGTAGTTAACTAGTTAAAACATATGTGAGGCCATGTGATGGACCCATGGGCGAAGGCTGATGGAACGCAAGCTGGGGCCTAATCCATCCGACTGGGTCGTCTAGGCGAGGGTGTATGATGTTGAAAGATCCAAAACACCCAACGACCCCAGGTGCATGGATGGGTTAGAGAGATGAATGCTCTTCAAACTGATGCTACATCATGGACAATGTTGTCAGACCGAGGACCACCGTTAGACACACACCGTTAGGTACTTATCACGACGGTGATCCACTGAGCGCTTGAGGCGGGCCTTTCAGCCTCTATCAGACTCTTCACTGCATCCCCTGACTGGCTGGAACCTAGCGACCTGAGCCAGCTAGGAGGGCTGGACAGTTCCACTACAACATACCTGACTCAATAACCTCCACACCTAAAGAAAACAATGATGATTGTTTAAATAACTCCTAAAACATAGGCTTATTATACTCAACGCTGTACATCTGTACAGAGGGTCTCTGTCAGACGTGTTGAACCCCATCGTAGCCACGCCTACTGGTGGAGAAAACATCATAAAAGTTAGCATTGAAAAAAACATTTGTCTAAATGAAAATGAATTGGATCAAACGAAATACGGAAATCATGATTAAAAAAAAATATATATATATATATATATATCAAGAAGGTAAGCCAATTCATGTTTTCTTTGGGACCAGTTTCGGAAATGTTACGACATATATACGATACTTGTTTTTACGCTTTCAATAATAAAGCCCCATATTTCACTCCATATAGTTATTATATTTTATTTGACAGCCATATTGCAACAAATAATTGTAGTACCACATTTTCCATTGCGCATACTGACATCATATGCATATATATATATATATATATGCATATTTGTATATATACAGTATATAAATATATGTATGTATATATATATATATAAATATATATATGTATATATATATATATGTATAACCTATTTCAAATATGACATCTTTACTATTTATTTATTTTTATTTATTTTTTTGTATTTTGTACAAAAACATTTGCAAAGCAATTCACTTTAAGCAACAATGCCAATAGTGATTACAAATTTAAATTTACGTATCTTTTGTGTTGTGGTGCATACGCCTCGGATATTTTTTGTAACATATGCATTAATCAATTGTCATATTTGTGTAAACTCAATAACTGTGCTTCAAGTTGTAAAGTGATCATCATAGACTAGTATACACTGGTTATTTTTTCGTGCATGTGCATTTTCTTGATATTTTCATTCTGTTTCTTCTTTGTATTTTTTGGTCTTCTGGCTGACAAATCTCACAAATCTAACGGCAGAGACCGCAGACCACAACTGAACATTTGCTGGAAGGCTAATCCCATCAAACTCCAGAGGTTAATTAATACAAACAGACCGACTTCTCCAAATGATCTCCTTAGAGACTACCTGCTACTTAAAGTAGACATGAAAAACTCTGGACGGATAAAATCACAAAGCAGCATTGCACATTCATAATGACATGACACGTAATAACAAATTAACAGCGCAAACCATTGACTACATTAGCATTAGCATTAGCAGTATCAGCTTAAGTAAATTGGATGCATAAGGCATCATCACTGTTTCCTGACCAGTGGCAATTCACCTTCGATGCACTGAATTAGAAAATGAAAACATCAGAAGAGAATTTCTACACAATATAAATCTTAAAAAAGGGCCGACATGCTTGCACTCAATCAAACTGACTGACAGGACAGTTCACCACATACAGATGTAAAAGGCACAAAAACACATCCCACAATTATTGATTGGCTCAAAAACAGTGACCCAACAGCTGTTTTGGTTTCTTTTTATTCCTAATCCTACATCCCTCCTGCTGCTCTGTCTCTTGCTACATAACAAAGGAGAGAAGGGATTTGCAACAGGCAACTGTAATACAAAGGCATAATTAAGATTCATGAGCTCCTCACAGAAGTAGAAGAGTCAAGTGGCTGTGATATGGAATGACCTGAAGATAGGCTGTGCAAATGTACCACGGTGGCTAGAAAATAAACATCCCTAATTCGTTTACGTCTAATTCCCGGGAAACTTCCCGACCTTCATTATATTTTGCAATGGGTACAGTGCAGAGTTTTGATTGAAGTAAGTTATTTGTTTTTCATAAAACAGGGAACGCAACCCCCACACAAACACAATGCAGTGTTTGTGTGTGCGTGTGCGTGTGCGTGTGCGTGTGTGTGTGTGTGTGTGTGCGTGCGTGCGTGCGTGGGGGTGGGGGTAGTGATTCATCAGACTACAGACTTAAAAAAGTAGTCAGACAGGCGAGACAAAGCTGACCTGGTGCTTACGGCATAACGTCTGGTTCCACAAAGAACATCCTCAAGTTGCATATAATGAAAAGTCTTTAAAGTCTTTCTGAGTGAATACCACCAGCATCTCACTATAGCACATTGTTCCACGGTTGAGAACACAAACGAGTACAGTCACAAAATATAGTATACTTATAAATACAATACTGCAATACTACATGCCTAGACATTTCTTCTTGCGGAGAGGCAGACCACCCTCTACTCCAGCCCAACCTTGTGTCCACTGAAAGCTGTATCTCGGACCTACAAATCCCAGCCTCTTTTTTTCCCCCATCCCAGTGCTTCACGTCACAGTTGCGTTCCATCTGCATGTCATTTCATCCAAGCCACCTGCCTCAATACCCCCCGCCCCCCTCCCACTACCACACACACACACACACACACACACACACACACACACACACACACACACACACACACACACACACACACACACACACCACCACCACCACGCGTTGTGGCTCGCTCAGTATTTGCCTGTGAGTGCCCAGATGTTGGCACAGGCGTTGCGGAGGCTGTAACAGCAGATGATCTCCTTGAAGGTCTTTCTCATCTCCTGGCTCCGGAAGGCATAGATGAGCGGGTCGATCACGGAGTTGCACATGATGAGGATGAGATACATGTTGAAGTGGGACATGAAGCACACGCAGTATAGGTTGCGGGGGCAGGAGATCATGAGGATGAGGTGCAGGAAGAACGGCGCCCAGCACACGATGAAGATGCCCAAAAGAATGGTGAGCGTGATGGCCCCCTTCATACTGGCCCGCTGGTGGATCGAGTTGTAGCCCGGCAGGGCGGCGATGCGCTTGACGTGAGAGCGTGCCAGCATGAACATGTGGCTGTAGAGCGACGCCATGAGCAGCAGCATGGCGAAGAACATGGACACCAGGCAGATGATGACGGGGGTGGTGTCCGAGTAGATGATGAAGACAATGCCGCAGCCCGTGCAGAAAGTCCAGATGCCGGCGATGATGAAGCCGGCACGCCTCACCGTGACGATATTGTGGTACCGGAGCGCGTAGAAGATGGTCACGTACCTGGCGGGGGTGGATCATAACGGGTCTGTTTACCACCTTGTTGTCTTCATACACTGATGCAAGAAGTAATTGTCCTATTTGGACACCAGCCTCCTATGCAAACGTCACACTATCCAGTGAACTCAAAACTCTGCTCATTTAGCAAGTAGCGCTGTCATCAGTTTTATGCTGTGCATGTGTGCCTGAAAAAAGCAAAGCACAATGCAGTAAGCATATCAATATGCTATACCGAGATTCATTGTTTATTGTCGACATAATAAGGCTTCAAAGCATTCGGCCTCTCTGACAACTTTTCTCAGTATATGCTCATCAGTGCATCCACATATTTATAGCAACATTTGTATGCATTGTGTTGAGTCAAAGGACAACCCATTCAGCCAGCTAACCAAGCAACTAGTCCCCCTCTCTCCCTCTCTCCTGTCAGCCCTACCGGTCCACAGCGATGGCCAGGAGGCTACACATAGACGCCACCACAGAGATGCAGATCAGCGAGTCAAACACGTTGTCCATCTGGCGGATGAAGCTGTCCTCCACCACAAGCTGCCGATTGTTCAGCAGGTAGATCACAATGGTTTCCCACGCGTTCGACACGCTCACCAGCATGTCGGCCACCGCCAGACTGCAAGGGGCCACAAGAAGACACACAGCCTCAGATCAACGTACCAACAACACAGAGGCAAGCCAGCCAACTGCAGCCAGTGGTGTTAGACACTATGTTTATAGCTGTACGGTTGCGATGTCATACGTGCCTGACTTCAATGATGTCAAGTGTGTGTTTGTGTGTACAAACACAAAGAGAGAGTGTGTGTGTGAGTGTGTTTGATGATGTGATTTGTGATTTCATTTCTGAGGTGCATGTTACCTGCAGACAAAGAAGTACATGGGCGAGTGGAGGTTCTTGTTCTTCACGATAGCTGTGATGACCAGGATGTTCTCGAGCAGAGAGATGATCCCCAGGATGAGGAATATCTGCTCCACCAACAGAAAGGTACACAGTAGAGATGTATGGGTGAGGAACAACCCAAGAGCTATAACGTATAGCGATATTAAAGCAGTAAACTGCAATGCTTAGTGAAGAGACCATGAATATGCATGTACAGAGATCTGCATGAGCGTATTATGCAGCAATTTTTTTAATGAAATAATTAGGACAACAATACACACTGCATAGCAAACAGACACACAGAGGTGCATACTGAAGAGATACACACAGAAGAGGTACAAACAGAAGAGGTACACACAGAAGGAGGTACACACAGAAGAGGTACACACAGAAGGAGGTACACACAGAAGGAGGTACACACAGAAGGCGGTACACAGAGAAGGAGGTACACAGAGAAGGAGGTACACACAGAAGAGGTACACACAGAAGGAGGTACACACAGAACGAGGTACACACAGAAGAGGTACACAGAGAAGGAGGTAAACAGAGAAGGAGGTGAATACAGAATTAGGTCCACACAGAAGGAGGTGAACACAGAAGGTGGTCCACACAGAAGGAGGTTCACACAGAAGGAGGTACAAACAGAAGGAGGTCCACACAGAAGGATGTCCACACAGAAGGAGGTCCACACAGAAGGATGTCCACACAGAAGGATGTCCACACAGAAGGAGGTCCACACAGAAGGAGGTCCACACAGAAGAGGTAGATACTGAAGGAGGTCCACACAGAAGGAGGTCCACACAGAAGGATGTCCACACAGAAGGAGGTGCAAACAGAAGGAGGTCCACACAGAAGGAGGTCCACACAGAAGGATGTCCACACAGAAGGAGGTGCAAACAGAAGGAGGTCCACACAGAAGGAGGTCCACACAGAAGGAGGTGCAAACAGAAGGAGGTCCACACAGAAGGGTTTATACAGACCTCTGTGGCGATGTGCACCTGCTCGCAGGCCATTGGCTTGGAGCCGATCGGCGGGCCCGGCTGCAGTGACGGGTGCAGGGTGTAGTTCTGCTGGTCGTAGTAGTAGCCCATGGTGGAGTTCCCAGAATACTCCATCTGCTGGAACCAGTTCTCACCGGACATGTTCATGACTGCTGTGGCCGTTCCGCTTCGAGGTCTCGATCACTCACCGGCCGCTGGTGCCACTCGCACACCTCTGGGTGTGCATGAGGGCTGGGGAAGGCTGGCAGTCTGTCAGAGGAAAGCAAAATTGGGAAGTTAGCTCAAAGAGAGCAGCGGATTTGTATTATTATGTGGGTTTATTTTATGTCATAACCTAGACATGACACCGGTCATCAACATGAAGGAGTCTTTCTGAATGTTTATTCGATCGATTATGTCATTTTAGTGTAGAGTCCACATTGTTTGAGGTGTGTTTGTTGTGACAACATAACCTGTCAATGTCTTTGTTTTGACAACGTGACATTAACTAAGGCCGCATAACCTGTCCAAAAAATGCTACAGCAGGTTTAGTTATACAACTTAAAAATATATATTCTAGGTGTAAACAAATTGTTAAACTGGCCAATGGTCAAAGACCATGGCCAAACAGAAGACAAACAGCATTGACAACAGTGGTAAACATTCATAAAGCCTCCTTTAGGTTCATGACATGATATGATATGCCATTTTTGTGTCACGTCATTTGAGTCTCATGCACACCCTTTCAGATAAAGTGTTAAGTTATTTGGTCATCTCAATATAAATGTTCCAACAAGGCCAATGTGTGTCTATCAAGTACTTAATTGTGTCTAATTTCATGCATTCAACCAGCAAGGGCAGAAGGGTTTGCAGATTACAGATACATCCCTACTTGGAACAGCAATGCATGTATCCTGTAATTATTTCTTGACTGACTGAATAAATAGAAGTTGCTAGCTCACCACATTCTAGTCCAGCTAGTGTGAAAGATTGGCCATGAAGAGGAACATTTATCTCTTACAAATAACATAATTATCAGAGAGAAAAAGATGGAACGGTAACTTATGCAAAATACTTAGGCTAGCTAGCTACTGGAATTGTATTGACAATAACAAATAGGAATCACAGGTGTTAGGATTGCAGTTGTTATATTGTTGTAATTCTAAATCACATTTTTTATATTATAACCGGCTAACCTTATTATATAAGGTATAACATAATCATTTTCTAATGACTCATGTCTGTCTAGGCGTGGACAATCCCATATCAGTCCAGCAGAGTCCAGAGTTGTCTTGCATGAACACCTGCTCCCTGGATGGAGCTGTTCGCTGTTATTAAAGCTTTTGGCTTTGTCTGTACGATGGAAATGAAGTGTGAACTTCTTTAAAAGAATCACACTACTTTGTTCATTCATTTTGCCATCTTTAGAAATATGGAATCGCACTCAGTGAGGGTGTTAGTTGTGTCCTGACACTAATGTTGATTCAATATCATACTTCTGTTTAATATTGTTATTGAATGCACGCCTATACTTTTCTCAAAGTAAGAGGATCGTATGTGTTAACTGAACATAAGGATGCTACAGTAACCATTAGTTGCCACTGGCTCTGTAAGGATATATAGCTGAGGTTCATTCAGGGGAACCCTCTAGCATTGCCATGAAATATGTGAGGAATAAACCATGTGGGTGTCTTATTATTGGAAACAAAGTAGAAGGTGATGAGGCCGAACTGAGGTTGTCCTCGTCTCTGAAGTACATTACTGTCCAATAACTGGACAGTAGTTTATTCAACTTATACCATTTACCAACAACGGTTACATATAAATAACCTTTGTCTCTCTCTCTTTATCATTATTTAATATGAAATTGAAATATTTTACTGTAGCGCTTTTAGCATATTGTTTATGCATTGTCCAGAAAACAATAGTTTGAAGGTTCTGTTTGACCATTGTTTTTAATGTTGGATTTGGAGACCATTGATTAGGAACTGTTAAAAGGCAGAGGTGCTAGGTGTAAGGTGTCCCATTACTTTTAAAGGTCCCATGGCATGCTACTTTATGGATGCTTTCATATAGGTGTTAGTGGTGATGACCACAGACATCCTATATCATAGACGGAGCAACGAACGCTACTGCATACTGGCGTTGACGAGACGCGGGGCCGCCATTTTGGACTGGTGATCTGCTCCACTCAGTGCAATCCGTTTGGCAGGAGCAATGAACTGTCAGCGCATTTAATTAATCATACCTCACTGAATACCACTGATTTTCACACGTTTTTTGTCATACGTGTAGCTATGATAAAGGACACATGGTTTGGCGTGTTTTATTATTCATATTTGGCTTAACAGTAATATAATATTCTTATATACTATAAGTGACCAGACGTCCGAGATCAAAACTGGGAACATAATCCCAGAGAAAGGGAAGAAAACCGGTCAGCTATGTTTAAATTCAAGAAACAATATATGATTAGGCTATATATACATATATACAGGGTGCGATTTGTGAAAAAACCAGAGGGGGGGATAATTTTGAGAAACATTTTAAAATGTTTCAAAATGAAGACGGACCCTGTGTATTTTGGTTGTTAATTATTACGATGTAATGGTGAAAATACTTTGGGTGGGGGGGATAATTTTTATCCCCACCGAGCAGGGGCGAGGCTAGCCCATTTTTAGGGGTGCTGAAGCACCCCTAAAAAGGGGCTCAGCACCCCTAAAACTTGGGAGTAAGAAATGTTATTCTAAAAATTATATTTGTTCGTCTTTGAAATTGTTAAATAATGTCCAAAACATAAAATCTTTTGAGTTAGTTGAACCAATGTTAAAATTATGAAGTTATTTTTCAATAGAAATATTTTTTGTTTTTGTGTGAAAAAAGGGTGGGTGGTGTGGCAGTGGGGCTCATTGAGTGCTCAGCACCTCTAAAGCTCTGACCCTAGAATCGCCCCTGCCACCGAGGATAAAAATAATTCAGCAGAGGGTAGGACGTGTAAACCAGAGGGGCGATAATCCCCACCATCCCCACCGGCAAATCGCACCCTGTTTATATATGTTGTTTTTGGCAGACGCTTTATTCCAAAGCGACATGCATAAAAAATACATATAAAACAATCACTGTAAACATTATAATAATTAAGGAAAGAATGTTGTTGATAAAAGTAAACACAAAATATCAATACGAAGTGTCAAGACAGAATAAACTCTGCTGCTGCAGCAACAGTCAGAGATAGTCTATAAGGTAAGATATATACAGTGTTGTGCCTGAACGCGTTCATTGAACGATAGTTCATGAACTCGTTCATATTTTGGGCGAACATGAACTGAAGTACTGTATTACTGCCTGATGAACGTTACTGTGAACTCGTTCATTCTGGTGTCTGTGAACGGAACCCTCACTTGGTTTAACTTCGTTCAATATGGGGGTTATTTGTTTATCAACACGGCGGATGCGCGCGCAGATTGCCGTGTTGTTTGACCGGTTGCCATGGTAATCTCCGTGTGGTTAATTTGCAGTTGCGGTGTTGCCAGCTCACTGTTACATTAAACTGTAATTAGAAAAGGCGGTTATATGCTATAGACCCTATAGTATCTGTCGTATAAAGGCTGGGACGAATTTCAAATTATAAATATGCACACTTTATTTTGAAAGTATAGACCGGCGCGATTCCCATTGAAACGAATGGCGCGGTGATTATTCTTCAAAACGAGAGCTGTTAAATTGTGGAAAATGAATTAAACTGTAATCAGACAACGCGGTTATATGCTATAGACCCTAGAGTATCTGTGGTATAAAGGCTGAGACGAATTTCGAATTATAAATATGTACAATCCATAACGTTAGCTCTCTGGCTCATAGTTCAGCGGATTAGAATACCTTACAGAATCATTGCTTGTTGGCCGGAAACGGAAAGGGGGGCTGTTCACGTTTGGTTGTAGTCTTTTTGCTCGGTTCTCCGTCTCAACAGTAGGGCTAGAACCGAGAGAAAAGTCTACAACCAAACGTGAACACCCCCCCTTTCCGTTTTCGGCCAACGAGCAATGAGTCTTCCAACAGAAATCAATGGGATTTACAAAATGCGCTAAATGTGCAATAAAACACGATAGAAACTGTGCTTCGCTGCAATACTTGATTCAACCACTCTATTTCATCCTAGACAAACCACAAAGGAGGCTCAATGTTCAAAATACCGGAAAAAACGAATAGCTCACAGCAACATATTGAAAAAAAGAACTATGAACTAGTTCTTTTTTTGGAACTGTGAACTTAGTTCAAAATTTTGAATTATGAACGTTTAACTGAACTAGTTCATTTTAAAATTTGTGAATTGAACTTTGAACTAGTTCACGTAGAAAGTGAACTTTCCCAACACTGGATATATATATACAGGGTGCGATTTGCCAGTGGGGATGGTGGGGATTATCCCCCCCTCTGGTTTACACGTCCTACCCTCTGCTGAATTATTTTTATCCTCGGTGGGGATAAAAATTATCCCCCCCATCCAAAGTATTTTCACCATTACATCGTAATGATTAACAACCAAAATACACAGGGTCCGTCTTCATTTTGAAACATTTTAAAATGTCAAAATTATCCCCCCCTCTGGTTTTTTCACAAATCGCACCCTGTATATAAACACCTGAAAGTTTTTATATCAGCTAAAACCACCAATCTGTTTCACTGGATTCAGATAAAACCAAATTATGTCTTACCCAACAATGTTAGCATTTGAATATTGTTACTTGAATGACTCCATTTATATCATGGCTACAATTACACTCTTAAGAATGTGTTGTCTTATACTTTGCCTAAAATGAGAATGCGTCATACAAATCTGCTGATGGAATGTTTATTTGTGGATGGATGGATGGAATGGACTTGAGTTTGCAGGTGGGAATTGATACAGGAAAATGATCAGACCAGAACGAGTGAAATTCAAAATACAAAAAAAAGCAGCCAGGGTAAATGCAGACTGACCATTTACAGTGTTGCATAAATAAGAGAATAAAATATAAAAGAATTATCATGGAAAATAAATCCATCGCATTAGGCCTGATTATCATGAATTAGGAGTGAAATTCAAAATACAACAAAAAATAGTCAGGGTAAATGCAGACTGACCAATGTAGCGTATGCAAGGCAATGTGAATATAAAAAATATCAATATCTGTGTGGGATTAAAACCCTGAAAGAGGACTGTTTTGAATAGCTTCTTTCACATGCTTTTTTTCTGAAGTTCAAGAGAGGCGATTTTGGCAATGTGGTGCAGCCTTATCTTATGAAACACAGACACAACCAATGATAACAAGTCTGAATGGTGGTTGTCGATGCCAAACTGTGTTCCCCAAGCAGAAATACATCCTCTGTTCCAATCTCCCCTCAGACTTTATGCTGCTCCCTGGCTCCCCATCCCCACTTCAAGATGGCGGCCGCATTTCTCGCGTCCCATCAGCCAATGCTGCGTCTATGTATAGGATGTCTATGGTGATGACCCCCACTACGAGTCTCGCTGTGGAAGTCCCAGAGACGCCAGAGAACCTGACGACAAACCTTAGCTTATATTGCGTGTTATGCACCATAACACCAACAGCAGAACAGTTATCCAAATAACAAAGAAGTGTACCACACTTGCGTTACAGTTTGTGTATATTCACACTAGTAATGCGCGATATAGACGATATACGATATAAACGATAAAAAAAAATGGCCTACGATAGATTTTAATTCTATCGCTCTATCGCGATAATGCATGTTGATGACGCAAAATACAATGTTTAATTTTTGGTTTGGTGCAATTCCTTTTCACATTGCAATTTTCGCAACAGTGCCAGAATTCGTCAACAAACCTGCATGTGTGCAAAGAACGTTAACCCATTTGTACTGGCTGCTGTGCGGCGCAACATTGTATCTAGTAGATACAATGTTGCTCCGCGCAGCCGGTACAAATGGGTTAATGGTAAACACGCATTGATGCGCAATCCGGTCTTAAAGGTAAACACGCACAGATGCGTGATCCGGTCTGAATGGGTTAAATCATTGCACAAAAAGGTCTGGGGCGTTGTAAAGCGTTAAAGAAAAAGGGGGGGGGGGGGAAGCACCGGTGAAAGTAAACAATCATGGATATCCAGCGTGATATACATTGATCTGCGGACTGGTCCAACTCCTTCTCCCTCATCCTGACTTGGAATGTGTTAAATGCATCGGCATTTTTAAGTTATGTTTTCCAGCATACTTTTTACTTGCTTTTGTCGGACCGTCGGGTGGTGGCTCAACATGGAGCAAAGAGGAGACGGAATGTCTTTTGGATATCGGACCCAAATATCCAAAAGACGTTCCGTCTCCTCTTTGCTCCATGTTGAGCAACTTCTCCGAGACCACCTCTCCGGCTGGGTCAACCTCCTTTTGATGGCTAAAAATATCACGTAATCGACAAAAATCTTAACAATCAATGATCGATCATCAATTAATCATGCCCATCCCTAATTGTCAGTACAGTGTCTGTTCCTTATCTAGAAAGACACCCGTTTTTCCTGTTCTCTGCATCTTGGGTGGCATTTAAGAACCAAGGACTTAAACTAAGTTTAGTGCCTTTTAGAATGGTTTGCACTAAAGGAAAGAAACCCAATACTAATTTTATTTATCTGCAACATTATGTTGTATGATTACAGTGTTTCACAATTAATGTTCTCGAAATGACATACTATATTTCTCTTTTTTTAAATACATTTAGCAGTTTGGCTTTCCTTAGGGTCTCTGTAACCTGTTCTGAAAGGGTTACTTTATGATTTTATATTGTGATATATATCGTTATCGCAAGAGGCTGCAATGTATATCGCAATATGGATTTTAGGCCATATCGCCCATCTCTTATTCACACACACGTGACGCTTGCACGGTCGTAGCATATTGTCTCATTGGCAGGCCAAATTCTCCGGGGGGGCAAAGCAGAGAAAGGGGAGGTAACCTGGCCCCTTATGATGACATATGGGGCCAAATACCAAATCGGAGCGTCTCAGCTTTCATTTTTCAAAGGGGGAGCAGGATACCTAGTGCTCATTTTACACCTAACGTCATTTCTAGCCAGTTGGGGACCATAGGCAGGCTAGGGGAACTCATATTAATGTTAGACAACCTCATAAAGTGAAATATTCATGCCATGGGACCTTTAAATACACACCCTTGGAACACTATTGACCAATCAGGATCAAGTATTTAACAAGGCTGTGGTATAAATGGCAATAAAAGGCGTGAAGGCGTATGTGATTTATTAAGGAAATGAATAAATAAATATATCAAAAAGGACGTAGGCGTTAAGGATATTGAACAAAGGAACGGCTACAAATAGACTTAGAACATTGTGGTGGGGATTTGAACCCAGGTCCTTCCAGCTGGAAGTTTATTTCAATCATTATGACTCGCTTGCCATTATACATCTCCGGTGCGTTCTGTGAAAAAATATTTATATTCAATGAAAGATCCACCCCACACACAGAAACATGTCTTATCTCTGTGGCTTCTGAAGACGGTAGAATGTACGGTAAGGATGCTAAATGACAGATGGAATGTAGAAGCTGGTCGATAAACGAATGACAACTAATTTGTAGAGTGCTGCATTAGGAGCCTTGTACTTGCAGTTACGGAAAAAACACGACTTAAAAAGAAGATGGATATTGTTATGGGAAGCACATGTATTAATTGATTGCCATGCTTCGTTTGATTCATGCGATTTTTTCTTCGAACTCATAACCACTGGAGTGTTTTTTTTATCTTTTTCTCTTCCTCATGACACAAGGGACAGACACTACTTTGATCTGGGAAACACGAATGAGATAATATGCATCATCTATTTTTTATTCCAATAGTGGTAGGGCATAAAATTAGACCTACGCACCAAATGTGGGCATGTGGACCATCGCTGTTGCACTTGCGTTAGAAAATACGAATCCACATTTGGCGATTTCGATGAATATGTAGTAAACATCCACCTAGGCTTGACTAATAGAACGAGATACTTAGGGAAAATACTTAGGGAAAATAGGGAATAAGAAAGACTATCGCTGATTACCTCCCCCAGCCAGCTGAACTGTGGTACTGGAATACCAGTGTTAAATACTGGAATATACTAGTTGTATAAATATAATTTTCTAGTTGTCTAGAAAAGTGTCAAGATACATTGAATGGAAAAACAAGGAGGTTGAAGGGAACCTCAAACATGGGGGGATTAACGGACACAACAAGGCCCCAGTTTTGTTGCTTTTGTCTCACGACTTCAACTAGAACTTGCTTTTTCTTCCCATGTCCAAATGGCAGCTGTGTCAAATACAGACACTTTAAATACCAACCATTTCGTCAAGGTTGTGTCCATTTTGTTGTGTGACTAAATCAAGTCTCAAGTCTGTCTACTGTCTGGGTGTGTTATCACTCGCTAACAACAACATGTCTTCATTTCTTAAGTGGCCTGAATGATACACCTTTTGCAAATATGGATTGAGAGGGATTGGGTTTCCCTTATAGATAATTGTCGAACTCAAAATATTATTTTTGGTGAGAGTATCACCAGGGGCGTAGCACCGAATTCTGGGCCCTATATACAAGAAGTCCTGATGGCCCCCCATCAGGACTAGATTTACCAGCAGGCAGCTGGGATGATATAGCAGTTTTGTAATGTCATGACATCTTGGGCTAACCAGCCTATATGCCATAGGTTATTATTTATCATGTAGTTTAATAACGGCTTAGTATTCATTTAATATTTGCTTGCTTCAAATCATTAGCCTGATGTTGCAATATTAGCCTACCCTACACTATATTTATAATTTACCTTATTAATAAGAAAAGCCTCATCATTTGTAGCCCATTGTCTGCTCTTGCTTTTGGGTTGTCTCTGTTTTTTTAAGCAACGATAACAGAGGTAGATCAGAATGGGGATTCATCTTGTGTGAAGTATATTTAAACGTTTGTGCTCACCTTTCTTAGAAAATAAGTTAATCAGAACCCGACTTGCTTCATTTTGTCTTCTCTCCCTGTCTTTCTTCACCTTTCTCTTCTGAGAGCCAGACTTCAATTTATTTAACTTTGGCTGTGACATAGTGCCGCATCTCCATCCAGATAACATAGTTCACAGTAAGCAAGGCGCGATTCGCAGTGAAATCAGCTGTGTGGACTTAACCATTTTGCGCTTTTTGAAAGGGGTGTTCACAGAGTAGTCACAGCAGTCTTTACTTTTAACAATAGTATACCAAATTATCAAATGAATACTCTAAGCTTGCATTTAGATCGATATTCATCATGACACTTAGTTATGTTAATAAACTATTTGAACAACACTAAAAAAAAAAGAACAATAATCGGAACTTCCATTGGGCCTCCCTCTGCCTTGGGCCCCCCCAAGCCTGTCCCCCTGAGTCCGTCGGCCCTGAATATCACCATGGCAGCATAGAGAAAATAGTTCATAGGTTAAGCAATCGACCTCTTTACCGTCTTTTATGTGTTGATCAATAGAGTGGCGAAGTCACGCCCCTTCCGGTAGAGCCCATGGTACCTATGAGATCGAAAAATATGAATGGTTTTCAATGGAGAAAAAGTAATTATTTTCTAGTCGCAGTCTTTATATGCCCCGGATTACACATATGTTGTTTGTGGATTTAAATGATAATTTTTCAAGAATTTGACCGTTTATTGTGCAATTGTTCAGTTAAAGGCTGTAGAGAAAACAAAATTAGAAAGACTACATGTCGGCATAACTGAAACTCTCCACATGCCCCGATTTATAATGGACTGTCGACGCTTTTATCCTCCCCTTGGAAAAAAGCGGTGAAGTGGAGCAGAGAGATCGCCATGTCTGTACCGGAGTTCCAAGTACGGTTGGTGACGTATATCATTCGCGTCGAGAGCAGTGAAGAGCTGTAGTTCACAAAGCGGCCTCACACAAAACCTAACATTATCAAACTTCTTCGCAAATTTTTTTAGTTTTCTTTGCATGAAAAATTATCATTTAAATCCAGAAACAACACATGTGTAATCCAGGGCATACAAAGACTGGGACCAGAAAATAATTACTTTCTCTCCATTGAAACCCATTCATATTTTTCGATCTCATAGGTCCCATGGGCTCTACCGGAAGGGGCGTGACTTCGCCACTCTATAACCAATAAAAAATATAACTAGTGTTTTACTAATTAAAGTGTGTGCAATGTTTCAAAAAACACTGACTTTTTAAACTTAATTATCGTTTTCCACAGCCATATTATCTACCTATTTGGTAAACGATTCCAAAAACACAACACAAATTTTTTATATTATATAATATTTTCTTTATCCGCCAGCGCATCTCATGTTGGGTGAGGGTGTTAGAATTAGTATACCATTATTCTGCCTCACAGTGAGCTCAACCGCAGTCCCTTCCTTAAGTCTCTTTAGTCAAGCATCTTCAAACAGTTTCCTTCAAACTGCTGGTTCAAGGTCACATCCCCAGAGGCGGTCATTAATCCATTTCCTAGAAGGTCTATGTACTCTCATCACTCACTCCCTTTCTCCAGCTGTATGCCACTAATATTATGGTCTCTCTCTCTCTCTTTCATTGACTTTGTGTTGTCTTTCCCCAAGGGCCAGTGTGGGAAGACCTTTTAATCGCTTTATCTTTAAAAAGTCTCGACTGTTTTCATTAAAGGACGTTATGTCTTGCTATGCGTGAGTAATTTCCGGAACGCTCAAATCCCTTCGAGGGATCCTCATCACGCAACGCCATGCGGCGCTGCCGTGAAGGAAGTTTTAAGATATCGTGATAGGCTTGAGATGGGTAACAGTTAGTTATGCCCAGTAATTATTTCCTTTATGGAAATGAATGGGCAAGGGTCAAATGTGTCGGTTAACCATGCCATCATACCTCATCATGAAGTAGGCTAAGTTCTACCTCTGTCATTGTTTATTGCAAAGTTAGTTCAATCAACAACGGGAAGCAATGAGTCCATGCAATGCCAACATTTTGAATAATCTCTTATAAGTGACCAGTATTGCTATCACCTAATAGTAATTTAAAATTGAACATTATTTAGTCATATTCAGAAATTCCTTCGGGTCGATTATTGTTGTGGCAATGTTTAGCACTTAGATTACCTTAATTTCTAATGAAGCTTACAATTTTTAAATTATAATTCATCATCATAACTGTCAAGTAACACTGAGAAAATATTGTTCACCTAAGAAGATGTAAATGTCAAGACATGCAGGAGAACATTTTAAATTGAGACGGAATAAGACAACAAGTATAACGTGTATTATAAGCGTTTGTCATTCCATGTGGGCGATGGCTACATATTATAATAATGTCCTCCTATAGCCTACTTACTTACCAAGCAAATCGTTAAAGCAGTGTTATTCTATTGCCTTGATTGATTTGGCGTCACAGTTAGATATTTATTTTACGATTATATATTATATGATTATATCATATCCTATATTATATTTGATCATTTAACTAAGTTACAGTATGTAACCAATATAACACAGTTGATTTACAAATTGCCAACCCACAAAACAATCATACGTCAATAATGGTTAGAATAGCAATCAAACA
Source organism: Pollachius pollachius (assembly GCF_949987615.1). Taxonomy (NCBI): domain Eukaryota; kingdom Metazoa; phylum Chordata; class Actinopteri; order Gadiformes; family Gadidae; genus Pollachius; species Pollachius pollachius. The sequence goes on from NC_136934.1 coordinate 38,204,063, forward strand.
AGAAGGAAACATTTTAAATGAATGTCTCACCCCCTGGATGCAACTCCTCAGGATCCTTATTTCTAATGATATCGTTTCGTCAAGAGAACCATGAATGGGGAAATCCTTCCGACGAGTATGACACTTGTCACTCACACAGATCGCTTCTCCAGCCAACCGGGCAGCATACAACGTTGCCGCAGAGACGCAGCTCGTCCTAGCGAGCGTTAAAGTAGCTGACGTTAAAGGACACTTCCGGTTACATGAGGTTTATGCACGTCAAAGTAAAAGCCTTCATATAAATTCTAGATTGAGTAGTAGTAGGAAGACAGTCCACCAAATTGGGTATACTGGGCACCGTTGACAAAAAAAAACGTTTTTTGAAACATTTTTATTTATGAAAATTACTCAAGAATTGCAGAATTAAAAATGTCACTGCATTTCTATATTAATACAATAGACTATATAAAAAAATATTTGTATTGAAGCAATATTTCTTCTCTAATAGCCTGTCTTGGACTTTCCTCATGGGGTCACACAGGGGGTGCGATCATGCACAACCAAACAAAACATGAAAGAATTATATCCCCCTTACAATACCATGGATAGTGCTGTGATACGCTGCGCTTGCCACCCTTTCATGACTCCAATATAAATAGAAAATGATGTCATCTATGGTCTTAAAAACGTGATTGCTGAGAGTGGATGGTCAATTTCGGATTTTATCTTTTATCGCTCTATCGCATTATAGATCTTTAATTCGTTTTTAGTCCAACGCATCCCCGCCGGCAAATCGCACTCTGATTATAGCTAAATTAAGTAGTATTTTACTTTGAAGTGAGATTTTCACAGGATGTCATACTCAAGTTCAAACGGTGGCTAGACGGTGGACACTTCTACTAGGGGAGCGCCGGCGGGGGCTCGTGGAATGTCCAACGTGGAATGTCCTCTCTCTTTAGTTCCAAAAAATGTTTTTCATACACAGTTGGTATTGTGGAATCAATAACTCTGTTATGCCGGTCCTCTGTAAAACATTAATATTTTGCAGCAGGGGCGATTCCAGGATTTTTTTATTGAGTTGGCACAGGAGGGCCCCAGAATCGGTCAGGGGGGGCCCATGGAAAATCCGACAATTCTATCAGAAATTAATACACATACACACATACACATAAATAAACTCATATACATACATATATACATATACATATGCATATATATCTTTGGATTAATGCAAATAGAGCGAATACCTTGCATGACTCATGGGCTCAATTTCTCTGACAACATCCCAAAATATGAGTTGGTAAAGCAACACCCACCGTCGCGGCAATGTGGCAATATTGATTGGAAGGTGTTAAGGTATTTGGCTTCATTCTAAATCAGCCCTTATCTTCGTCTTGGGATAGTTAGGTGTACAGGAGAGTTCTAACATCTAAGTCCATATATGTAGCTTAACCCAAACACACACAAACACAATTGTGTGTGTGTGCACACACACACATTCACACACATGCACACAGGAATGTAGTGACAACATGTGACTAGAGATGGTGCCATAAATCATCCTTGTTTGTTCGAAAAAAGAAGAGTTTGTGATTTCATAATTCTTGCATGTGGCATCAACTCGGTTAAACCTTACCATATTATATTGTTTGTTTGAGCTTGTCTGTTAGCCATCAACACCTTATAATGTGAGTGGTTTGAGATGTTACTGGAGGAAGCACCCTCTGGTCAGAGAGGGCCCGGCCTCTCATCATGGAGCCTGTGGCAAAAACAGCCTGCTTCACCAAATGTTTACCACATAGCATGGTCATCAATGCAGCCCACACTGCATACCTCCCAGCTCTAGTGCATGCAATCACATGCCTTAAGTGATCTAAATAAATCAATGTGGACTTAGGAAATTAAATGCCACATAGGGAAGGGTTCAATTCTCTTATTCAACACCCAAGAGGTTCTTTTGGAACTTTCTGAAAAAAATTGACAAAAATAAAAATGACCGTAGTGCCAGAAGCCCAAAGGTAATTTAATTGAAAATGTAATTACCTTTGGGCCTCTGGCACTAAGGATTTACATTGCTCTATAGCAGTGGTTCTCAACTGATCTGGCCTTGGGACCCACATTTTTCATGGTCATTATGTCGCGACCCATTTTTATTAAAACCAAGCAAATTTATTTCTCTAAAACACTATCACACATACACAATGTCATCATGTTTTTTTACTTAAAAACAAAACCTTTTTCATCCCCGCATACAGAGCTCTCTAGCAATGAGAAACTGGTCAATCAATACTGCGTGCTGCTGATTTAGGTGAATATGAAAAAGATGAACATCATAACTGATCACACAAATATAATCTTCAAGTAGGCTTAGTAAACGAATTGTTTTTACTCAACAAGCATTCAGTGAAGCTTATGAGATAGTTGGGGATGTGCTTTTTTCCTGATAAGAGTTTCAAAGTCTGGGGTAATGTTTGACAGAGTTACTCTCAGGTCATGTCCAGCGTCCAACCTTCCTCTGCTTGGACTTGAGCTGGACCAAAGTTGAGAAGCCACTTTCGCAGAGATAGGTAGTGCTGAACTTAGTAATTGAAGTGATATATAGGCCGACACATAGGAATCATATGTCAAAACGGGCTACATTTGGCTGAATTATAAAAGGTATAAGTGGTTTGAAGAGCTGTTTGGGAGCCGAAAGAGCCGGCTCTTGTTGGTGAGCTGATCCAAATTATCCGGCTCACTAAAAATAACCTAAAATCTCATCTCTTATCAGATGGCCTTATCACTGGAACTATTTTTAGCTATTTTATTTCTTCTCCTACACTCCGCGACCCATTCAAAATGAGTCTGCGACCCACTTTTGGGTCGCGACCCACCAGTTGAGAAACGCTGCTCTATAGGACACAAAAAGACTAGGGGGGCTTAATTAATATTATTTTCTAACTTGTAGTTGTGATAATGAAGACACACTTCAGGTTTTATAACGCGACGGGCCTAAGGAAGTTACCATCGTATCCAATAGCCTACATGGAGACTTTGCAGAGCTTCCATCTGGTTATGTTGTAGAGGCCCAAAACATATCCTTCGGCTCTTCATTGTCAATGTAACTAGAGAGCGGCTCTCAAACGTGTGACATCTTTAATGCAACGTAAACAAGAGTATAGCAGAACTACATGTCTGTTTGTATATTAATCGTTTAGTTGGCATTCATGACAGATGGTAAACAGGATGAACAGGCTGTGGAAAATGCTGTTCATTTCTTGTCTCTTTAGCGTGACAAGAGACAAAGAATTCCAACAAAATATCAAAAGTGAATTGATTAATAAGCAATAACTCCTAAAGCAAAATTTTAAGAAAGAAATTTAAAAAGACAATGCTTAAAACTTTCAAGGATACTTTCTTAGGAATGTCGTATTTGTAATTTGCGATCCCATATGAAATGAAAATTTGACAGATTCTGTGTGAAATTATCACATACTAAACCTCATTCTCCAATGCAGCACCATGAAATAATATTTAAGAAGTACTGTATATGTCCAGCACTGAGAAAGTGAGTTATTTATTGTTTCTAATCGGGAGTATGTGGTCACCCCAACCATCATGTGTTTTCATCAGCTACAACCCTGTTCATGGAGATATCCCTGAGAATTGCAAAAAAGGTGATTCAACATTTCATCTGTGTGCACAGTGTGCATTCTTAAAAAAGTTAAGTATTAAAATACATACAGAAGTGCACTAAATTCTACAAGGTTAGACAAGGAAACACTACTCCAGCAACTCTGATTAGTCGCAGAGTTAATGAACTGACTTTCATTTGCAGCAAACCTCAAAAGATGGCATAATGTCTGACAAACATCACATGCGAAAAACACCATTTAAGGCCTCAGCGTCTCTCAAAGATTACTTAGGATAGAGTGACAACTCTGAGAAAGTTTCATATTTAGCTAGTTGTCATTTTTGATGTTGTCATATTTTCAAACCACATCTGAGATTCCTTTCTATTTTTTTACTTGCATTAAAGCTGTGCGTGTGTGTTTGTGTGTGTGTGTGTGTGTGTGTGTGTGTGTGTGTGTGTGTGTGTGTGTGTGCGTGTGTGCGTGCGTGTGTGTGTGTGGTTGTGTGTGTGTGTGTGTGTGTGTCTGTGTCTGTGTGTGTGTGCGTGTGTATGCATGCGTATTTACAATTTGTATTTCCCATCACAGCAAGCTTAAATCAGTACAGGCAAATTGTTGCTGGTGGTATTGTTTTGGCAATATTCTCGTGTGTATTAATACATATTTTTAAATATATTCACTGTATAGGGGCTATTTTCAAATAGATAACATCAAACACATAAAAGGCACGTATGAGGATGCAGCCACTGGAAGCGTTTAGGGACTAAGCGATTAGTTCCAGGAAACACCAACCCTTCTATTTTGACGTTACATACAATACATTTGTTTTGATATTAATCAGACATTTTGTCATTCAGACCATTTTCAAATCGTATGGTTCTATCTGACACTGGATTCATTTTTTGGGGAGGATTTTGCATGCTTGAGCTTGTGGGCAGATTTACCGCAAATTAGACCAAAGGATACAAGAGCGAGGACAGGAGACAGGAAACAATTTGTGTTGTCAATGCCAGTGGTACACGTCGATCAAGGACGTAAAGTGATTGATGCACTTATTGTAATTAAGGGAGAATGCCACAGAGGAGAAAGGTCATCAAAAAAAAAAAAAAATTCCGAATCCATTTCTAGTTGGAAGAATTGTAGGCGCTGATCAAAATACCTTTATTACAGTAGTAATCTTTGTCTTACAAAATGTTGATTCTGTTAAGTTGCCTGTGCTTAGTTTGAACACTCCATCTTAGGCAAGACAACAGTAGAGACCTTGGTATACTTTGATATACAACGCTGTTAAGATAAGTAAGCTTTATTATGACAAGGGTACAATTGGTGGTTGGTTCTGTGTTGAAAATCACTGCAGTCACAGTGGGGGCACACAGGCATACAGTCAGGAAGACATTGTCCACACAATTGCACAGACTCCTAATTAAAAGGCATTATTGTTAATGGTGACACAATAAGTTGTATATAATGTCATAATAAAATGACATACTGTGCAAACCTAAAATAATGTCACACCTTCAGCAAGAAGAAACATACTTTACTCTAAATTATGATCACAACTACTAACCAACATTTACGAAATAATACATATACATTATAATACAATACATATTACATAGGATTCACCTACAATTGCATGTTTTTCAAGTAATTTATAGTCTATAAAATGGACCATTGTATGGATGTACTCTTTTTTCTAAAACGAGTAAGCCTATGTGCTCTAATGTTCTGTTATGTACATTATCCATCTTAATTTCACTGATGGAATAATAGTACCTTAATCTCCCATCCTTTATCAACAAAAATTGACAAGAATGCCAGCCAATACTGTATAACCCTGGCTTGGAGACTAGAGAAGTCTGACATCTGCTGAGAATTGTGTTGAATTACAAGAGTGTGTCGGTCTCAATCATGACGCTATGCCTTAAAAATATATACAATACATTTATTATAAAAAATGTCTTTGTTTCATCAATTTAAAAAGGCTATTTTATTTTGTTAAGTTTTTAACGTAATCATGTAAATCATCTCAGGCATCAGATTGTTGTGTGATGAATAAGACGGGGGTACTTCTTAAGACCCATTTATAAACGAACGTTTTTGTTGCAGTGAATTAAAAGCGTTGTCGAAAAAGAAAAATATCAAACATGCAGATATAAATTAAACCAAACAGGGTTTGGTACGCGGAGGTGCCACAGTGTGCCCCCCAAAGAAACCTCATTTCCCATCGTGCATCACACGGTGGAAATACATGCGGAAACTCATGCGTGCTGTCGCACCAGCAGTCAATGCAACTTAAGGTCCTTGGTTGACACCTCGGGCATGGTTATATGGCTTTTGGTCCTACGGGAATCGCTGTCCTCACATCGTTGTATATATTGAAGGTATGTAATGCGTTGTTTCCGTCCCGATGCTCCTATGTAAAACTGTTATTATGTGGGTATAATAACAACCAGTTTATCTCTGTTGGGAACCTAGCTTGACTTAACTCGTTGCAGGCTAGCATCATGCCGTGCTATCTGAAGTCAAACAGCGTTCCGAAGTTGGCTTGGCTGCAGTTCATAGGCCGTAGCCTTCTGACGTCTTCTGTAAGGGTGTCGTAATGTTACCTACTAGAAAGTCTTTTTAATGCCTATGACTCCGGTTTCACCACTTCGAAGACGTGGGTTTCGCCTTATCCCCCAGTCGTCGCAGTCCAATGTCAACTAACTAGCTTAGAAATATTGTTAACCGTAGCTAGCTACTAATGTGAGCCACTATCTCAGTGTGTTAGCCATAAAGCGCTTCATACGTTGTTTTGGTCAAGGAAGCTCCATTACTCTGTGTACGTGCAATATAAGGTATGTCTTCGTTCAGGTCCAAGTCATGCCTGAGTTCCTAACTGTTTATCTCAAATAATGAAGGCATTTGGTGGTGGGCTTGTATCGAGAAGATACATTTGTTACCCACTTATCAAGTTAAACTAGAACGGATGGTAAATGTCATCCGTTCTAGCATGTTAAGGGTCATTGTAATTGGGTGTGTGGAATGTTTAATTCAATAAAATACTATTCAAGGCATCTGTTAATTTAAGAGCACAATATAAACCCTTTAGAATCTAGATTGAATAATATAATGTTCTCTCTGAAGATTATAGGTAGGCACACTGAAACTCAAGGTGGGTGTGCCAGTTGGTAGTATAACCCACATAACATGTTATTCGTCATGTATGATTAATGTAATTGTGGTAGCAACAGTTGATTTATAAAAAGATCTCTAGCCGTGATTAAATCACATCTGCCAAAGTCCAAGTTTCTTTACAAGCTCTGATGTACCCAGTGCTGCTATCGATATTGGAGAGTTTAAGGAAATATATTTTCTATTAATTTAGGCTAGATATAGGTAAACCTTGTAACTCTCATTAAAATACTTGTTCGCTATTCCCAAGTCAGTCAGTCAAAAGAGGAAACTCCCTGTCCAAGCCTGTCTTTTAAGTCCGGGTTGGAGCCCTCTGCATCCCCTCACATTTAGATTTTAAGGAAATATATTTTCTATTGATTTATTTATCAGGGTTGTCCCCTAAACAATATAGGCTAATAATTCAGCTGTGTCACCTTACTCCTTTCCAGCGCCACCCTCTAACGTTTAATAATAGGGCTGACTAATAATAACAAATAATGCTGGAGGCCTTTTTTGCAGCCCAGCTGCAGGCATACCCCATCCGTGTTTCTCTATGCTACTGTCTATTTATTTATATTTTATACAAAACATAATATTTTCACAATATTGTAGCGTTTATTGTAGTTATGAAAACATTCAAAGCTGTGCTACTAAGGAAATTTAACAAAAATGTAAGCAATGTCTTGTTCTTCATTTGCAATAAAAAAAATCGATAAGCAGTATTGATAAAGAGGAGTAGTAGTAGGCATTGACCGCTGAGAGCACATGTGATGGGTGTCAAATGCTTTTTGATGGTACTTAACCTCAGAATTTACAAAGTAGAAAACCTGAGTTTATTTGGATGTTGTATGCAGCGATCTTTAAATGATTTGAAGATATAAGGGTTCTTGTAAGCATACACAACAAATCCGAAGATATAAGGACTTAATGTTGTAAATAAAGACGCCCTTTGTGTTGCTTATTTCAGTGGAGGTGGGAGAGGGAAAGAAGAGGATGATGCAGCGCGTCCTTTCCCATCATGTCTTGCGGCAGGTGTCAGCGATGCGCGGGCTGTCAGTGCGCTTCTCCGGCTCTGAACGTCTGGGCCCGCTCTGCTGCTGCGTGCTCCTCTCGCCACGCCTAGCAGCGGGCTCACATCGGCAGCTGTCTGTCTCCGCTGCAAGCCATGCAGTGCAGCATCCCAAACAACAGCCCACCGAGGAAGAAGCCCTGCCTCCTCCTCACTCCCAGGCGCAGGTTCCTCAAGCGGTCCGCGCAGGTGAGGCCGGCTCCGCGGGCTCCGGCGCCGGGGGCTCCACCCTGCCTGGAGAGGAGAGCCTGGAGATAGACCCGCTGCAGGACAAGTCCATAGGCTTGATCCAGAGGTTCAAGAGGACGTTCAAACAGTATGGGAAGGTGATGATCCCGGTGCACCTGGTCACCTCCTCCATCTGGCTTGGAACCTTCTACTACGCCGCTATGAAGTAAGCAACCCTCTCCTTAATTAGTCACTGGGATAAAAGGCAAGCACAATGGAACACGTTTCTGATGTTAGTCTCTTTTCAATTTTGTGAGACCAAGTCCATTGTTGGCATACAGAAACACATTGATTTTTCTATTAAGCAACGTATTTGTGTTGTTTCAGGGGTGTGAATGTCGTGCCATTCCTGGAGTTGATCGGTTTGCCTGAGTCAATAGTCGGCCTTTTGAGAAATTCTTCAAGTGGCTACGCCCTCACTGCATATGCCATGTACAAAGTAAGTGCAACCCCACAATAATTGATGTGGTTGCAAAGCAAGCCACACTACTGTGATCATCTTACTTATTATTATTCTCCCTATTTCGCGTTATTATCAACTCCTACAACTCAGAGTTGTCAAAGTTGGTACACGTATAGAAACCGCGCATAAGCAGGTCTCCTGAGAGTAAAGTACCTCTTAAGCGACGTGGAGCACTATACCTCGCAAACAAACAAAAGCGCTACCATTCCGGCTCATGGAATATTGCGCCATGACGAGTTGGCTTATGCAACCACATGCATTTCCTTCAGGAAATGCACATGCGGCCACATGTCTGGTTGTTTCTGTTCTGCTATGATGTCTTATCCCTTACTTCTTACCCGTGGGTTGATTGTTGGTTGGTCAGTTGGCTTGACGCGGTCTGTTTTCCTCCCTATAGATTGCGACCCCAGCTAGATACACTGTGACCCTGGGCGGCACGTCGCTCTCGGTGCAGTACCTACGCAGGCACGGCTACTTCTCCACACCGCCGCCCGTCAAAGACTACATCCAGGACAAGATGGAGGAGACCAAGGAGAAACTTTCAGAGAAGATGGAGGTGACGAAGGAGAGGCTCTCGGAGAAGATGGAGGAAACGAAGGAAATGTTTTCCGAGAGGATGGAAGAGACAAAAGAGCGACTCTCTGAAAAGATGGAGGAGACCAAGGACAAGTTCTCTGAGAAACTGCAAGAGACCAAAGACAAAGTGTCGGAGGGCAAAACCTTTTTCAGGAAGAAAGTCGACTAGGGAAGGGTGATGACTGACATATCTGATATAAGTAGAGCAATGCAAGCGTCTCAAAATTATGATTTTGGTTGGTCCGTTTAGCAAGACATGGCACTTCCCAGACCTGTTCTGAAGATATTTGCACTACCGTTGTCCTCAAACGTTTCACCAGCTGTCTGCTTGAGTGTAAATAGCATCTCTAGTTGTCCTTGGCTGACCACAAATCACCCTCTTAAGCTGAGGCTAGACAACATCTAATTACTTAATGGACAATGTTAGCGCAAGGCTTACTGAAGAGTTTGTACTTGTGCAAGAGATTTAGAAATAAAATACATCATTGGTCCATAACTTGCAGTTTCAGTTGGAGAAAGGTTTTGGGTTGCTATGCATCGTCAAAAACGTCCAAAATGACGTTTTATAACCTTTGTTACAAAACGGAATCTGAAACGGCTACGTGGATAATACGATTTAGGTGGAAGTCAAATAAAGCCTAAAATGAATGGTGTCATTTATGTGTACAAGTCCATCAGAGCCTTTCATAAGGCTGCACATTTCCCTGTGTCTTTTTTAAATAACTGAAATTAAGTTTTCTAATGTATTTTTTATCAGATAGCCAAAGCTAATATATTGCGTTGTTTGTATCTGATACATGTATTGAAATGAAAATGGTTCATAAAAGAGTAGCAAGATTTTTTTCTTTTAAATTGTTTTTCTGTGGGTAAGGTTGAAACAGTTATTTGTCTTTCGAATACTTGTAAAACCTTTAGACACATTGCAAACTGTTAGGCTAAATGATGATGGCACCTCATTTAATTTGTCCTGAAAGTCTGTTTGCAGGCTGACAAGTTTTGTCTTGGAAAAAAATCAGAATGTATAGATGTAATGAGTCAAATTGTGCTGGATAGAAACACATTAAAAAGATTATTGCAAACCTATCACTAATTACATAAATGAAGTGAACTCGATCCATTTAATCTACCGTCTCATGCATGATTAAGGTACTAAAATTGTGCTATTTTCGATGTACTTACAATGTACTTAATAGGCTAATGTCATTAAGGAACCTAAAAAAAATTAATAAAAGTACTTTAGTAGTTGATATATATTTCAAACCGTCAGAAATCTGTTTATACACTTATAAGATATGGCTAATTAAATCAAAATGCAAAAAATACAAAAAAAACATGTTTAATTGTTTGGAATTTGTGAAGGCTTTCATGACCAATTCAAATATAATTCAAACATACTTCCAGTTTAAACATTTGGAATAAAGTGTATTCCCAGGTAAGAAAGTACCCTCAGTATACAGTATTTAACTTCAACTAGGTTGAAGTTAAATACTGTATACTGAGGGTACTTTCTCAAGCAAGTTAAAGCAATATGTAACCTATTTTGTCGAAAAAAAATCACATTGGTCTGATTTCTTTTTTTCCGGGCGATTTTTCAAGAGAAATAGCTGAGTGTCGTCAGCATAGCAGTGATAGGAAAAGCTGTGGTATGTAATTACAGAGCCCAGGGATCTGGTATAGAGGGAGAACAGAAGAGGCCCCAGTACCGAGCCTTGAGGGACACCAGTTTCAAGCGTGCAAGGTTTGGACAAGGAGCCATTCCATGTTACCTGATGAGTGCGATTCGTCAGGTAGGATGTGAACCAGGAAAGGGCAGATTCAGCAATGCCAAGTTCAGCGAGAGTGGCAAGGAGGATCTGGGGGTTTATCATATCAAATGCTGCGTACAGGTCGAGGAGAATGAGAACCGATGAGAGGGACGAGGCTCTGGCAGCACAGAGGGACTCAGTCACTGTGAGGAGAGCCGTCTCAGTGGAGTGTGCCTTCTTGAAGCCTGACTGGTGAGGGTCAAGGAGGTTGTTAGATGAGAGATAGGAGGACAGTTGGTTAATGATGGCACGTTCCAGTGTTTTAGAGAGAAATGAAAGAAGAGATACCGGTCTGTAGTTCTGGATGTCAGTGGTATCAAGGGTCGGTTTTTTGAGGAGAGGCTTTATTCTGGCAGTCTTGAAAGACGCTGGAACAATGCCTGAAGAGAGGGAAGAGTTGAAAAGTGCGGTGAGAAATGTCAGGATGTCGCTTGAGACAGCCTGGAGGAGAGAGGAAGGGATAGTGTCAAGGGGGCAGGTGGTGGCATGGTTAGATGTTATTATTCTGTTGACCTCTTCAGAGGTGAGAGGGATGAATTGGGTAAAGACAGAGGTGGGGATGGGAGCAGGGAGGATGGAGGCACGGATTTATCCCTGCCTCCATCCTCCAGGAGCTAATGTCCTTTACCTTCTGTGTAAAGTAGGTAACGAAGTCATCAGCAGTGAGGCAGGAAGGAGGTGGAGGGGAGGGACGGTTGAGGAGGGAAGAGAACAAGGAAAACATTTTCCTGGGGTTTGAGGCAGAGGAGTTGATTTTGGTGCGGTAGAAGGCAGATTTGGCTGTTGACACAGTGGAAGTGAAATCAGAGAGAAGGAAAAGATAGTGAGATAGATCATTAGGACAGTCTGATCTCTTCCATTTCCTCTCAGCTGCCTGCTACTCTGCTCTATAAGTCTGCGGAGATTCGGACAGCCAAGGAGGGGGGGGGGGTGAGGATCACGCAGGTCTGGAGTGGAAGGGACAGAGGGAGTCCAAAGAGGAGGAGAGGGAGGATAGCAGAGTGTCTGAGGATTCTTCTGTGGATAGTTGAGAGAATCGTTTGACAGAAGGTAATGAAGACAAAACAGTTGAGGCAAAGAGAGAGAGAGATTTGAGGTTATGGCGGGTGGTGACAATGTGGGGACTAGAGAGGAGGGCGGGAGAGGACTTCAAGGGGAGAGAAAAAGCAACAAAGTGATGGTCAGACACTGGGAGCGGGGTAACAGAGAGAGCAGAGGTGCCGCAGGACCTTGTGAATATCAGGTCAAGTTGGTTCCCGGCCCTGTGTGTGGGGGGAGGAGGGGAGAGTGTTAAGTCAAAGGTGGCAAAAAAGTTGGTTAATTCAGAGTGCAACTTCTCTGGCAGGATGTTGAAGTCGCCAAGGATAACGAGTGGGGTGCCATTTTCAGGGAAGCAGCTAAGAAGGGCATCCATCTCGTCGTAGAAGTCACGAAGGGGACCTGGAGGACGGTAGATCACCACAATGGAGAGCTTGATAGGAAGGGTGGCAGAGACAGCGTGGAGTTCAAAAGCAGATCTGGCCAAGTGTTCTAGTGGAAGGACCTGGTAGGACCACATCGGCGAGATGAGGAGTCCGGTCCCTCCTCCTCGCCCTGATGGTCTTGGGGTGTGTGAGAATGAGCAGACGGTGGAGAGGGCAGCAGGAGTAGTAGAGTTCTCTGGAGTGATCCAAGTCTCTGTCAGGGCCAGGAAGTGGAGGGTCATGAGGGACGCATAGGCCGAAATGGAGTCTGCCTTCTTGACCGCTGATTGGCAGTTCCAGAGTCCTCCCATCACTTCAAGGTCAGTGTAGGCAAGGGTCGGTGGATGGCACTGATTGGATGGGGTTGCTGCACTGGGCAGAGGATCTATGGTGGCGTCGTCTATGAGTGGAAGTCCTGACGATGAGTAAAGTACGACACATAGCTACAATAGGGTGGCTTCCCTGGTCTTCCTCAAGGGACTCCCACAGAGAGACTCCCTTAGTCTTTGTTTCCCGGGTCTTGACTCCCACAGAGAGACTCCCTTAGTCTTTGTTTCCCGGATCTTGACTCCCACAGAGAGTCTCCCTTAGTCTTTGTTTCCCGGGTCTTCGTTTGCAGGGTCCTGACGCTAATAATAGCTAGCCTTTAAATGCACAAGGTAGCTCCGCCCACCAATCAAGCCTATTGTTGTCACCTTGTGACTGAAACTAGTCTCAACGACCTATTACTAAAAAACAATGATGGCAGCCAAAACTAACACAGCGGCAATAGGGTTAAAGTTAGCACAACCAATTGTAATGCTAAACGTTAAAACGTTTAGCAAAACGTTAAAGTTCTTAGTTTCAAGACTCACCTACAGCCAGATATGAGACAACCTTCTTAAAGACAAATATAAATGTAACTCTTTCCCCTCATCTGACAATGCCCTGATAGCAACACACATACCTGAATGTCTGGCAGACGTCAGCACTTGGACAACTGCCCATCACCTGAGGCTTAACCTCAACAAGACTGAGCTCCTCCCAATGCCAGGGAAAGATTGCCCACACATGGACTTACTGGTCACTGTTGAGAACATCACTGAATCTCCTTCTCCAACTGCCAGAAACCTCGGTGTGGTACTGGACAATCAGTTATGCTGCACCACAAACATCACTGTGGTGGGCCGATCCTGCAGATTTGCACTTTACAACATCCGCAGGATCCGGCCTTTCCTCATAAGGGAAGCAGCTCAGCTTCTAGTCCAATCACTGGTCATCTCCCGCCTCGACTACTGCAACTCGCTCCTGGCTGGACTCCCTGCCTCTGCGATTAAACCTTTGCAGCGCATCCAGAATGTGGCAGCGCGCCTCATGTACAACCTACCGAAGTTCTCCCATGTGACCCCCCTCTTCCGGGACCTCCACTGGCTCCCTGTAGTAGCTCGCATCAGATTCAAGATGATGGTACTGGCATACAAGGCAGTCGATGGGACTGCCCCTGCCTACCTCCAAGCATTGGTAAAGTCACACACCCCAGCTCGATCCCTCAGCTCAACTATCTCAGCTTGACGTCTGGTACCGCCATCGCTAAGAGCAAACAAAGGTCGATCAACAAAGTCACAACTTTTCTCTGTTTTGGGACCTCAGTGGTGGAACGAGCTCCCTGCTGATGACAGGATCGCAGAGTCGTTCACCAGCTTCCGCAAAAGACTCAAAACTCACCTGTTCAGAGTTCACCTCGACTCTGCATAGCTACCCAGCCCCTTCCGGCCACCATTACAATGTACGCACTTATTGTACGCACTTAATCTACATTGCACTTATTAATAGTACTTAATTGTGTAACATCTGCAGTAGCTGCTAGCATTGCTGTACACGGGGAATGGATTAGCCTAGCGATTGTTAGTACTTGCACTTGGCTCTATGAACATCTTTACTGTACTGACAGCGATATATTGTTTCACTTCTTATGACAAATGTACTTGTCATTGTAAGTCGCTTCGGATAAAGCACGTGGTCAGAGAGCGATTGAGAAAACGATTGAAGCTGCTTTCACACCGCCGCGCGGCAACTCGCCGCCTCCATTCATTTCAATGAGGGAAGGGCGGCAGAGGGGAGGCGGTTACAAAAGCGGCTGTAAACCAGGAAGCGGTTGCCGCCCACGTGAACGCGCACAGATTTTGCCCTACCGCTCAGCTTTCCCCGTGTTGAAACTTTCGGCGGCAGCCGCCCGGCGGCAGCAGCAGCCGCTTTTGAAAACGCCTGGCCCTTCACACCGCCGCGCTGAACCCTCCGGCAGCGAGGCGGTTATAAGTGCGGTTGCAGCGCGGCGGTGTGCAAGTACCTGGAGAGTAGCAGAGTAGCAAGAGTCCGTTCAGCATTTAGTGTCCAGCCCACATCTTCTGATGAGGCAGGAGTTGACTACACAACCATGATCATTTTAAGACTAAGCCATACACAAAGTATAAAATATATTAAAGAATATCATCTCACACTATTTCATTAGATGAATGAAGAAAAAGTTCACACAAATAATTAACAGAGACCAAATTAGAGCCCTCGGACAGAAAAATAAGAGAGGAATACGGTGGGGAAAGGAGACAATTAAAAAAGCAATACATATAAAATTGACCACTGGCCCAACTGGTTATAAAACCCTTCAGCAAATGCAAATTCCACTGCCTAACATCCTCAACCTGCAAAGGAGGATGTAGCATGTAAAGCTGGAGCCAGGGGTTTTAGGGGAAGTGTTTGAGGTTCTGAGTGTTTAGAAAAAACTCTCCACATATATCAGGCTGAGGTTTGTGGAACAAAAAACAAGTGGAAACAAATTTGAATAAGAACAACAAAGTAAACCTACAGTTAGTGTGAACAAGAAAAATAAAGTAGAGCTAGGGGGTATCAATAAATAGTACAAGGTTGGACATGTGTGGAACAAGAACAACTAATGTGTGAACAGGTGTGCGTGTGTATCTAACTTGAAAAACAAGAACCAACTGAAGGAACAGGCAGGAATATTATAAGTGATTAATAAACCAAAACAATCCTCTGCATACATCAGACTGAGGTTAAGGATTGCAAAGTGCATCAGGGCTGAGAGGAAGGTAAACAACCGTAACAAGGGGTACCTTGGCACAAAGAGTCAGACTAAGAAGGTAATTTCAACACAGCAGACTTCCTCACCTAAGGTCATAACATCTAGGCCACTGCCACACCTTACTGGTAGCCATGGATGTATTTGGCCTTTCCATTCCCGGGAACACCGTCCGCAGCCTCCAGTCTCCTCTTATTTCAGCAGCTGCAGCCTGCAGTCGCCACCAGCAGCCACCACCACCACCAGCCACCACCACCAGCAGCCACCACCACCAGCAGCCACCACCACCAGCAGCAACCACCAGCAGCCACCACCACCAGCAGCCACCACCACCAGCAGCCACCACCAGCAGCAGCAACCACCAGCAGCCACCACCACCAGCAGCCACCACCACCAGCAGCCACCACCACCAGCAGCCACCACCACCAGCAGCCACCACCACCAGCAGCCACCACCAGCAGCAGCCACCACCACCACCAGCCGGCACCATCAGCCGGCACCAGCAACCACCACCACCACCAGCCACCACCAGCAGCCACCACCAGCAGCCACCACCACCAGCAGCCACCACCAGCAGCCACCACCACCACCAGCCGGCACCATCAGCCGGCACCAGCAGCCACCACCACCAGCAGCCACCACCAGCCACCACCAGCAGCCACCACCAGCAGCCACCAGCCACCACCAGCAGCCACCACCAGCAGCCACCACCAGCAGCCACCACCACCACCAGCCGGCACCAGCAGCCACCACCAGCAGCCACCACCACCACCAGCAGCCGTCGCAGCACCAGCCACCACCAGAAGCCATCGCCAGCACCAGCCACCACCAGCAGCACCAGCAGCCGTGGCCAGCACCAGCAGCAGCCGTGGCCAGCATCAGCCAACACCAGCAGCAGTAGTCGCCACCACCACCAGCAACCGCCAGCAGAGGCCACCACCATCAGCAGCAGCAGCCACCATCAACAACAGCCACCCCCAGCATCAGATTGAAAATAAGCAGGCAAGCCCTTGAATAGCCTGTAGGTCAATGCGTTTCCCCAAACATGGCCAAATTGCTGCCAAGTTGGGGAAGGGGTGGACAGAAGCTTACAATTTGGCAGGCTAGGAAATTTGGGGAAGAAATTTGTCACACTACTGTTACATTTTGTTTCTTACATTTTAAAGCTCATTATGGCCTATGATATTTTTTTGTGTGGAATAAATTGTATTCATACATATAATCCAACAGCCCTTTCAAGGGTTTAATTAAACAAACCCAACCTTATTTCTACTAGCTATAGCATCAGACACGCAGTACTCAACCTAAACCTAAGTAAAACCCGTCCTTAATCAACCGTAATGACCTTTTAGCCTGTTAAATGAAAGCCGAAGGACGTTCAACCCTGCAGCGTCGAGGCTGAAACGGTCAAATGACATTTTGGAGAAAATGGTATTTGATGGAAGATAAGTGTTTTTTAAGCAAAATATGCGAAAAGGGTGATTTATTACTTAAAGAGTTACATTAGGTAGAATGTGATGGAAATTATTCCAACTATGCATCAAAGCCACAGGATTTTTTACCATCCAAAAAGTAGTTTGAGGTGTTTAATATAATGTTTTATTCATATAAACCAATTGAGCGTGTCAGCATATGGTCGAATTTTAAGCAGTAATAAATTGCATATATAATGTATAGGAGCTGCATACATTTAATCTTATCAGTGTAACTAATGCACAAAAACCGCAGAAAAAATAGTTTTGTCTTCTCTCGTACTGTTCTTCCAACTGTCTGCTTCATGTAACTATAAGTCAGTTAAGCACCCCTCGCGGATGGTCTGATTTGAGTTACAATGACCTCTACTGTCCAAAGTAATGAACAACTGTTTATACAGTTGGAACAAACCAGGTGCCGGATGTATTTTTCTAGCCTTAAAAAAACCTCTCTCTCTCACACACACACACACACACACACACACACCCCCCCCACACCCCCCCCCCCCCCCCCCCCCCCCCCCCCCCCCCCCCCCCCCCCCCCCCCCCCCACACACACACACACACACACACACACACACACACACACACACATACACACAAGCACACACGCGCACCCACACACACCTGTCTGTTCTCCCTTAGGGGGTATGACACTGAGGACAAGACATGATTTGTATTCTAAAAATCCTTTTGCTGCATTTTCACTCCACTCAGTTGCAAATCAATGGTGAGAGGGGAACAAAGGGCTGCACTTCAAACCCAGACAGGGAGATCAGCCAACGAACGGACAGTTTCTTTAATCCCCAATGTCTGCAGCCTACCTGTAAACTTCCGTAAGTAGGCCCTACTTCATCCCAAATCTGCCTGTGCATTCACTTAATGAGCAGTAGATTGTACGACTACAATATTTGTTTTATGGAAGTACAATCAGTCCCTTTATCTTTGCTGACTACTATGTGATGAAGGCATTGTTAACCCATTCGCGCTACATAGCCTACCTGTGGATCTCCTCATACCTGGATCAGCCGAGCATTTATAACCATTATGAGGGCTTGGGAGGGCACCTGAAGTGTCAGGTACAAGAAAAAGCTAGTGTGGGCTTTTAAAATGCTTTATGTTCTCCCTTCCTAATAATTCCTCATAAAATAACTTTTCTATATGTTCAGTGCTTTACAATGGTCACATTGTGCCTCTTGATTTACTCAAGCCTTCAAATATGTTGAGGGAAAAACAATGAATTCATTCACTATCCCTTTTGTCTGCTCCCTTTTACGAAACATAAATACATAAATTCCTTAAATCTTTAAGGTTTTTATAACCCTCACCATTTACAAAGGTTGTCTTATCTCTTGCTTGGCCAGATAGGCATTTCATTGAGTCTTATCGACATGCTAGACTGTAGCACAGAGTGTGTATAATTTTCTATTCCAACCCTTAGCCTCACCTTTGCCAGGGCCTAGCAGGCAAAATGCAAACAGAATTTTTAATATTTTGACGGAAGTTCACACAGAGGACACGGACAATGTGTCTCCCTCCATTCCCCTCCCCGCTGCCCTTCTGGCCACTACAGCGTTGGTTTGGTTTTCTTTTTTTATTAGTGTTAAAAGTTTTGACAGGCTACCAGATGGTTCCTTCAATAAATTCACAAGGTCTCGGTGAGATGAAATATACATAAATTCCCAGAATATGATTTAAGAAATTCATTGTATTTCCTTATGCAATTTATATTGTGAATGTGTCTCGAAGAGACCAGACTTGGCGAGGACATTGTCTATTGTTTGTGTTTAACAGAGAAAAGTCATTTAGTTTAGTGTTTTGTAATGATGGGTGTTAGCAACCTGGGCTGACAGGAGGCTACCTGCATCACTGTAAAGGACCAACAATTGAATGGAAAAATCCACCCCATGTATGCAATTGATCACTGTCGAGGCAGGGAGATACAGTTAGATACCACGGTATCCCCCCATTAAAAACAAAAACCCTATTGGTATAATTACTGGGGTGAAACATGAACGGAGAAACCAACTGAGTAATCACTTTTAAAGTTTTATTCATTACGCTGCAGTTTGACTACAGCATAAGTACAAGCATAAAATCTTTGACTACAACAGCACTTTGAGCAACATTTTTTAATTATTTTCCCATTATTTTCTGTAAAAGTATTGCAATAACAGACCTTAGATCTAAAACCTATTACATCACAATTGCTTAAATAAAAAGAGGCAAAATACACAACAGTTTTACCTCTGTGTTTATATATATTTATATATATATATATATACTTACTGTATATGTATTGTATGTAGTCATATACAGTCAGATATATTTCAGCACAGAGGGCAAAGGGGCAACGAGAGAGGATTAGTACTGTAAAGCAAACAGATGTAAGGAAACCCATGGTGGAAGCAGTCTTACGTGTGTGGAGGATAGAGAGAATACTAAACTGTAGAGACAATGTGGTTATCATCATCAACATGGTTATTCAGATCCGGAACGATAGAAAACAGCTACTTGTTGTCAGTAGTTGAGAACAGACATGTAATTGGAAAGAGGAAAAATAAAAATAATTCACTGCACGGAAGGATATATATCTACACACACACACACACACAAACGCACAAAAAGGCACATATACATATGTATATGTACACAAACACATTTGTATACGTGTGTGTATATACATATCGTGTTATCAGTCTGAGCCCGAGTAGGTTCTTCAAGCCAGTGCAGGAAATAGAAAAAATAAAAGAAAGTCTAGTAAGAGAGACGAGAGCTGGCAGCAGAGGCCTCACCCAAGAGAAAACTAAAAATGACACAACTTGCCACTTATTTGGTGCTCTGAAGAGAAAATGACGTGTTGCTATGTACACCATATATAGATAAGGATAAACATGCTCTGCGTATTTATTTTGTACAGTGGAGTTATTCTAAGTACATACTGTAAATAAACAACTGCAGGTTAAACATGACTCTTGTTCCAATATACTGTGTCACATATAACATTGTAACATATATATATAAAAAAAAAGAATATAATTAAAAAAACAAAATTTGAAGACATTTTGCAGAACGGCATAAATCATCAGTTAACTTCAGTCAGTCGTTGAGGCTGGCTCACCTTTCTGAATTCTCGACCAGAGGGAATGACCGTGTTCCTTTGATCTGTTGCCCATAATTCATAATTCTCTCGTCAGGTCAAAAACTAAACAAGAATGCCAGTGTGGAGAAATGAAATAATTGTTTGGTTGTACACAACTCGAAGCAGAATATACTGAGCCAGAAATAGAGCTATTGTAAATATACTAATTTGTTTGCTGCAAATAAGTGGTGCAAGTGTAAGCTTTTGGCAGGTAGAAAAAAAAAAGGTGTTGGAATCACATGAAACTATAATTTGTGTGAACATGAGTAAAGCTAGTTATTTAGAAACCGGCTTTGTTTCCATGTTAGTTGATCACAGAGGCTTCTCCTAGTTTGGCTATGTTCACCTTCTTTCACGAGTTACAAACAAGATTACAATGATTTTTCTACTGGAAGTTTCCCCCCAAATAATACCCAGGCAAACAAGGGTTGGGAGAAAGCTTTGTAAAGACTATGAAATGTTTTATTTGTTGATTATTTTAAAGGTGCGTGTCCAGTATTAACACACAGGCGATTGAAAAAAGGGTAAAAAGGGTTTTCTTTTAAGAGAAACCGATTGTTGACATTCTATGACCATTTCCTTTATCCAGAGGTTAGTTCATCCTTATCATTACAGACTAATATTCATAGCAAAATATTTTAAGTAATAACTTTTATGTGTTGCAACCATATTTCTATAAGCATACTTTTGCAAACCATGTTTTCTTGTTAAAAAAAGAAGAAAAAAAACAAAGCACATTTTCTTTTAACGGTAGGCATTTACAAAGTTGATGCTGCTTTCTTAAAATTTATTATATTGTCTATACATTATGTTACATTATTCACAACATGTTTTTGTGTGGTTTCTACCCATTGGGCAGGATATGTGCATAATATATCTTCTAGTTATATACAGCACCTTACAAACAAACACAAAGAAACACAGACTACTTAAAAAAGCACCGTTGGAAGTGAGGCACAACGAAGGTGGAGCTTTTTGAGTGCAAGTGGGTTCCTATGTCTGCTCCACACGCTGCCCAGGCCGCCGCTTCAACGCCTGCCCTCGGCCGCTCTCCCTGGGCTCCCAGCAGGCGCTACGAGGGCCGGAGGAGAAGGCCTGGGGGCCCCTTCTGCAAACACTCACTGACTGGTGATCTAAACCGAAGCGAAACCCAACGCGGGATCTGGTCTCTCTGGAGAACTGTGCGACAGCAAACCTGCCGGGACCAGGTCCGGTCTGGAGCCGCGGGGGGGTTCAGGGGGGCCAACTGTTGCACAGAGCCTGAGTGGCGGCTTGGTCCCTCAAAGAATAAATAATAAATATAATCATAATAATATAATAACTCTCATTGCGGTGCAATTTAATTCCGCTTTTTTTTCCCCCGGAAAAAACTTGATTGTTAGAAGGGAGCTGCTGCAGCGGTGTGCCGGAGAGCAGTGGGGTTTGTTCTGCCTGGGGGCATGTCAGCGCTACAAAGCCTGTCATAGCCAGCAGAGGAGCAGGGCTTTTATATTCCGTCCTAGTGCTCGGTCTGAAATAGGGAGCGTCTTTGGAGAGTGTTTGCAGAAAGGGCTGTTCTTCCCCGACCCCGAGCAGAGGGGGCCCATGGGAACAGCAGATGGTACCGGGTCCAAGACGAGGCCTGGCGGGGGTGTGGTCTGCTCAAAACTTGAACATTAGGCACCGTATTAACTCACATAATAGTAACATGCAAACCTCCTTGTAGAAAACATAAAATTCATCTTTATATCCTCATTTGTACATACGGGTGATAACCGCGATGGACTGAACGGGCTGACGCCAAAGCACGGTGAATGGAGAGAGGGAGAGAGGGGAGGGCGGGATGAAGGACATTGAATGGTTTAAACAGCGAGGTCTGACAGTCAGAGGGTAAGAAGGGGTGTAGGGGTGGCAAGGGGGGGGGGGGCAATGTTTCCACTGTGCTGCTGGACTCCGGGGAGGAGGTGGGCGGGAGACTGACTGCAAAATCAAAGCGAGGCGGTGGCGACAATCATTGATTCTGGCTCTTTATGTGCTTTCATTGGTGAATACAAAAAGAGCAGAAAAAAAAGAAAACGTTGGAAAAGTATGACAACAAGCTCCACGCCCCCCCCCTTCAACAACTATTGACTGCAGATGGCCCGGTCTCTGAGTGTCAGATGGGGTTCTGGATCAGACGGGAACAAAGGGAAGGTCTGAAGGGGACTCGGCCAGCAGCAGTAGCAACGACAGTAGCGGTAGCAGCAGCGGTAGCAACAGCAGCAATGTTATAGCTAGCACACACACACACGCACGCACGCACGCACGCATGCACACGGATACACAAGAGCAGAGCAAAAACGAGAATGACCTGAAAGATGACCATGACACACACAAACACCTACTGAAAACATTCTAGATGGCAGATCAAGGAACCAATAAGAATGCAAAGGATGTCTTTCTCCCCCTCTTAACTCAAAACCAAGCCTCCAGCTGTCTTCATCATCATCATTCTCATCCTCATCAGAGATCAGCATTACTCTAACCAGATACCCCGTGAGCTGAGAATATACAAACTTGGGGGAAGGCAACCCTTTGCCCTTTCGTCTGGACGTCAGGCATGACAGATTAAGGGGTGTCACAGGCTTGGGATCTGCCTCTGGATTTGATGGGGGGCGAAGAACACGATGCTTAATGCAACTCTGGACTGTTAATTTTCCTTTTTATTTATCGAGCCTGTTTCCGACCAATGGCATAGTGGAGATTCAGCTGCTTTACTCTGAATGAGAAGCTATGAAATGAAATTAGTGATGAGGAGATTCCAGTGAATGGCGCTACATAACCAATATGTCCTTTGATCCTATTTCCTTTACTAATTATCGAGCTGCAAGTAGGTGAACTAAGATGATCCAAAAACACACACACACACACACACACACACACACAGCTCCTGGAGGAAATTAAGTGCTTTTCTGTGTTGGCAAGGGAAATATTAGACAGACACATCTGTAGACACACACACACACACACACACACACACACAAATACACGCATACACACACGTGCACATAAAGGGGCAGAGAATACTACACTAGTGTACCCTGCCAAACAGGGCCTCCACTCCAGTCAATTTTAAAGGGCTTCGCGGACTCTGCATCGTCTCGGGTACAGATGGAAGGATGGAATGAGCGAGGGGGAGGCGGCCAGGGCTGTAAACACTGTGGGAGAAAGCTGGTGGGCGTTGGCTTCAAATGCTTTCGAGTAATGGGGAGAAACATGGAGAGAGAGGGAGAGCAGAGGGATAGAGAGGAGCGATATAGAAGAAAGGGATAGAGAGCGGAGAGATAGAGGAGTGGAGAGAGAACCAGGGCCGACAGTGAAAGCACGAGAGCAGAGAAGGCAACGATGAACAGAGAAAAAGGCTAGTTCTCCTTTTGTTTTTTTTGATCTCTTTCTCCCCAAAAATATTTTTTGTTTTCGTTTTATATATTAAAAAAAGAATAATAATCATAGTAACATGGACCCTTCCATAGCCCTTGACTCCGACCATGGGCAGCTTGGTGGACCCTGATTACTGCGGCGGGGTCGGACGTAGACGGCGGTCTCCACTTTAGGTAGAACACAAAACATTGAGCCTTTTAGGGTGGAGTCCTCTTGTCTTTTTGTTTCGTTTCCTTTTTTTAATTCAAGTTGTCGAATGGTTTTCCTTCTTTGTCATGGCGGTGATGGAAGGAACCACGCGTGATTCGATTGTAAGGAGAGTGTGGGGGGGGGGGGGGGGGTGAAGGTACTGTAAGCTATTCAGAGGAGGGTGGGCGGGGAGGGGTTCGGGGTTGTTCTGGGAGAGAAGGAGCTGCTGCCAGCTAGCTGCTGGATGGACCATTAGGATAGTGTTAGTCAGTCTTCTGTGTTCTCCGGTGATCATAACAAGAAACAGATACATGTGGTTCAAGGCCTCATGCCGTGCATGTGTCACCTATTTTCTTCCGGCTTGGAGGCACAGACATTGATTTTGAGGCCGATAACGAGGACAAGTCGCTGCACCACAGAATAAAATAAAAAACAACCAATAAACAACAAAAATACATGACCTTAACTAAACACGCCTTTTACTCCTTTCTTTTTTTTTAAAGGATTTCCGTGTAGTTTCTGCCATTGACTTTAGCTACGAAAAAAACTAAAAAAAGCCGCAGTGGTGCTTAGCGGATGTCTGCAGGGGCCGGGAGCGATGCCCAGGAAGCCTGGGCCCCGGCTGATGGTCCATCCAGCAGGTACCGGAGAGAAGCCCATTCTCTCCAGCAGTGGAAGAAGGTGCGCGTGAGGTCGTAGGAATATTCAAGCTCTTCCTCTTACTAAGTCTCACTGTGTCTGTGGCGGACGCAGACAGCGGTGTCCTAGGCTGGGTACAAGTGTTACTTGCGGTTCTCAAATAGAAAAAAAAAGACAACAAAGACAAATCAACAAAAAAAAAGGAAAAATAAGCTTATAATACTTTTTTTTTTGCTCCGAACTGGTTCGACCCGGAGCTTAAGTTCAGTCATGAAAAAGGACAAAAATATAAACAAGTTCAGTATCCCCATTACACACATAGAGTAGAAGCTCCCTCTTCTTCTAGGTTTGTTTTGTTTTTTACAACAAATAGATAGTGCAACTTTTGGAGAGCTTTTCTTTTTGTTTTTCAGGAGTTTTTGTGTTTGTCTTGAATGTTAAAGATACCCCCCCCCCCCCCCCCCCCCCCCCAATTCTGCTCCCCTCTGAACCTTGGCACTATGATTTGGATTAATTCTCGTGTGTGTGTATGTGTGTGTGTGTGTGTATGTATGTGTGTGTGTGTGTGTGTGTGTGTGTGTGTGTGTGTGTCTCGTCTCTTTAGTTGTCTTGTCGCGTTTTCATCGTGTTCTAACGTTCCAGAATTCTCACGTTCCGAGTTCTCACGTTCTGAGTTCCGCTTGTGCACAGGTCCCGGTCCAAATGAAAGGGACAAAAAAAGAAAAGAACAAAAAAGAAAAGAAAATATATTTTAATCCTATTAGTCCTTAGCCTCCATGGGGGTGCAGGGAGAAAGAGGGGGAGAGAAGGGGGGAGAGAGAGTCAGTGCCAAACCCCCAGAAGACGAGGAGGGGAGAGAAACATAAAAGCGATGATTGAAAAAAATAAAGGAACATCTGAGTCATTCTGATCACTGCTAGAATTGAATGTTTGTCTTCTCCGCGCATTGCAGTGCATATGTCTCACTACCCCGCAGTGCTGCTGTCTGAACAGGTAATACTAAGAATGAAATTACATCACTAAACAGATGCTCGGCTTCTCCACTTGTTGTAGCTAAGGTTGATATTAACTTGTGCATGGGAGTGTGAAGAGAGAGAGAGAGAGAGAGAGGGGGGGGGCGAGAGAGAGAGACTCAGCGTTCAAAGGTGTCGCTGGGTTGCTCCCCGTGGTGGGGGGGGGAGGGGGTTGTAAAGACAGGGGTCGGAAGAGAGGGAGAGACGAGCCGCTTAAGGTGTGGGGGTGAAGGTGCCTCCCCCCAGACCCCCAAGCTCGGCCCCCCGCCCCTCCCCCCCCCCCAGACCCTGGTAGTCCCTACACCATGCCGTCCGGCGGGCCGTCCTTTGCCTTGGCAGGTGCTGTTGTGCTTTCCGTTCGGCTCCGGCTCTGCGGCTGGACGGCGCTGGCCCCGGGGCCCCCACCGGGGCCCCCGCCCGCCCTCTGCTTATTGCTGTGCTGGTGTAGAAAGAAAGCCGTGCCGGGGTAGGGGCCCACCACCTCGCTGTAGGCCGGGGGCGGGCCCTCCATGCGGCCGCGGCTGCACGAGTTCACCGCGCTGATGCCAGAATTGCTGCTGGGCGGCCGCGGGCCGCCGCCGCCGCCACCGCCGCCGCCGCCGCCGCCGCCCGCCACCACGCCCACCCCCCCGATGTCGATCAAGTCACTGTCGTAGATGGTGCGGTTGGGGGGCGCCCGCACAGACTCGCGGTTCAGCTCCATCTGCTGCTCCGGGTCACGCAGCTGCAGCGTGCAGGGCCCCTGGTACGGCGGCGGCTCCTCGCCGTCCGACAGCGAGATGGTGGGCGGCAGGTCGATCTGGTGCTGCAGGTACGGGTAGGTGGGCTGGAAGCGGCCGAAGCGGTCCCGCTGCATGAAGGACGGCGCGGCGAAGCGGGCCTCACGCGCCTGGGGGGCGTACAGCACCTGGAGGGAGGGAGAGGGAGGGAGGGAGGGAGGGAGGGAGAGGTAGGGAGAGGGAGGGAGGGAGAGGGAGGGAGAGAGGGAGGGAGGGAGAGGGAGGGAGAGGGAGGGAGAGGGAGGGAGGGAGGGAGGGAGGGAGAGGGAGGGAGAGGGAGAAGGAGGGAGGGAGGGAGGGAGGGAGGGAGGGAGGGAGAGGGAGAGAGAGGGAGGGAGAGGGAGGGAGAGGGAGGAAGAGGGAGAGGGAGGGAGGGAGGGAGAGGGAGGAAGAGGGAGGGAGGGAGGGAGGGAGAGGGAGGGAGGGAGAAGGAGAGGGAGGGAGGGAGGGAGGGAGGGAGAGGGAGAGGGAGGGAGGGAGGGAGAGGTAGGGAGAGGGAGGGAGGGAGAGGGAGGGAGAGGTAGGGAGAGGGAGGGAGGGAGAGGGAGGGAGGGAGAAGGAGAGGGAGGGAGGGAGAAGGAGAGGGAGGGAGGGAGGGAGGGAGGGAGAGGGAGAGGGAGGGAGGGAGAGAGAAGTGGAAGGAACAGACATTAAGTGAGCACCGGTGGATGAATGGTTTCCATCACCAGCCCAACCACCAAAACCGCCCTCCCCAGCCCACACCACCAAATAAAGGTGAACTGGGAGCTGTGGTGTTAACAGCTCCCACCACCACTGCTCGCTCCTTTCCGCCCATTACCAACCCTGAGACCACCCAGCCCACCCGCTCCCTCGGGGCCCGTAATGAGCTCTTCAGACGGGGCCCGCGAGATGCTCGGCTTCTTCTTCTTCATATATTTGGATTCTGCAACATGTTTGCCGCAGCCTCCCAGCCAGCCATTACCAGAGCGACCGATTTCAATTAGTGACACACTGGAAATAAACAGCACCACGACACTCAGAGGGGGAGGGAGAGAGAGAGAGAGAGAGAGAGAGAGAGAGAGAGAGAGGTGTAAAGGGAGTGAGAAAGAGAGACAGAGAGAGAGACAGAGAGAGGGAGAAGGAGAGAGAGCGAGACAGAGAGAGACAGAGAGGTGAGGTGTAAAGGGAGAGAGAGAGCGAGGGAGAGGGAGCAGCGCAGGGCAGCTCTCAGACGGCTGTCTAGACAGTGTCAGGGGAGGTGTTGGTGATTAATGACGCACCAAAAAGCATCCCCCCTCAGGCAGAAAACACACACACGCACACGCTGCCTCTCCCGGCGAGCTTCAGCCACCCACACTCCTCAGCGTCTCACCCTGGGAGCGTGTGTTTGGCTCTCCGCTCCCCCCGACGCACCGCGACATCGCCTCCCTCCCCTGCCTCTGTACATCTATACCTGTGCCCCCCCTGCCCACCCCCCCCTCTCTCTCCTTCTCGCTCTCCATTCGATTCAATCCGAAAGCTTTGCCAAGCTTAATTGGCATGGATTATAAACATTAACATTGGCTAAGCAGTGTAAAAAAAATACGACTTTAGTTAGGAATTGGTAAAAAAAAAAAAGTAGTCGAGTAGTAGTAGAGTAGAATAGAGAACAGAAGGAGATGATGTTGGGGAGTACTTTTTAAAAGCCATGTCTTTAAGCATTGGTGACAGTGCAATGTACACAAAATGTTCTCTCTGGGTTGAATGCAGAAGAGGGATTTCCTTATGGGATCAATAAGTATATCAGTAAATACCGGCCCCTCCCTGCCCCCCCATGCCGGAGGTGTCACCGCTGCTGAGGCTGTGGGCGGGGGTCTTACCTCTGAGGCATTCTGCCGAGAGCCACTGTCTGAGGGCCACAGGCAGCCGTCCTGTGAGCAGGGCGGAGGGGTGGGGAAGGTAGAGAGGGGAGGAAGAGAGACACAGGGGACAAAACAGGTGTTTGGGTAAAGACCTGTAGGATGGTAGCATATAAAAAGGAGAACAACAATTTGGCCCACCTTTATTCACATTTTAGCACCGAAAGACAGTCACACAAAGACATGTCAGCATGCCTCGTGCACGCAAACGCAAACACCACTTTCTATTCCCAAGGAGAATGGAAAGTACCTGCTTGTTATTTCTTGGACTACAAGACCACTGATAGGAACACAGTGGCTCCTGGTCCAAAGCGAAGGCTAGAAGCCTAGGAAGCGGCCAGGCCTGACACTACAGTGTTGTGTTTAATCGACGGCTACAGGCTACAGGCCCGGGCTCAAAGGCCAAAAGGAAAGGAAAGATGGAGCATGAATAAAAGGAAAAGACGCCTAATAGTTGGTTTTTATTTGCCTGGTTTTGGAATACATTTTCATCAGGTATAAGTTTGGATTTTTTTTTTGTTGGTGTTGCGGGCGCATGATAACCATAAATAAATAAATAAAATAACAGACAAACATGCATCAATTCAGGCTATTTGCAACCCCCCCCCCAACCCCTTTCCCTCACAGCTTCGCCAGCCTGCTGCTGGTGGCAGATTACATTTATGACATTTGGACCGTTTATTTGTCAGCATGCTGTCATTAGCGTACATAGTGGAAGAGAGGGAGAGGGAGAGAGAGAGGGAGAGAGAGGGAGAGAGGGAGAGAGATAGAGAGAGGGAGAGAGAGAGTGAGAGAGAGGGAGAGGGAGAGAGAGAGAGAGAGAGAGAGAAGGAACAAGAGGGAGAGAGGGAGTCAGAGGGAGAAAGTTGTAATGTATTGTACACTATTCTATTATACAATTATACTGCTGTTAGAATAAATATCATACGTTTCTATACTATGGCGCTATACTATACTAATATAGTATAGTATTGTAATGTTGTATTATAATATGATATTATCTATATTATCATACTAACTATCATACAAATGTATTCTATGAAACTCTACTATACTTGTATACTATGCTTTTACACTATACTATACATAAAAATTACATATATTAGCATTATATTATAAAACTATACTATACTATTCTTTCAGCAGGTTTCCAGAGTTGTTTTAGAATAAAAACAAGACAGGCATGAAAAAGGATTAATGGGTGGATTGAAACTGCTGTAGTGCGTTTGCGTGGGTGCGTGTGCATGTCTGCGTGTGTGTGTAAGGTTGTTTGTGCATGTGCATGGGCATGTGTGTGTGTGTGTGTGTGTGTGTGTGTGTGTGTGTGTTTGTGTGTGTTTGTGTGTGTGTGTGTCATATGCTAAGCCCCCTTGAGCCAAGTCTCTGCTTTGGTTTGATTTTGCTTGTGGAAAGAAAGAGACTAATAGGTATTGCTGAGTGTGTGTGTGTGTGTGTGTGTCACTGGATGTGTGTGTGTTTGTTTATCTCTTGATTTGTGTGTGTGAGTGTGTTTGTCTCTGGATGTGTGTGTTACAGACAGAGCCTCAGCTGTCTAGACAGTGCTGTGGTGAATTAAACATCAAGGGGCTGACGGAGAGAAACAGAGAGAGAGAGAGAGAGGGAGAGAGAGAGAGAGAAAAACAGAGAGACATAGACAGAGACAGAGAGAGACTGAAAGAGAAAGAGAAAGAGTAAGAGAGAGAGAGAGAGAGAGAGAGGGAAAGAAAGAAATGGAGCAAGAGAGTGAGCGGGCGAGTGAACAAGAGAGAGAGAGAGAGAGAGAGAGAGAGAGAGAGAGAGAGAGAGAGAGGTAGAAAGCGAGAGAACCGGAGAAGGAGAGAGAGAGAGGTAGGCAACAAGTGGACCGGGCTCGGTGCCCTGCTCATAGCCAGACTGGGCTGGACTCACTCTGCATTCGATTCATCAACACAACGCTCAGTGGGAATTCTGATTGGGAACAGGGTCGCTCTCCCTGATTCGATCATTTCCTTTGATTACAGAAAAGGAGATGGCATTCGGCAAATTGACGTGATACATATGGTGAAAAACATTTGCTTCACTTATTTTTTTGGTAAACAGGGGCGCCGCCGAGAACACACACAACATACATCGGGGGGGGCTTGTTCCCAGAATCTTTCGGCGGACCACTTGGCTCTACCGCAGCTGTTACCAGGGGAGACAGCACAGACACCTGCAGGCGGGGACAGACAGTGGTGTGGAGCGAGCCCTACCTGCTGCAGGGCGTGCTGGTGGCGTCGGGCCTGGCTCTGGCGGCTGATGAAGGACCAGGTGGAGAGCTTGTAGTGGTTGAGCAGGCAGATGATGACCACCACCATCACCGTCATCACCACGATGATGATGACAATCTGAACAAACTCCAGTTCAGCTGCACAGGGAGACAGAGACAGGAGACGGAGAGAGAGAGAGAGAGAGAGAGAGAGAGAGAGAGAGAGAGAGAGAGAGAGAGAGAATGAGGGGGTGGTTAACATTAAACATTTACAACTGATTCTAACTCAGCTGTTGGAGACATTGCCAACAAGGACATTGTGGGTTGGGTTTTATTACTATCCCCCCCCCCACCCCCACCTTGCTGCCCAGACCGAGACACAATGGAACGAGAACATGAGCTGGGCCCAGGAACTGGCATCCCTCCATTTAGGAATAAAATCAAGTTGGTGATTTAATGGAAAAAACATTAAAAAAAAGAAGACAAGAAGATCAATAACAATGATCTACCTATTGACTACAATGATAACTTTGGAATAAATATGTATATCATTGACCTATTATGTCATGAACAAAATTACAGCAAAAAAGAAAATACAGACTCTTATTGAAAGATCCAGTTGAATACATTGTCAAGAACGTCTTGACATGCATTTACCACGAGGGGGCAGCACAGGGCAGATTTACTCTCAGCCATTCTGTGTGTGTGTTTTGTGTGTGTTTATGTTTACGTGTGTGTTTTTATGTGTGTGTGAGTTTCAAGTCTCTTTACATCTTTACAGGAGTGAACATCGCATCATATTGAAATGCTGTAAGGAAGTTATGGCCAGCGCTGTCCCTGGGTACAACAGACTCTTTGTGTAGTCTTTGAATGAGCGTAGTATCTTTCTCCTGCAGACAACATGTAGGAGATAAACGGACGCCAAGACACCAACACACACACACACACACACACACACACACACACACACACACGTAGGCTGAGGTCAAGGGTAAGGGGAGGACACTCATGAAAGACTCCTTACAGTTCGCGGCGTCTGTTCATTGTCTGAACCGACTGCCTCCACACGGTCCCCTCTTCCTTCTTCCCTCTCTTTCTTCCTCCCCATGAACCTCTCCATCACAGACTGTGGACGACACAACGTTCTTTGATCCCTTCCGTCCATCGCCCTCCATCTGACCCCTCCCTCTCCTCCTCTTCCATCCCGACCACAGCCATCTTTCTCTCCCTCCTTCCCTCTCTCCTGATCTGCATGTGCCCGCCGCCTCTCCTCTCCTCTCATCTTCTGTCCCTTGTTCCTCTGTTGCCCAATGGTCCCACTGAGTCAGCGCTGTGTCTCTGAGGCTGGGTCTTGACCTTGTGTGGTCTTGGCCTGCATTCTGCCCTCTGACTCTCACCCTGAATCACTGTAGTGTGTCTGTCCGTCTGGCTGTCTCTGCTACTGTGAGAATGCACGGTGCCCTAGACAAACCTTTCCCAGTATTAGTCAGTAACAGTAATTGTACTATTAAAATGTACTGTTTACGTGCCATTCAGAGTTCCTGGTCCCTGATGGTGTTTAACAACATGACCAGCCCCTGCATATAGTGCCGAGCGAGGGGAAAAACACCCTCCCTTATGAATGAGACACATTACGTATTTTGTTCTGCCATGTCCAAAAATTGTCTGTCGGGTCCAGCATTGTCCAGCATATGAACGATTCAATCAGCAATCAGCCAGCTACCCAGCGTAGACACTGAAAAGTAAACCGCCCTCAAAGGCCAGAAGGCCGCCGCCGAGATCCCCCGCAGCATTCCGGGGGGAAGGGCGGAGCCCGCAGCAGAGGGGTCACGATAACCGCTCCTCCACGAGTATGATAACCACAGGGAGGCAGCAGGAAAGGAGCTGAAAGTGACTCCTCCCTCCAACATACCCAACAAAGTTTCAGCTTCAGAAAAAAACGGAGAAAAGAGCCGCTTCACGCGTCCTGTTTTACAACCCGAGTGAACAGAAGTGAAAGTGCGGACAACGAGCCGGTAGGCTAGGCAGGGCGGTGGGGGAGGGCAGAGGAAGGCAGTGTTTATGGAAGGAAAACGGAAAGAATAATCCAGACTTTACGATGGCGCGAGCCAGAGAGGGAAGCTTCAGATGGCTGCCCGAGCAGGCAGCCGGAGTGCCTTAAGGCGCCGAGGGGCTGTCGGGTTGTAATATCAATAAGGAGCACCGCCGGGGCCCACGAGCCTGCTCCTTTACAACACTTATCCTCAAAGATGGAGGACGTAGGGGCCATGCAAGAAATAAATGGGGAAAGCAACAAGAAAACCCTCTAAACCTGCGCTATCATTTTTCGGGTGGGTGTGTGTGTGTGTGCTGGAAGGGGCAGTGGGGGGCGGGGCTCTGTGTTAACCACAGGAGTCCGCCTGCAGGGAGGGGTCTCTGAAATTGGGTCAACGTTCAAAAAATAAGCCTTCCAAGAAACCAAAGCCACCACGCCTCACTCAGCCCGCCCCGGTCTCCAAACACATGAGACACATCTGCCCCCCCCCCCTCTCCCCCAACATAAACAAAGTATTTCAACTGAAATAAAGTCCTCCAAGATAGACAAAGTGACACTACAAGAAGATACACATCCATCTTGGCTGGTAGCTACGAGTTTAAGCTTTTAGGGCCGTTAACATTTCCAAATGAAATGAAAATCAAAAAAGCTGTAGTCATTTGGACAACGCATCTTTATTTGAGGACATAACGAGTTCCATCTCCTCCTCTCTCAGAGCCCTTGCTCTCTTCCCATCTCCTCCTCTCTCCATACCCCTCTCCTCCTCTTAGACTCCTCGCTCTCTTCCAATCTCCTCCTCTCTCCATACCCATCTCCTCCTCTCACTATCCCCATCTCCTACGCTCTCAGTACTCTCTCTCTCACCATGTCCTCCATTCTCTCCCCCCATCTCCTCCACTCTAAGAGCCCTCTCTTTCTCTCTCTTTTCTCAGACAAAAGCCCTGAAAGCTATCAAGTGCCATCGGCAATTTTTATTATTTTGTTTCAACAAAGTCACAGTTTTGTGTGTAGCTCCAAATGTAGTATAGTCTACTGTGAATTCTAATTACATCCAAGAAGGAATCTCTTAATGGAAAATGTTATTGAATCAAAACAATGGTCTATCATTACACCCGAGAGAGAGAGAGAGAGGGGTTCAGAAAGAGAGAGACAGTGGAGAGAAAGAGAGACAGTGGAGAGACAGCAGAGAGAGAGAGAGAGAGAGAGAGAGAGAGAGAGCGAGAGAGAGAGGGAAAGAAAGAGAGACAGTGGAGAGAAAGAGAGACAGTGGAGAGACAGCAGAGAGAGAGAGAGAGAGAGAGAGAGAGAGAGAGAGACAGTGGAGAGGAGAGGAGAGCGAGCGAGTGAGAGAGACAGGTTAAGTCAGCAGCATTAAGGGACGGGCTGTGTGGTGGTCCAGGGGTCTGTCCCCTCCCTGCCGATCCCAGCTGTACCAGCCGGCGCTGAGAGCTCTCAGAACAGCGTGTTCAGTGGTGCAGGCGGATGCGGTAGTGGTGATGAATCTCTCTTGAGCTGGAGGCTCCGGAAGCCAGAGTGCTTCAAAACCCCCACCCCCCACCACCCTCAGCTCCTGCTCAACACCTCGTCCACACTGCGCGGTGACGTCACAGCTTCACCGGAAGTCCATTCGTTTCCACTTCACCGCAGTGTAGGTCTCTCCGCCCTGCACTACAGAAGGTGTTGCATCGCGTCGAGAGCCCACACGCAGAACTCTGCCGTCACTGCACACCAGCACTGGGTTACGTAAAATAAAATGTAACGTCAATGCTAAGTGCCCCCCCCCCCCAAAAAAAAAAAAACACAACTCTGCCTGTTTGGTCACCGGGTCGAATCATGTGAACCCCCCGCCCCCCCCCGTTGGTGGGTGCAGGCCAACAGGGTTATTTGTAGACACATACACCGCCGTGTGGAACATTTTCACAGACTGGCGTTAATACCGGACACATGTCGCGGGCCGTGCTGCTGACCGGGTGCTGATGTTGGTGGGGTCAGACACAATCTAGCCAAAGCCCATACTGGTCTTGGCAATTGTGAAGCATTTATGACGAATATCATAAATTAGCTGTTTTCATTCCAAACACTCTTTTCTTGGTCAGGTTTTGGTAGCGTCATATGGCAACGTCTGCATCTTCATCTGCCACCATCATCATCCGACTTTGTCATTCTTCCAAGCTCACTAAACATTTGTTGGATTCTTAGTTCTCCCACAAAAGATCACAGCAAGAGGAACTGAATAGTTCAAACCAAAGCGCTACACTTGAAGACAGAACTTGTATTCTTTTTCAGTTGGTACAGGAAACTGTGTATCTAGCATGGCATCATACAAACAAACATGAAAGTGTTTATCATCACAGAACATGAATGATTGAAAATGAAAAACCGACAATACCCAGCCAAGGAGAGGTCTGTCTTTGATCCACACGGAAGACTTTTGTAGGCATCTCTAGCTGACACAAAAGTGTTTATACCTTATGAACAGATCCATGCATCCCTTTCTCAAGATTATCATATCAAGGCAAGAGTTAGTGTTATAGTAGGCGGCCTTCAGAGATAGTAAAAGCACTAAATGAGACAAAAAGACACACAACAGCATGGCCAGGCACAGATAGCCAGCTACATAAACAAATACAAGCAAACAAATGCACACACAAACTCACACACATTTATAGCTTTCCAACCTTTTTTTGTTTGCATCTGTACATGAGCAGCTTTGTCAATGCTAGTGTGTTTGTGTGTGTGTGAGTTTATGTCTGAGTTTGTGTGTGTGTCTGTGTGTCCGTGTGTGTGTCTCTCTCTCTCTCTATGTCTGTGTGTGTGTGTGTGTGTGTGTGTGTGTGTGTGAAAAGGCCAGTACGAGGTCAGACAGTTCAGCTGACTCAACACAGGCAACAAACACGACAAACTCAGAGGCAGGGGGGTGGGGGTGGGGGGGCGGAAAGAAAAAGAGAAAAGAAACAGAAAAAGGGACATCGCTAGTCGCCAACGCAGGTTCGTAGCGATGCTCTTAGAGAGCGTCTGTGTAGTCACTAACACCCTGTCAATGCCTCACAACGCCACCTGTAGAATAACAAAGAAGAATATACTGTGTGTGGAACTGAGAGTCGCTTACTAGCTCCTGCACAAAGACAACAATGAGACTACAGAGACGTGTTTTTTGAACGATGCACCGATTGAAATGGAAAAAAAAAGGCCTGATTCTCACTAGCCGTGTGCTGAGCCCCATTCTGCCGGACGGGGGAGTGACTAATGTGGCTAATGAGTAGGCGATGGCTAGACCTTTATGGCCACCAAGCTAATGGCCGTCTTGAGACCATCACAAGACCTGGTCACCATCTGGGTCTACCAGTCCGGTGTCAGGTGGTTACTGGTCAAATAACCCGACATTGGAAGCATTTCAACAGAGTTTCTATGATAATTGAAAGTAAAAGCTTTTCCAGATATTCAGCCAATTGCCCAACATAATTGACACGGTGTAGTCTAGTATCAGCTCGCCTGGTATCGGTTAGTCTAGCTACTCATGGGGTATGTGTAGACCTTCAGATGATTCACCGGTGGAAGAGGGCTGAGATACAGGGGGCTGTCTGTACAGCGGTAAGGCGGGCCGGCCCAACTGGCCGAAAGGGAAGAAATGCCTCTTTTATCAGGCCAGAGAGACGAGGCTCCATCTATTATGAAAGCCAGGCCTGCATCACAGCAACAGAACAAGCCCTGGAGCTGAGACAAAACTTTATGAAAACACTGAAATAGGAAAAAACAACTAAAGGAAAGAAAACAGAAAAAAATATCCCAAAGTTCAGTCCCAGCTCCGGGTCTGGGAGCAACGCAACAAGAAAGCCGAACAAAATGTCGGGGTGAGGTGAGTGAAATGGAGGCTTTTTGTACAAAAAGGAGGCTTTTATGGTAACAAAAAGTACCCTCAAAAACACTTCTAATTCTGCCTGGAAGGAGACCCTGAGTGCGACCACACCTACTAAGAGTCTCTGAATATTTGTGGTTTGGTTTGTTTGCAGACAGTGTGGAGCAGAAATGGGATCCAAAAGTACATTTTTATACTCTTACTGTTTTCGTATCCATCTTGTAATGAGAGATGAACTAGGTATTGATTCAAACCAAATATTACCATTCAACATAAGAGGTACAATTTGCATAAAATATATTTTGTTGCCAAGCAGTAAAAGAGTCTACGTCGTTTGGGCTAGAAGACAAAAGACAGCTTGACAAAAAACACAAAAGAACCCACATCATCCTGACAAAAAAGGGTTTCAGATGGATATTCACCATTCGGCGGAATCTCTCAATCTCACTTTTCTTCCCCTGATCCTGTTTCCTTTCTTTTCCCTGCCCCGTCTCTCTGTCACATTCTTTCCATATCTCTTTGTATGAAGTCATTTCCTGCGTTCTGATAAAGCCTGCGGGTCCGTCTCAAAGCAGAACATTGAAATCGTCCATATTTCGGAAAAACACATTGTGAGTGGCATGCGCATGCTTCAACAGAAACCGTGACACATTAATGGTGTCATTAGCAAAAAAAACGGGTTTTGAACGCAGGTGGAAGATATGTAGGAATGGAAAAATACTACCTGCTACAGAGAAAGGTTAACATTTTAACTTGGTAGCTGAAGTGGTGCAGAAGAAGAGAGATACAATACCAGAGAAAATAAATGACAGACTAGTGATGGAAAATGGGAGCATCCATGCTTCACATTGACAGATCTGATTCGGTCAGACAACGGGTGAGCCTAAATCAATTGTTATCGGTCTGGTGATTTTGGAGGAATTTGGGGGACGCACTCTGTGACCTGTCATAACATAGGGTGTCATACAGGTAATGACCATCATAGTCCTATTGACCCCCATAATGTTACTGACCACCATACTGCTACTGACCAACATACTGTTACTACTGACCACCATACTGCTACTGACCACCATACTGCTACTACTGACCACCATACTGTTAATACTGACCACCATAATGCTACTACTGATCACCATACTGTTACTACTGACCACCATACTGCTACTACTGACCACCATACTGTTACTACTGACCACCATACTGTTACTACTGACCACCATACTGCTACTGACCACCATACTGTTACTACTGACCACCATACTGCTACTACTGACCACCATACTGTTACTACTGACCAACATACTGCAACTGACCACCACACTGTTACTACTGACCACCATACTGCTACTGACCACCATACTGCTACTACTGACCACCATACTGTTACTACTGACCACCATACTGCTACTGACCACCATACTGCTACTGACCACCATACTGCTACTACTGACCACCATACTGTTACTACTGACCACCATACTGCTACTACTGACCACCATACTGTTACTGACCACCATACTGTTACTACTGACCACCATACTGTTAATACTGACCACCATACTGCTACTGGCCACCATACTGTTACTACTGACCACCATACTGTTACTGACCACCATACTGTTACTACTGACCACCATACTGCTACTACTGACCACCATACTGTTACTACTGACCACCATACTGCTACTGACCACCATAATGTTACTACTGACCACCATACTGCTACTGACCACCATACTGTTACTACTGACCACCATACTGCTACTGACCACCATACTGTTACTACTGACCACCATACTGCTACTGACCACCATACTGTTACTACTGACCACCGTACTGTTACAACTGACCGTAATAATGTAACTACTGACTACATCAACACTGTCACTAGTGACCACCATACCTGTTCAAGGTCAGGATCTGAATGCATTACTACACACACTTTTATTTCTGTAAAATACTAGAAGCACGCACACACACACACACTGCACTGTCTGCTGCCACTGCCGTTGCTATGGTAATCCTTGGGCACGGTGCCGTGATCAACAAGGCCTGGAGCTGCTGGGGTACCATGGCAGCGACCTGGCTGGCACACACACATACACACACACACACAGTTATGCGGAGAAAAAGACACAGACATTCACCGGAGAGCTGAGAGAGAACGAACGAGAGAGAGAGAGAGAGAGAGAGAGAGAGAACGAGAGAACGAGGGAACGAGAGAACGAGAAAACAAGAGAGTGAACGAGAGACAACAACAAAAAACAGAGAATTGCTGGAGGAAGGAGGAAAAGAAAAAGCAGTAAGGGAGTGCAGAGAGAGAAAAACACACCGACACACACACACACACACACACACACACACCTAGCTCCCCTGGGGAGCTGGTGCACTGTCAAAGTCTAGACACTTGATAACAGCCTGGCAGCGGCAGGCTCTCTATGCCATGCTCTGTGTGCACTCGTGCACGGGCCATGTGCACTCGCGCACGGGCGTGTGCGCAACTGAGCTCCACATGCAAAAGACCTGCCTAGATACTGCGCCCGGCCCTCTTCCATCTTTCCTACGGTAATTCTCTCTCTGTGGAAATAAATGAACTAGTTTAGTAGCGTTTAACCCTGCGGAGAGAGGCTGTGCGTGTGTGTGTCTGTGCTTGTGTGTTTATGTGTGCGTGCAGGCATGTGTTGTCTCTCTCTCTCTCTCTCTCTCTCTCTCTCTCTCTGTGTTTGAGGAGTGGGTTTGAGGATTGAGCCCATTCTGCGGGAGTGTGGAGCCCAGTAACAAAGGAAGGTTGAGAGACAGAAGACAACATGAAAAGACAGAGGGGGGAATGAGATACAGGAAGAAGGTAAAGAGAGACAGAGAGAGAATGAAGAGAG
Source organism: Pollachius pollachius (assembly GCF_949987615.1). Taxonomy (NCBI): domain Eukaryota; kingdom Metazoa; phylum Chordata; class Actinopteri; order Gadiformes; family Gadidae; genus Pollachius; species Pollachius pollachius. The sequence continues at coordinate 38,242,981 of NC_136934.1, forward strand.
GCGGAAAGAAAGGACAACGGAGAGGAGAGGGCGACGGGGGCGAGGCGGGAAGGAGAAGAAACAAAGACAAGAAAGGTGGTGGCAGGGAGATAGCTAGCAGTCATCTCTCCTTCTGCTGGTTTCTGGGTCTGACACACAGTAAGGGGGTTGAGGGAAATTGAATAAATGGAGGGAACCAAATGGAGAACAAGAAGACAGAAAGGGACAGGATGGGATAGAACGAGCTGTGCCCCCCCCCCCATCATCATCACTTCCTGTTTCCACAAATGCAAACTAGGGACTTCAACTATAATCGATTAGTCATTGGACCGAAAATCAATCTAATAAAATCTGTATAATCAATTAAACGTTTTGGTCATTTACCAAGTACAAATAACAGACTGCTTGATGCACGATACATCCGTATTTAAAATATTTGGTTCATAGATACTTTCCTTTCTCTTGGCTGCCTGTCAAATAAAACAAGCCAATTTAAGACTCTGGTTACTGCTATTATTTATGCCAGTTTCTAATTGATTGATGGAAAAAATAATCACTTGATTAACCGAATAAGTAGGTACTCGTTAGTTGCAGCCCTACTCCCCACCATTGGTTCAGAGGATGGAGGTTCACCCCCATCTTGACAGCCAGAGCTGAACAAGGTGCATGAGGTGAGAGACATCGTAAGACGTCCCCAGTTGGCAGGACTGGGTGTGTGAAGGGATGCTTTCTAATGAGTGTAATGATTTTGATGTAACGATCTGCGTGTTGTGTCAGAGCGCCCTGTCGGACTCACACTAATACTAAGACAGCTCAGCTCCAAGGTAGCTACACGGAGTGCAGATGAATATTTCATATTCAACACGAGTAGCCCCGTCAGCTTGGACCGTGCCGGGCCCTGGGTGCCAATGGAGCGTTCTCGGAAGAACCTGGAAACTGGAGAGCACGTTTCTTTCTCTATTCATCGTTTCGTGGTATGTAAGTTAATGATCATTTTATGACAGGAACGCTCAGAAAAAAGCTCAAGAAAAGCCAAACTGAAAGACTGGGGTACGGTTAACGCTGACATGGACGTGATTGGAGGAGATATTGTGCTTCAGAGCACCGATTGGCTGCGGCATGTCCTTTTATCTCATGCTACGACCAACAGGACGGCTAGCGCCTCATCCTGCATGAATAGAACATGACCAAAGGAGTGCGGAAAGAGGGGCTTTTGAGATAATATGGCATTAATATTGCAATATGGGATAGTTTTATGAATATTCAGACATTTGTAATGTTCCTAGAAAAGAGTTAAGGGAGCAAGAGAGGGAGCAAAATGTATGAATCAACAGAAATCTCTTCAATTTCAATTCAACACATTTTTAACGCCAGGGAAAATGAGGATGGAAATTGCGCACTGTAATACCACAGACCAAAAAAGGACAAAATAACTACTCAAATAATCATAAACAGACACACACACAACGCCCCCCCCCTCCCCTTCGAGCTAGGCTTTTGACTTCTCAGGTGTGTGTGTGTGTGTGTGTGTGTGTGTGTGTGTGTGTGTGCGTGTGTGTGTGTGTGTACCATTGCCAGACAGGACAGCGTCTAGACACTGCCCAACCCCCCCCCCTCCCCCAACTCTGTCATGAAGCCAGACAGACTCTCTAGCCTCCATCGCTCTGGGAGATTGAACCAGCCTGCAGGGTCACACTGGGGTCAGGGCTAAGAGGCTGTGCGTATGTGTGTGTGAGTGTGTGTAGTCACATGATTGTGTTTGCCTCTATGTCTATACCTGTGCATGTCAATTTGTAAGCCATGACCAAGGTCAGTCTAGGCCAGGTTTGTGCGTGTTTATGGGTTGGCTCATTATGAAACCGGCTAGCTCCACCATGGACCTGTCAACTGGCCATGCCTCATTACGAAGCTTACATTATCCGCTAGTGGCTATCAACATTATCGTTAGTGTGATTGGTCAAGAACGCCATCAAATAACCAAATGACCAATTTGATCGTTTTTTCTTTTATTTTAATGCTGGTTAATTAGCCAGCATTAGCTAAAAATGCCTCCTGAAATAAGCACATCAGCCAGCTAGTTGGTTCCTTACAGGTGGTATTTATATGGTAAAAAAAACAACTATTTTGAAACAGAGCATAGCGGAGGACCCCCCTCGGAGTCACCTGGGAGCTGCCAGGTTTGCACCCTGGGAGGGGAGTCAGACAGAGGCACAGACGGAAGGAGCATGAGACGCAGAAAAGAGGGGGACGGGAGGGAATTCTTTACCGAGAGAGCGAGCAAGCGAGACACGGAGAACAGAGGCAGCGGGTGATACAGAGTGAGGGGGGGAGAGAGAGAGGGAGAGAGGGGGGGGGAGAAAGAGAGAAAGAGAGAGAGAGAAAAAAACAAAACAACAACTGAGGAGGAGGATGAGAAGAAATGAGCGAGACGGTACGGGGGATGAAGGCAGACAGATGTTCTTGAAGAACAGGAAGCGGCGGCATCGTCTCATCTTGGACACGGTGGAGCAGAGCGAGATGAGGAGAAGGGTGACGAGGAGAATCAAAAAAAGGGTGGAGAGACAGAGAGTGGGGGGGAGATGGCGCCAGCGAGTGGGATTCTTCTCCGTTGTGTCATCCCTACGCGTAACGCGCAACGTTGTGTTCGGCAGTAACGCAGCCCGAGCACAAACACTTACACCCTCCGCTTCCCCTCTAACCCCCCCCCCCCCACCATGGAGTGTGTTGAAACATGCGCTGTGGAGGACGCAACCCCTCTAAGCAACAGTAGGAACACAAAACTATCTCCTTCCTTCCCTAAACCCACCCTCCTTTTGGCAGATACAATAAAAAGAGGTCAAAAGCGGGTCACATGCGGGGTGTGCGAGGTGGGTGGGAGGTGGAGTATGATCACATCCTGATTTTCATTTCAGATGAACCGTCAACACACTCTCCTTCTGGGGGAAAAAAAGTCATAAACGCTGATTTATCCCAGACACGGAGAAGAACATTCCACTCCAGCATTCCAGTCCGTCTTTATTGACATAACCGGTTTTCCAATTTCAAAAGGGAAACGAAATATATCCCCTAAAAAGCAGCAATAGGCTGGTGTGTTGCTGCGTTCAGCTATGAGTCACTGTCACTGTCTGTCACTCTCTCTCTCTTTCTCTTGCTCTCTCTCTCCCACTCCATGTGTCTTGCCCGCTCTCGGTGATGACAGCCAGCACTGGCCAGCCCTGTGAGGAAACATGCCTTGCACATGGGCTCTCATTGTGCCCGGGCAACGGAGCAAAACAACCCGCCAGGCTTACGTTCTCCCCTCAGTGAGTTTGCCAGATGAGTGACGTCCTCCAAAATAACACCCACACCCCCTTCACCCAACCCCCCGCCGCCTGCCTACACCACCCCCACCCACCAACCACAAGCACCGCGTCTCCACCTCAACCACTTTTTTGTTATCCTCCGCCCTCTCTCTGATTGAGATGCTTAACAGCCATGAAGCCTGGCAGGCAGGATTAACGAGAGGGAAAGAGAGAACAAGACCGAGAGAGGGAAAAAAAGATGAAGCGGAGAGAAGAGAAAAGGCAACAGAGCTGTGGGGAAAGAGAGATAGAGAGAGGGGGAGAGACAGGCAGACAGACAGAGAGAGAGACAGCCAGACAAACAGAGATTGAGAGAGACAGACAGACAGACAGAGAGAGAGAGAGACAGACAGATACAGAGATAGTGAGAGACAGAAAGAGACAGAGAGAGCGACAGAGAGAGCAGACAGAGAGCTACAGAGAGAGGAAGGCGAGGCGAGGCAGTATGAGACCGAAAGCAGGAAGTTCATGTCTGCAAAGAAATTTAAGTAGCCTAAGGAACTTTAGTTTGTTTTCCCCTGCTGGAACACTCGCGCTGACCGGCTGCTGAACCTGCGGCGTGATGCCGGGCAACGGAACTGGAGATGACTACGACGACAACACAACTAAATAAATACCTATTTCACATGCTGACGTCTGGAGCGGAGCGGCCAGAGGCTGGGCGGCTGCAGAGGATGCAGTCACGTGGAGGTGGAGGAGGGGGAGTTGTCTGGGTGGGTGGAGGTAGAGCTGTATAGCTAGTCAGGTCCAGAACCTGGGTGCGGGGGGCTCTCCCGGCCGACAGACCCACCATGAATAGACCCGCTGTGCGTTTTCATGCGTGCACGTGGAAGCCAAAAGTGCACGTGAACAATGAAAGTCTAAGGGAATAATTTATATTTCATATAATGGTATCGGACGTCAAATACGTGTATATATTTATTTTGTACATGTTGAGATATCTGAGTGTGTGTGTGTGTGTGTGTGTGTGTGTCTGTGAAGCAGGGTTCCCTCAGGGGAGCAGAGCAATGTTAAAACCAGGCCTTGATATTTAGGGATCAACTTTCGAGGAACACTGCATGCAAGTGGTTGCTTGTCCGTACACGGGTGTGTGCCTGGCCAGTTATTTATAGATATATATATTTGAATATATTTGGCTAGTGATGTATATATACATTTGGTTAGTTACCAGACCTCCCAAGTTAAATGCAAACATAGAGCATTCAAAACCACCTGACCCTGAGTGTGCTCAATAGGCTGGCAATAGAGAGCAACTAACCCACCAACCACTCGCTCTCTTTCATCCTCGCTCGCTCGTGCTGTTGGGAGTGCCGCTCTGGGAGTTCAACTCCTGGCGAGCTCGGCCGTACCGAGGGAGCCCTCTGATAGGCCGAGATAAAAATTGACATCTTTCACAAAATCTTTAAGGCGGGGGAGGGTTGCGGTAACCACGGTGAGACGTGGGTACGCTTCTTTTGTCTACTTTTTTTTAAGACTCTGAGTCAAGGCTGTGTCTATTGATTCAGTCCGACTCCCAACAAACAACCCAAAAAATAAACATATATATGAAAGACAAAGTAAAGCCGTTTGCACCGAAGGAGAATGGAAGGAGAATGGATGGGCTCCTTGAAGAGAATGCGGGATGCTGTTGGATGTGATGCCCGCCCCGGCACCGCGCCGCGCTACGTGGCCCCCCAGCGTCTACTGCAACCCCAGCAGTCTGAGTCTCCCTCTCTCTATCTGTGCCGCTGTCGCTCGGCCATAACCATGTGACCATGTGCTCCTGCAGACAAAAAACAGCTGAGGGGGCACGTCTGTCTCTATTTGGGGAGGGGAGGGGGCCTCGCTCTCAGACACACACACACACACACACACACACACACACACACACACACACACACACACACACACACACACACACACACACACACACACACACACTCACACACACACACACAGTGCGACTGCTGCTAGACATTCTGACATTGGGCCAGACATTTACTGCAGTGAGAGTCATGTATTAACTGGAGCATCACTGAGCCCTCTCCTTGACACAACCCACACAGGCATGCACGCACACACACACAGACACACACATACACACTGTAGACCCAATTCATCATGTGAAAAATTATCTGTTTTATCTCTAGCTAAATAAATATAGCACTTGTCAAAGAAAAAGCCTGCAGCATGAAATAATGTGAAACTCCCTTGCTAGCCAATTCACAAGCTAACCCGCAAGCTAACTAGTTTGCTGGCTATCTTGTTTGTTACCCAACACACAAGCAATCTCACAAGCAAACTCGGTCAACTATTCTCACGAAACCAGACAATCAGAGATATGCAATGCAAGTTTTTACAGGAAATTAGCGGAAATGATTCTCTGCCCCCATTCTCCATAGTGAAGCAAACTAGAGATATAGTGAATCAGTTTGTAACAGGGAAAGAGCTTTCTAACACATTGGAAATGGATGTCATTATTTGAGTCTGTTTCATCAAATGTGTGCTCAGCCCACAAGATGGTCTCTAGTTGAGCGAAGAGTTTAGAGACTCGGTTGCTCGTCCACTTTCTTGCTAGCCAACTCACAAGCTAGCTTGTTTGCTAGCCAACCCTCTAGCTAGCAAACTTAAAGGCTAAGACGCATGCTAACTTGTTTGCTAGCTTGCTGGCCAACTCAAAGGCCAACTTCCAAGCCATCTTGTTGCTAGCCAACTTGCTTGTCGTTTACCGGTGGTTCAGTAAGTGTGGCAGAAGGCTTCTTGCCCAAACCTGTTACCACCTTCATCCTTTCTGGTGCTACGGCTTGCTCTTTTTGCGATTTCCAAATAGCCAATAATAAAAAGGAAACCATTAAGCCTTAATGAGAATGGTTTACTCTCATGTTGGACTTCTTCGTAAGCAGGGACATTGTTATCTGCTTTAATATTTAATGGTCTGTATTCATAAAGACCTGCTCTAAATATGCTCATTTATAATAAATATAGAACACACTTGGTAAATGATACAGCATTTATCATATTTTGCGGCTATAGTGAGACAGCCCTGTCAGAGTTGGTAGTGGTTAGTGGTAGTGCTTGTGTGTGGTGTGTGTGTCTGTGTGTGTGTGTGTGTGTGTATCTGTGTGTGTGTGTGTGTGTGTGTGTGTGTGTGCATGTGCGTGCAGGAATCTATACTTCCTGCAATGAAGCGGTGGCTTTATTCTCCTTCATAAGGAGTTATTCTAGCCGAGGCGCTTCAGCCCAGCCTTATGTAGGTGAACTGCTGAGTTAATCTGTCCAACAGATGGGTTAGGCTGCACCTCAGAGGGCTTAAGCAGACGTCAGGGGAGGGGGTCATTGGTGGGCATGGAGGTTGTGGCAGCGGGGCACACCAGGGTATGGGGGGACAGTGCTGGGACGGCATCGGGCCGGGCCGGGCACTGGGTGTGTATGCCATGACTATGACCTATATTAATAATTCAAACAGGAACTTCCTGCCGCGGCGTGGAGGAGCGCTGTTCCTCGCCATCACAGCCACCATCCACAGTGACTGAACCCCAGCGGAGAGCAGGGGCCCACGGGGAAGAGTGCGCTACGTTGGCTTTCCTGTAGGTGGCTGGAACAGGCGCGCTATGAAAGCAATGTTGTTACCGCGTGGAATGAGGTTTGTGAGTGTGTGAGTGTGTGTGTGTGTGTGTGTGTGTGTGTGTGTGTGTGTGTGTGTGTGTGTGTGTTCGTTTCAGTCATGTGAGAGAGGGCTTTCAGTTGAATGTTTGGTCAAAAGTTCCCTTTTTTTTTTATCTCAGAACCTCTTTCCTCTTGCCTTTCCAACACACAAGAACACACATACACACACACACACACACACACACACACACACACACACACACACACATACCAGCTATTGCCATGACAACTGACGGACCAACATACTCCGTAATGGCCCAGGGAAACAACAACAACAAGAGCATTGTTTGAGTGAGACAGCAGCACTCTAAAATGTACGCAAGGCCATTCGTCAAAAATCAATCAGGTCGCTGAGGACAGTGGGAGGACCCAGCATCTCGAGGGGATCGGACCGGCTCACCAGCTCCACAAGGACCCTAGCTTCCTGTAGAACATGCTGGTAGGCGCATCCTTGTAATGAAACTCTCATGGCCGCACCGTGAACCCTTCATTGTGCTCTGTGAAAGAGGATGAAGAACAGTTTTACAAGGGATCTTCCCAGCATAAGAGGCATCTATTGGTTACTTGCAGTGCCATACTAGATTTTTGGATTGTAGTTATTTCAGGTCCTTTTTAGTGCTTGGTGCTGAAATGAAACGCAGCTATTCTTTTTTTATAAATCTTAAATAAGTGGACACTTTTTTGGTGCATTTTTTGGTCCAACATTAGCTCACAAGACAAGGGAGTCAATTCAATTTAATGCTGTCTGAAAGAGTGAGACCCCCGGCCAAGCGACCTTACGTTCAGAGGAGACCAGCTAGAGTTCCATCAAGGCGGCCTGGCGGTCAAAGACAATCATTTGTTTTGCATAAAAGGGGCTAATGATGCTTTGTGTGTTAGTTCACAGCTGAGCGCCCGGACTCAGTGACTCACACATCCAAACATGCATAAAGAGATGGAGGAATGCCTTTGTCTTAGTTGCCCAGAAAACAAACCCAAAAGAGAAATTTACATGCCTTGCGTCTGGAGAGTTGGCCGATCAGACTAGCCCACGAATCCAACACCCCTGCATGATAACTTTGTTAGCAACACAAAGCCGATCCGTTATAAAAGCACTTTGCATAACACACACACACACACACACACACACACACACACACACACACACACACACACACACACACACACACACACACACACACACACACACACACACACACACACACACACACACACACACACACACACACACACTGCATCCATGGTTTTCATGCCAGTCTGGAAAACGGAAGAGCTAAAAAACGCAAGAAGAAGGGGAGGACAAATAGGATAAAGAGAGAGGTGGATGAGACAAGGTAGGATAGGGAACAGAGGAGGGACATGGAGAGATTAGGAGAGAAGACAACAGTAGAGGAGATGAGAGGAGAAGAGTAAGGAGGAGAGGAGAGAAGAGGAGAAGAGAGGAGAAGAAAAAGGAGGAAAGTAGAAGTCCGGTGAAGAGAAAGAGAAGAGGAGAGGAGAGGTCAGGTGAAGAGAGAGAAGAGGAGATGAGAGGTCAGGTGAAGAGAGAGAAGAGGAGATGAGAGGTCAGGTGAAGAGAGAGAGAGAGAGAGAGGAGACAGACACAGAAACTGATCTAAAATGTTAAGGTTGGGGGTTGGGAGTCACAGAGCCAGAATAGACAGTCTATATCTCTCTATCCCTGACCCTCTGTCTGTGTGTGTGTTCATGCGCGTGTGTGATTGTGTGAGCCTTTTGTGTGTGTGTGTGTGTGTGTGTGTGTGTGTGTGTGTGTGTGTGTGTGTGTGTGTGCGTGCGTGCCTCTCCCTTCCTCTGCCAGACAATAGAGCAGACCCTGTGGCTGATTGGGGTCAGCTGGTGGCTGCTGTGGGTGTGGGGGGGGGCTAAGGGGGGAGTCGGGCGGGGGGAGTTGTTGGTAGCAGACACCGCTGTCTGAGTTGCCGTGTCTGGGGAGCGAGGTGGTGGTGGTGTGCGGGGGGGGGGGGGGGGGGGGCAATATGAGACAGCCCTCTGAATCACTAATGAGCAGAAGAGACCCCGAGAGAGAGAGGAGGAGAGGAGTGAAAGCAAGAGACACAGAGAGAGAAAGACAGAGGGAGAGAGAGAGGGGGAGGCAGAGAGACGGGGGAGGGAGGGATGCATGGGCTGGCAGTGGGAGAAGGATATGGGCACCAGGGGCTCTTCTCCACTGCCACACACAGCCCACGCAACTTGACTCCGGACTTTGAGGTTAAACCGAGTTAAACTGCAACGGGAGAAAAAGAGAGAATGAGCAGCCCAGTTGAATGGCTGAAAGAGGGCCCCACACCGCTGAGGAATCCTTACATAGAAGGCCTTCTGGTGCGGCGGAGGTTTCAGAGAGGGACATGAATTATGCCAACCCACTTACAGATATCCACCGGGTAGTCATGCTTTTTGTGTGTGGAGCTGCAATGAATGACGCATACTGTAGGCCTAGCTGCAAGAAAGAGTGGACATATGGTGTCTAGTCATAGGCCTGCTTAGACTTGAGTATCAGTAATCAGCCAGGATCAGACTTCACCAATTCAGCCCGATTCCAGCAGAATTTTGCAGTCAGAGAATTTCAGCTCTTTCAGCTTGGGAGGCGATTATGAACGAGGGGGAAGAGGGATCGGTCGAAAGCTTGTGACGTGGCATCCCGGAAGTGGCATGACACTCCAACGTAAAGACTACCGATTTGTGGACGGTTGTCATATTTTCTGACAAATCCTACGACGTGTACACTGATGCTGATTAAATTATTAATGAACCCCTACCCCCCGATCTCAGGTGAACTTGAGGCTAGGACGTGAGGGGGGAATGAGGCGTGGTCAAAACGTGTAGTGCGCCCTGTCTCAGACCAAGTCTCCCCAGGATCTAATGATGCGATGAAAGAAGCTTGAAAGACAAACATTTAACCTTGTCCAATCCTGGATTAGGTTAAATAATCTAAATCACATCGTGATTATGTTGATGAGCAGTGTGGCAAAAACGTGACCATAAGACAATGTGTACTTTTAAAACTCTGTGTAAGCCTAGCCCTATCAACATGGTGTATTCAACCTAACCTGACATTGTTACTCATCGTCGCTTATCGTCATTTCCCACCGGTTCCCATTTACTACGGAAGTAATTTCTGGTGAAGACAACGTTGACTACATCAAGTGTGTGTTTCAGAAATTCCTTGTGTACCTAACAAAACATCTTTATTAGCTAGAACACAATGCCATTCTTGCTACAAAACTCTGTCTCAACGGCCATTCAACGTGTGATGAAGGTACAATTCTACTTGTAGCGAGGGTTCTACTCCCTGTGCAGAATTAAAAATGTGTGAAATATGCTTCTTTCACTTCCAATTCACACAGCCACAGAAACACAAGAGAGTCACACACAAACATGTAATCCTTCTGCTGGTAGCCTGTCCTCTCTTGGTCTGTCTCTCACTCCACCTCGCTCTCTTTCTGGTGTAATCCTCATCATTTCCTGTGTTAAGGCCAGAAGCAGAGCCCTTGTTAGAGATCTGCCCAGCTGCCCAGATGGCATCAGGCAGAGATTACAGCCAGCATCCACCGCCACCACCCCCTACACCCTCCTCTGACAGACTATTGTATGGTTTCTATGGTAACCTGATGGCTGTGTGTGGTGATGGCGCCGACGGGTACGGCCAACGGAGGACCACGGGCCAGGAAGTGACGGTCCATGGTTAGCTCAGGTCTTTGTGACACGAAACAGCAGTTTTAGCCAAAGGACTTCTTTAATGTAGAAATAACGATCATATTGTGCCAACGGTTGTGTGTCATTTGGTGGCCGTTGTAAATTGATGAAAAAAATGATGGGTTTTGTCAGGCAAACACAATATACTCTTCTAATCTGTGCATCTGTGATAGAGATGTCAGGGTTGCTGACAGGGTTGACAGCAAAGAAATTGGCATTCCCAAAAACGAGTGGATTACTCTGTGGGGGTCGTACAGGAAGGGTATTTAGAAAGAGCTACTAGCTGGTCAAAGGGCCAGAGGTAAGGAGCGCTGTGATGGGGTCAAACCCCACCGACCCAGGCCTCAGGGTTCTAATCTGGGTCTTGCCCTTGCCTTGCGTGCCACACAGTCAGAGATGAGCTCACTCAATAGAAGGTGGAAGTGACTTCCTGTCCAAAGGTTCAGCCGTGTAATGTGTCCTGTTCGGCCGCTAGGCTGTGGGGCTAAACCAGTGAATGGGATATAACTCAGAATCCAGTCCCTGGATTTATTGTGAGTAGCAAGCACAAGTATGGCATTCCTTCATTCGTCTCAACTATAGGAATTTAAGTTATTTGCAATGCAAAACAGACACTGAAGCATACAACGACAGGTTTTTCTTTCAAAATGGTCTATTTGTTGAGCTGCAGTTGACATTCATCATGTCCCATGGCCTTAAATCTTACCCAAAAATGTTTTTTATTACGCTTCATTGGTGGAAGCCAATCAGTGTTTGTTTAAAATCACTACTCCCCGGATGACAAATTGTTGCTATTGTATTCGACGGGGACATTGTCATGTATTAAAAAAATATGAAAACACAGCCTCCAAATGTCAGGCAGCTCTTTAACCGCCAGGTCGCTGCTCTGCGTGCTTGGAGAGCCAATCTGAACGCATCACATTAGTCCGTCAGGATATATACCACGAGCTGTCTTGCATATTCACATGCAGGCTGACCCTTCTCGGGTTGGGCTGCCCTGAATGGCCGAAAGGATGTCTGAATGACTGCATGTCAACTCATCCAAAAACGACCACCACCACAACAACAACCCAAACGGATCTCCCTTACCCGGGGCGGACATGTGGGGGTTGTGTTTGCAATTCAGCCCTCAATGTTAAGAGGGTAGGGGCAAGGTTGATCTTAAGACCCCCCCCCCCCCCCTCCCATCACATCAAGAAGAATCTCTTTTGTTCTTCAATCCTAGCCTTGTTAAATTTAAAATATAAAATACCATTTAACTATTGAACTAAGACTGGAAGCTTGCAAACCACCAATAAACCAAACGAGACAAAATGTTTCAAGGTATTTCTTCAGAATATTTGGATTAGGTTCAACACGCTCAGACGCCCTTCAAATGTATACATTTCCCTGTTGGCTCTTCATCATAAGGAGACACAGAAACAAACAGGGGTAGATGATGCCCACCCCAGACACTTCAATGGGCAGCATGAGGCAGCATCGGCGGCCCGCCTATGGAACAGTGCTCTGCCTGTTTGTTTGTCTGTCTGTGTGCTGTCTAGCCTGTCTGGAAGGCGCTAGACGGCGGTGATTGACTGTAATGCATGCCGCTCATGTCCAAAGCCCTGGGAGGGGAGGAGAGAGCAGACAGCGGGGTCTGATTCGCTGGCTGCAGCTCTTTAGCATCTCAGACAGCCAAGCCGAGTGCAAATAGGTGCTGACTGAGACAGCAGACCCAGACGTAGACAAACGCACACAGACACACACACATAAGTATATATATATAAGCACACATGGGTGACGGATGGCCTGTCTCAAAGCACACTGGGACTACAAATCTGTCCAGGTCCCAGGGGCATTTTGGGAACTGGGGAAGGGGAGGTTGGGGATTGGGGGAGGGAGCGTGGGGGGGGGCGTGTGCATATGACTGAGTGGGTGAGTGTGCGTGTGTATGTGTGAGTGTGGATAGTGGGGGGCTACAACCTAGACACAAAGGGAGTCCCAGGAGCAACTAGGGATGACGATGACGTGAATGTTTTGGCCCAGGGGTCTGGCCACCACTACCACTATATATATATATATTATATATACGTATAACAATATATAACTATGCATACATAACTGTTTCAAACTCTTTGAAGGTAAATAAACAGAGTTATCGGGACAGACGGGACCAGGCTGTCAGCACCTCGCTGACCCGGCACACACATGCCCCTGTTGTGCGCGGACCCTCATTGGTCCAACAACAGATGACCACATCCAGCACAACGCAACAGGAAGTGATTCCTTGAGTACTTACGATATAGCAGTTTTTGCAGCCAAGTAAATCCAATTTCAACCTCATTATCTCATATACACACAAACACACACACACACACACACACACACACACACACACACACACACACACACACACCTGCTTACCAAACACAGCCTTCATTGAACAGAATCACAAACTTCGACAAAACAAAAGCAGAGGAAAGCAGAGGCAATGTAACAAGAAACAAAATAGAAAGGGTTTTGGTAAAGGACTTCATTGACTCAGAGGGGCAGATCTGTGCTAATAGTTGAGACGTTTTGTGTTTTTTTCCAATTTGTAATTCAGTTCAGAGTTCGTTTTTTTATCTCTTTTAATATTTCTCAAAAAGAAGTGGCAGTACGTTGACAGAAATGTGTTAACATCAGCGGTGACTCACCTCCCTGAAAACATCAATGTACAACCTAATTACCTCCTGGGGATAAAATGAAATGACATTGTCTCGGTTTCATTGGAACTGGAAAAACTGGGGGTTTCAGTCAATTCATTTCACAGAGACAGTTACCTAACGGACGAAACCATAGCGTAACTTGATGAGCACCAAGTCAATGTTCCCCGACCACACAACTCTGTGTTATGTTAACTTAACAGTGTTACAGAAAAACACAGAAAAACACTAAAACAAACAGCGCCTCCCAAACAGCCCCTCCCAACCCACATTGGACACAAGGAGCCCGCTCTTAAGCTCCCAGGGCCAGAGTATGTTCTGCCGCTGTAGGGCTGGAACCATCAACCCTCCAGAGGGGCGTCGCGACGAACACGACTACAGGAAAACAAAACATTAGTGGTGCGTCTAAAGTCCCGCTGAAATTAATTAAGGGAGCACCACTAGCTCAGACACGCGCAGACAACATACCTAAGAGGTCTGGGAGGAAATATGGCCTTTCTTTGGTCTGCTTGGCACAGATCCAATCCCCTACCTGGTCCGTACAACTGGGTCTATACCAAGGGGTCTAGCTAGCGCCCCACGGTCCTCCTTACCGGAGTCAACTAATTAATAACTAAATAAAGAAAGTAACTGATTCCAAATCAACAACACCTCAACAACAAGCCAAACATAAAGAAATACAAAGCCTGAATAAACAACAAAGAGCTTAACATGAGATTGGATTGGCTGTCTGGCTGGAGACTGCAGGGTAAATATTGGCTGAGCCCAGTGTGTGTGTGTGCACAAGCGTGCTGACTGACTGACTGACGGTGTGTGTGTGTGTGTGTGTGTGTGTGTGTGTGTGTGTGTGTGTGTGTTCATGCACGTGTGTGTATTGACTCCTAGGTGTGTACGAGCATGAATTTGGGACGGGTCTACTGCATGCGGTTTAAGCCAGTAAAAAAAAACAGAGACAGTACAAGTAGATGTGTGTGTGTGGGGGGGGGCATGACAGATGACCCTGCTACCACCTACACACTAACACTACTCATACTCTGTATTATTTACAGCTCACACTGTTTACAACACACACATAACCAGAAGTTCCCCTAGCCTTATCCAGGAAGTGAAGACAAAATGTAAATGTGATGAGCCATAAGAATCCCCTTTCAGGAAGGTAACTTTTTAACCATTTAGTTGCTTCCTTAACACACCATGTTCTGCTGGCAAGTCTCTTGAAGCATATTTTCATTACAGCCTTTTTGTCAAGGTTAGCATGGCTTTGCATGGCGAGCTTAGCCATGCTACTGACTCCGCGGTGGTTAGAGGTTTCCTGTGTTATATTGGACCTGCCTTTCCTTTCAGCACAACTTTATTGCTCTCGTTATAATTTCCATGGGCTCATTTGGTGAGCTGAACTTTAGTTTGTGACAAAAGCTCTGAACTTCCACTTCAAGAGTCTCCAGAACTGGACCAGTTCAGTTGGGTGGAAATAAAACAGGCCGGCCAGCGACTTTTGAGAGAGAAAAAATCGAACAGAAAAGGAAAAACTCTTTCTTTCCATCTGCATTCAATATTATTCAACGCAAATTAGTATGTGTATGACAAGTTAAAACACAAGCACTGGGCCAAGGAAAGTATCCACTCACACACCACAGAACAACATTATTATCTGAAACTTTTTGGCATCGCCGGCCTCTCAAGGGGGTCCATGGTTAACTGAGAAACGTTCAAGTAGGTAAACATTTATTGCAAAAGTAAAACAGAGTTTACACTCATAAAACACATCCTGATTTAAAAATATCCTTTCATTCACATACACAGGCTTATGCTCTGACTATAGCACATTTATTTCACTTCTATGTATTCTCTGTCTTGGGATGGTCAATAAATGAGAATTTGCGAGTATATTTTTTATATAGTATATTTGCGAGATAGTGTGTTTCATATCGTATAGAATTTCCTGGCTGACTTACAATGATTCCACTGAACACATATGGTGGAACACCAGTGGACCACACACACGCACGCACGCACGCATGCACACGCACACACACACACACACACACACACACACACACACACACACACACACACACACACATACTTCTTGGTTACAATGTGGCGTCAGTACATCCATACACTTCTGCCAAATCTGAATCTAATATCCTGCCTCCAACTCACGTTGCTCAGGCGAGGCTTAGGCGGCCCCAATGGAAATTACACATCATTGTAACTCGGCCTCTCCGTCATTCTTTGTTTCTGTCTGACCGGCTGCAAATGTGACTTTTAATGTCTACATCTCTGTGTGTCTGTGTGTTGGTCAATAGGTCTGCCTGCCTGACTGGGAATAGTCTCTCTCTTTAGATCTAACTTATCTGCCTGTGCTCATCTGACTCTGCCATGTCTGTGTGATTCCGTCTGCGCGGCGGACGTCTGGCCATAAAATAACATCTGCAACGAATCCGGCGACAGGCAGCATTACAGCATAGCTGATAATGATAGTTCTCCGTGAGCTGCTTAGAAGGCAGACAGACATAACATACCATTCCAGCATTTCCTGTCTGCACTCCTAGGCAAACTATTTAACCCTCTGTGGGTCAGCCTACAGTAGGCTGTGCACGGCCAAGCACTGCGGGGCTGTGGAAAATACGTCCTAAGAAAACTTCTCACACGTAACAAAAGTAACCAGAAATATAAGATAGATTAAAAGATTACAAATATCTAGCAAAACATTGAACTTGACCGGAACCAAACAATCACGACTAACGTACTCGGTGTAAAGTACGATCCTAAAGAAATACTTGGAAGTATTCCCGGTAATCTTCTTGATGTAATTATGAAGTATATGGAAAAAGCAGACACTAAACGTAACGGTGCCGGTGCATTTATTACACGGTTACACCCAGCGTCCTATTGAGCTGCTGTCAAAATAAGGTGAAAGCATATCCGTAAATACAGAGGGGAACGCGGGACTCACATATCTCCATTCCCTGGGGCTGGGAAGCGGTGCAGTTGCAAGAGCAGGTGACATTGAAGTTGTTGGGGCTGCCAGGGACCGTTAGGTTTTGCATGGGGCAAAATGGGACACCGCTCCGGGGAGAGAGCCGCCGCCACTGTCGGGCCGACAGTGAAAAAAAGTTCCTGGTGGCGGCGGCAGAATCTGCTGCTACAAGAAAATCCCGAACACAGCACTCGACACTTCGCCTACGATCAAGCCATGTCCCCCCCCCGCCGCCTCGGCCGGCTCGGGGAATACGATCAGGTGTGAGAAATGGTTTTCTTTTCGCCGGGATTGCCGTTTCCTCGTACTAACGCATTGTACGGTTTCCGTCGCCTTCTCCGTTCCGCTGAGAAACAGTTCTCCGTCACTCCGTGCGGACGAGGGCTCGCTAGACGCCAACTGCAGACTGAAGCCCGCCCCCCCCCCCCCCCCCCCCCCCCCAAAAGGCAGCGACTCCGCTCCAATCAAACGTTGCCGGAGGAGGGAGAGAGAGAGAGAGAGAGAGAGAGAGAGAGAGAGAGAGAGAGAGAGAGGCAGAGAGAGAGAGAGAGAGCGAGAGAGAGAGAGAGAGAGAGAGAGAGAGAGAGAGAGAGAGAGAGAGAGAGAGACAAGGAGAAAGAGAGCCGTGTGTGTGTGCGTGCGCGTGTGTGTGAGAGCTAGCAGACGGCCGGGATGGAAGTTGACAATGGCTGTGGGAGAGGGAGAAGGAGGGAGGGAGGGACACGAGTGGTCGGGTGTGTGTTATTTGGGAGGGTGCGCAAAAATCGGCTCGGGTTTCACTGGCTCGGTACAATTGCCAGCCACGACCAATCGAGACGGCGCTTTGAAGGGGCTAACCTTGATGTGACCCCCGCACTGGTCTTGAGATTCAGGAGCACATGTGCAGGGAATACACCCTCGACCCCCCCTCCCCCCCATACACACACACCCTCCTACCCACACAGATACACACACACCACCACCACCCCAGCCGTCTGCAATCTATAAATACACATAGCCGTTAACATTTGACTATCCAGTTAAGCTTAGTGACGTTATCCGTGTTATTAAAAAGTAAAAGTTAAATCATTGCACACTTTGGACAATTTTAATACCAAACAATGCATAGCCAAAAAATTGAATTAATACATTTCCAGACCTTCAAAAAGCCAACTATTCTTTTAGAAGAAGGTTGGTGACCCTGGCAACGTTTAAACGGCCCACAGCTGTCATAACTCTATTGGAGCAACAAATTGCAGGCCTGCCGCCGTCTGTCACCTGAAGTGGCGATATCAATTGAGACATCCAAGAACAATTTTTTCCCAAGATGTGAGGTCACTCCCAGGTCCCCAAACAGACACATTCACGCACTCACACACAAAGCAACACACAGACACATGCACACGCACACACAGACAAACACATTTACACACAAACACGCGCGCACACACATACATGCTCACAGACACAAACATACACGCACACACACACACACA
>NC_136934.1:38266001-38271001 GCF_949987615.1 Pollachius pollachius
CACATTGGCGCGCGACCTAGCGTGCTAGGTGGCGCTGCTGGCAGATGGGCAGTTCCGTCAAACATGTTGCATCGGGCCGCGATCCACAACCCTCTCCTCACTCAACCCCTCTGACACGCACACGTACACATGCACACACACACAAACACATACAGACACAAACACACACACACACACACACACACACAGGCAAACATATCCAGACACATGCAAACGCACATGCACACACACACATACGCATGCAAACACACACACAGGCAAACATATCCAGTCTGCTGCTAGCACTGTGGCCGGGGTCACACACTCTGTGACCCCCGGACCCCTGCAGCTATATTAACAGCAACCCAACGCTGCTAGCCAGGACTAACAGCCTGCTAGCTGAGCTGAGGTGAAAGTTTCTCATGTTCAACATCATCCTCCCGCCTCCCCCCGCCATCACAGGACTGCGGTGTCCATCCAGGTGGCGGGGCCTTCAGCAGCACCTGTGCCGGGAGATGGATGGTGTTTGAACATTTGTGTGTTTGTGTGTGTGTGGTGGAGGGGGGTGTCGTGGGGCGGGGCAGGTGAGATGATAGAGTCATGAGCGTCGGCAGGATTCCACCAAGTCCCATACACCTCCAGCCAAAACCTAAACAACCCCCCCCCCCCCCCCCTCCCACGCTTCCCCTCTCCCCCTCCCAACAAGCAGGAGAGAAAACGGGGCCAGGAGGAGGTTCCCCCCCCCCACCCCCCTCTCTACATCCCATCAACAGCTTGTAACCATGGCGCTGGCTTGCTGAGGTGCTAAAACCTGGAGATGGGAGCCGCGGTGCAACAGCCGCACAGGGGCTGGGGTGGCAGCTTTAGATAAACGGACGCCCCGTCTTAATTATCCAAGTGCGCTACAGAAAGTGTTATAGACTAGAGTATTCATGATGTGTCATGATGTCGGGAAACAATGGGCAGGGATGGTCTCTGATTTTTTATAAACAAAACAGCCCCCCATGTGTTCCATCTCACACAGGCCCATCCCTAGTGCTACACATATCGAGTTCTCTGTGTGTGGCTGCAGGGCCTTCTGTCTGCTAAAAGGAATTCAGGCATTTGACGTAATACATCATTGACGTTGCCTGCCCATTCGTCATCCAGGAACCTACATGCATGTGTGCCTATGGGGCCAACGGTGTCTACTTTTCTGTACTTGTGATTGAACATGTGAGGTGTAAATAATACAGGTTACATTCTTTGCTTTGATGTCACGCATCTTCGCGATAACTATCTAATAGCCGAGTGTGTGTGTTTGTGTGTGTGTTTGAGTGTGTGCAAATGTGCCAAAAGGGCACATCTACACACACGCTATTAGAATTTGGACTTGTACAATAGCAAAGGGATAGAAGGTGCTTTTGTATCATTTCACGTTGAATGAGCACAGACACATAAGTGCACACCTGCAAAGGAGTGCAATGCCAGTCATACACACACACGCAGGAGGGGGTGTGTGTGTGTGTGTGCATGTGGATGCGTGTGTGTATGTCTGTGTATGTGTGTGTGTGAGTTTTATGGGAGTGTGTATGTTCTGTAACCACATTAATTACATGAGCAGTGGGGGCCGGCCTCCCTGCCAGGGCCAGCGTGGACCCTGGGATATTTAATAAACCTGTCACCAGCAGGTGGACCTGCCTCCAACCCCTAATAAGACCCACACACACCCCACTCAGAGAGAGAGAGAGAGAGAGAGAGAGCGAGAGAGAGACAGAGAGAGAGAGAGAGAGAGAGAGAGAGTAAGAGAGAGGGAGAGAGAGAGAGAGAGAAAAAGAGAGTGAGAGAGCCTCGGGTCACGGTCACCAGCTGATAAATCACTACAAGTACCGGGTCACCTACCGTTAACACCTGATACTTGACACAGAACAACTGCTGACTTGTTGACAACGACCACGACCAGAACCTCTGATCGCTCCCCCTCACCTTGACCGGGATACGGGAGGTAAAGTTGGGGGCTTCCTTAGTCTACTAACCCCTTTTCTGGGTCAAAAAATGGTGAAGCAGAGATTGGTTACGGTTTGAACGGAAAAGGCTGGTTGTTAAATACAGAATGTTTGTTTTTAAGCAGCATTAATTGTGTTCTAACCACTAGGGGACGGAAAAGGTCAGGTTTATCATTATAACAAAGTCAGAAAACAATTCTGCTTTATTCTAAAAACCAAGGGAGGTAACAAGATACCATGCTATGACGGGGATAACACAATTAAGATGCGGTGAATTCTCAGTAGCAACCACTCATAAAAAGGACTTGAGAAAATGTAAATGTTGGTTTAAGTTCAAGACTCAAGGAGTGCATGGAGTTGGGTTGAATCATGAAGGAGGCAGAAAGGAACACATCACAGGATAGAATTTATGAGAGGCAATGTGGTTTAATTTGTACAAAGGCAGAAGTACGGGAGAAGTCAGTCTGAGATTGTCTGCCATTCTGTGGCCTACAGCTGGAAATCTAGACGACAGAAAACAAAACAAGCCAATAAGTGGCAATAAGCCTCTAGAGAAGTGAAATCATGGCAGATATGATATTCTACTTGCTCAATAAATGATAAGCAGTGTGTGTGTGTGTGTGTGTGTGTGCATGTGTGTGTGTGTGTGCGAAATGTTAACCAGCTTTTCTATGTAACACATTGTATATCTCGCAAAGAGTGAGTCCTAATGCGGGTTATAGTTTAAGTAAGATCTGTATAAATGCTTGTGTGTGTGTGTGTATGTGTGTGTGTGCATAAACGTGCGTGTGTGTGCGGGTCTACATGTGTGTGTGTTCTTCAGGACGCGCGTTAAGGGAGATGATAGGATTAGATTAGATTAGTGTGCCTGTAGTAACAGGGCCAGTAGAGTACTGGGAGCTGAACGGCTGCAATATGGGGATTAAGGTAGCAGGCTAGACTCCCCATGTCAGCTTCCAGGCAACACACACACACACACACACATGCTCACACACACACACACACTCACTCACTCACTCACTCACTCACTCACTCACTCACACACACACACACACACACACACACACACACACACACACACACACACACACACACACACACACACGCATGCACTCAGGCACACACACACATGCTTGTGATGAACAAGTCAGCACATCTATCGTCTTACCTGTAGAGCACAGACATGCAGTCACAGGTACCGAGATTTTTTTATCACATAAAAGACACACTATTGAAGCAGACAAACACACACACACACACACACACGGACACACACACACAAACCCCAACAAGCTTATGTCTCTGCTGAGACACACTTCTTACCCTTTATGCAGGTTTACACACGAACAAATACAGAACCTTTACCCACCTACCTATAGACACACGTGCAGACATGTGTACACACAGGTGGACACACACGCACAGACACACACACACAAACAGACAGACACACACACACACAAACACGCACACATTCTGACATAGGCAAACCACAAACAGATATGCCACCCACAAAACCGCACCCCCCTCCTACACACACACACACACACACGTATACACAAACACACACACAAAAACTCCCGCTGCAATACACACTATACTCTATATCCACCAACGGGAAAAGCACGTACCTATTCACACTCACACTAACACACACCTCCACAGGCTGACAGCGAGAGGCCCGTGGCCCACCCAGAGGTACATACAGCCGTCCTGTCTACTCAACACTGTTTTCTCTTCACTCAACCTAGCGGCCCCCGTTTGTCATGCAAATGTAGCCCTTGCTTGCCTCCCTTTGTTGCTTTGACGGATTAGCGCGCGTGAACCCGCAAGTATTCCCCATCCGTGCGTGTCAGTGTGTGCGTGTGTTCGCCGTTGGCGCGGGTGTGAGTGTGTGTGTGGGGCGTCCACAGGGCGGTGCGTTCCTCCATTCATCTTCCGAGCGAAAGCCCTCAGGAGACGTCAGGGGACGTGGACGCGGGCAGTACATCTCTGCCGCTCTCTATCGCTGCTACCATCTATTGGTTTACAAGGCCCGTTTGTCAACGTCTGCCTCTCTCTCTCTCTCTCTCTCTCTCTCTCTCTAGCTCTCTCTCTCTCCCTCTCTCTCTCTCTCTCCCTCTGTATATATATAAATCTTCTTCTGGCTCAACCCTTCCAGGGGTCGGGTCGTGGCACGCACTCCCTGCCGCCGCTGTCCACTCTCATGAGGGCCCCCCGTCCCCCTCCTGTTTCCTGTGAGTCTCGCTCTCTGCCGCTCTCTCACCTTTCCATTCCTCTTTGCTCCTCTGTAATTCGCGTCCAGAGACCGGAGCCTTACCGGCGGCCTGGTCAGACGCTTGGCATCCAGTATGTCCACAGATCAGCGCCCCAAAACACAAACAGCCCGGATCCAGCCCCCCAGCACCACTAAGACCTGAAGCACTGACTGCGGTTAATGAGCAGCAGTCAAAGGGCAGGATAGAGCTGCCCCAGCACACACCACGAGTAGGCACACAAAGTGGTGGGCCTGTTTGAGGAGCAGAACCCCGGGGAGCCGAGTGACTCATGGCTGGCCCGGGACCTCCGAACCTGGGACGTGAAGCGGGCAGGAGAGGGACACAAGGGGTGTGGGTCCTCTCTCACCACGCCTCCCTTGGGTTAAAGGGTTGATGGTCTGGGCTAACGCCCTCTAGCCCCCCCCCCTCCCCCCCCACGCCTGTTCTGCTCTGATATCGCAGAGGAAGAGCTTTCGTATTGTAGTGAGATATATGGAGATGTATTCATCATTATAAGGAGATACAGTTATTTGCAATTAGTTAAAAAAAAAATCTTTTTTGAGAATGATTCAATTCATCTGTCTGCTGAGTATTAAAAGGCTGGGGTGTGTGTGTGGTTGTGTGTGTGTGTGTGCGTGTGTGTGTGTGTCAATTTGGAGGTGGGTAAATGTGTGTGTGTGAGTGTATAAATGTGGCATTTGTGTGTGTCTGGGACCGTGTGTCTCCAGACAAGACCTCAACATTGAGTCCTCACTGAACCATCCTGAACCTCTTGGCC
>NC_136934.1:38273501-38283501 GCF_949987615.1 Pollachius pollachius
CACTGTCAACCCCTGCAGCATAAATTACCCTCATAATGTTGTGAACTGCTAAGACGTCCACTTGTGGGTCACCAAAGCTCACCCAAAGTATTTTCCACACTCAATTCCCCAGCCAGAAAAATCAAATGAAACAAACTGAATTTGAAGTGAAATCTCCCGGTTACGAGAGCTGCCTGACAATAAAGCCATGCTTGGTTCACCTGAATGGTAGCTAATATTAATTTGCCGTGTGCAGGAAATCAGCGCTAATTCCATGGTTGTTTCTCCTCATTTTAGTAAGCTGCTGCTTTGAGAGAATAAGAGAGACTGTTGAGGTCTCTGGGCTCACTATTGACCACTGCCTGTTTTCATCTGCCCTGCCTGGCACTGCCGGCCGGTTCCCATGGCAACCACTGGGGCACTTCCTCCTGAGTTGGCTGTCTGACTGGCTGGCTGTCTCCCTACTGGCCGCCTTTCTCACCATCACTCTCTCTCTCTCTGTCGCTCCCTTTCTGTCTCTCTCTGCTGGTCACAACTCTTATTTATTCCCTTTCTCACTCTCTGAGAACCTGATGGTTCTGTCTGAAAAATCGTAATCTCTCTCTCTCTTTCTGTCTATCTCTCTCTCTCTTACTTCGTCTTGCCATTTCTGTGTGAAAACTCTCTATTTATCAATGGGCCCTTCTGCGTCTCTCCGTCACTTATCGTAGCATCTCCCCTGCCTCCATACCCCTATCTCTCTCTCTCTCTCTCTCTTCCTATCGCTCTTTATCTCCTGCCTCCCTCTCTCTCTCTCTCTCTTCCTATCGCTCTTTATCTCCTGCCTCCCTCTCTTTCTCTCTCTCTCTTCCTACCGCTCTTTATCTCTTCCCTCTCTCTCTCTCTCTCTCCATCTCTCTCGCTCTATATTTCCTGCCTCTCCTCTGATTTAGCAGCTGCACCCCCGCTGTCGTTCACTGCCTGCGCACTTCCTCCGCATTCTGTCCCCTTCCAATGTGTGTGTGTCTGTGTGTGTGTCTCTCTCTCTCTCCCTCTCTCTCTCTCTCTCTATGTCTCTCTGTCTCTCTCTTGCTCTCTCTCTGTCTCTCGCGCTCTCTTTCTCTTTCCATTTCTAAACCCTTCCTCCTCTTGTGTTCCACTTCAGTTTAATTTGCAACAAAGCAGGACTGCATTTAGAAACGGAACAGACAGAGAGGGAGAGACGGGCAGAGGACAGGAGCAAGAAGGAAGGCAGGGAGCTGTCTTTCCTTCTATAATTTATTCTTTGTCCTTTCTCCCTCCATATCATATTCCTCCATTTACTCCAAACCAATGGCCATTTCCTTTCATTTCAGCAGCAGCACTTGAGGCAAATAACCTATTCTGGTGCTCCGCAATCTTCCCAGATATGCATTTTGTTGAGGTTGAATAATGGACTATTATTGTGGAAAGACAGGCAATCAGTTCCTTGTCTCTGACATGCCAGTCGCAATATGTCTGCCATCCAATTATCCACCTGGTTAAATGGTCAATAAACAGCCGCTGGCTCATCTTATTCAATGAGCTCTAACTGGAGCTGGAATCTGATGGGAAGCAATTGATCGAGTTCGGAAAGGGGTGAAGTGTCTCAGGAACCCAACCCATAGGTTAATGGTAAAATAATAATGTAAATAGTGATTCTCTAACCTGTTGCCTCTTAAAGTGCTTTACAAACAGGGCCTCACATTCAACCATTCATACACACATTCACATACCCATTCATACATCCATTCAGACACACATTCATAGACCCGTTCTCCATAGACCGAAGGCGATGGAGGCCACGCTGGGGTTGGGGTCGAAAATCTCTACCTGCTGAGTCACGGCGACTCAAGACGTTAACTAAACATATCAGCATAAAGTCATGGCTTGGTCGGGACGCAGATTATGAAACATATGTCTAATCTTAGTTGATCCTGATGAACAGGTAAAGATGTGTGTGCCATTTCACACATGTGTTTCTAATGGCTAATAAAAAAGGGAGGAAGTGGGAAGGAGAATGACAATAAAACAGTGAGACGTAAGAGTCAAAGTGGAGCATGAAATGGGAGCCAAGCACATTTGAGGAGCAGGAGGAAGAGGAGGAGGAGGAGGGGAGAGGCTGTGATGGTGGAGGCGGGCAAGACTTCCTGGTTCCGCTCTGAGGATGTGTCTGTCTGTATGTGACTCTGTTTTGTGTGTGTTTGTGTCTCTCCGTTTTGTATGTTTTGTGTGTGTTTGTGTGTGTGTATTTGTGTGTGTGTGTGTGTGTGTGTGTGTGTATGTGTGTGTGTGTACGTGTGAGTGAAAGAGAGAGGGAGAGGTCTGCATTATGCTACCAGCTGCTTTCACCCGTGCTACAGTCAGTTGTCAAGAATTACTTGCATCTCTTTTTGTGTGATTGTGTGTGTGTATGTGAGTGTGTATTATTATGTGTGTTTGTGTGTACATATTACTCAATCACAGGAGATATTTAGCCTTCAGTGTGACGAAGCCTCCTCTCATTGGCCAAGCCAGACGCCTCGCTAAAAGACATGCTGGCAGGAAGCGGGACCGCTGAGCTCAAACCCAAACACTGCTTAAGGGCTGCTGCCTATAGGGATCGACCCCTGCTCAAGGGCACTCTAGACAGGCACTGTGTGTGTGTGAGAGAGAGAGAGAGAGAGAGAGAGAGAGAGAGAGAGAGAGAGAGAGAGAGAGAGTGTGAGTATGGTATTCTGAGTCTGGTATATGTGTGTATATCTGTGTATGTAGGAATTTGTGTTTCAGGTGTGTGTGTGTGTGTGTGTGTGTGTGTGTGTGTGTGTGTGTGTGTGTGTGTGTGTGTGTGTGTGTGTGTGTGTGCGTCTGCCAGACTATACTTTGCCCTTCAGCACAATATCTCAGCTCAGTAACTTTCCTTTCTCATCTGCACTGTCACAGAGTCACACACAGACACCCACACACCCACACACACACACGAACACAAACATAGCACATACTTGAGACAACAGAATGACACACATAAAAACATAAAACAGAATGCACAGCTGTCCCTCAGATACACAAATATTACACGGTCAAACACACAAACACAATCACACACACAGAAACACACATACAAACAGTCACACAGACACGCACCCACACCCACCCACCCCTGGCTAACATCTGGACCATAAAGAGAAGATGACGGCGTCCCACAGTCCGTAATAATCAGTCTGTCGCCGTGGAAAACGGCACGCCCTGGCCTGCCTCCGCCTGTCACAGAGGTGTGACACATGGCAGGGCTCTGGTAGGCAGCACTCAGATAAACAAACAAACAAAGTGCCTGAAAACCAACATAGCCACCATGAAACTTACACAACCCCCCCCCCCCCCCCCCCCCCCCGTTTTGCTGACGCGGTGGGTTGAACACTCTATCATACTCTAGACAGAGCCTGGGGCCCCCGCTGCACTGACAATTTACCTCTGATTATTTTTGTTATTGCTAATAATGGTGAAGGATAGCATCATGGAGAGAAAGAGTAATTAGGTTTTTTTAATTTATAATTGCTATTACAATGACCATATTTGGCAGCCAAACTCCATTATGAATATATTTTTGGGCAATTTAGTCCTTATGACCACAAGAAGGGTAAAAAATGACCGTATGTCTCTGTTTCCTGAACAAACTTGTAGCTTCGCTCGCTATGCTTCTACTCTGGGAAACCTGAGTAGAAGCAGGTTGTTTTGTCTGGATGTTCATTGCTTCCATAACACATGGCAAGAAAACTAAATATACCCCAGGTTGCTGGAGAGCAGAAACCTATGTGTGGTAGCCACGGAGTGTAGCCTAGTTAGTTAGCTCGCAGCAACAGAAAGTAGCTTCAGATGGGTCGCTGTGGTTGTGTGTGGTGCAGCACACACACAACCAATGCTTGGTCCCACTACTTAAGGAGGAAG
Source organism: Pollachius pollachius (assembly GCF_949987615.1). Lineage (NCBI taxonomy): Eukaryota > Metazoa > Chordata > Actinopteri > Gadiformes > Gadidae > Pollachius > Pollachius pollachius. The sequence goes on from NC_136934.1 coordinate 38,277,402, forward strand.
TTGTGAACTTGCAAAAAGACGAAAGGTTTCAACTTCAGACAACCAAACAGGATGTGGGGGTTGTGGAGGAGGTGTCTGATTGTCTGTTTGTCTGACGGTCTGTCGGGAAGCCAATCCTAACATTCTACAAATAAAAGCTGAGGAGCAGCCGAGACACGGTGCAGTCAATAACTGAAAACATAACAGGGTAGCCCTCCCCCAGCGTGTGTGTATCGGCGCACGTGTGTGTGTGTGTGTGTGGTGTGTGTGTGTGTGTGTGTGCGTGTGTGTGTGTGTGTGTGTGTGTGTGTGTGTGCGTGTCTGTGTGTGAGTGTGTGTGTGTGTGTGTGTGTGTGTGCGTGTCTGTGTGTGTGTGCGTGTGTGTGTGTGTGCATGTCTGTGAATGTGTTTAATAGTGCTTGGGTGCAGATGCAGGTGAAAGAGAGGGCAGGAGGGAGACTGACAGCAGTCCTGACAGCAGTCTTGTTTATGCACACACGCATACATGCACAGACACACACACATACACTCGCAGACACACACACACTCACAGACACACACACAAACACAGAGAGCGAGACACTGAGTAAATATTGAATATTTTCAGACAGTTGGGTCTCAAAAGGTGAAGCAATCTGAACATGAAAAATTCAGCATGCTTAGCCTGCTCCATCTAGTATGATGGATAGCCTGACCGTGTGTGCGTGTGTTTGCGTGCCTGTGCATGTGCGGGTGCGTGTGTGTGTGTCTGTGTTTGTGCAATAGTAGTGTGTCTGTTTGTGTGTGTGTGTGTGTGTGTGTGTGTGTGTGTGAGTGTGGGTGTGTGCGTGTATGCGTATATGTAAGTGTGTGCCCGCTGGGAGTGTGTGTGGGTGGATGTGTGTATGTGTTTAAGATAGTGAATATGTGCTTTGATGGATGGTCATACACTCTCACTGAACAAGAGGTGGGAAGCCTCTACACCTCAACGTCTATTTCCTTATGAACCTGTCTGTCTGCCACACACAATTTGATTCACACACACACACACACACACACACACACGCACAAATACACTACTATGCAATCCCTTAAGAAACACACACAAACACACACACATGCACACTTTAGTCAATCTCTTCCGACCAATCAAACTCATACACACACACAAAACACAAATCTCTGCATAAGCATTTTTGGTGTCTGTTCTTGTCTGTGTGTGTTCTGCGGTGTGTTAAGATCCAATCGTTTCTGAATAAGCTTAATTGCAGGTGCAGCATATATCCTGCATGTGAAAAATGAGGAGCACAAACACACACAAACACACCACACACACACATACACAGACACACACACCTAGGATCCCATTTCAGACGGAAACACGTTTGAAAAGCACCTCACGATGACAATAAACCCCTCCACAATCGATTCATAACAGCAGCAATCACACAGCAGGGACAGCGAGCGAGAGAGCGAGAGAGAGAGAGAGCGGGGGGGGCGAGAGCGAAAGCAAGAGCGAGAACTCCAATTGCAAACAGTTGTGTATAAAGGGTAGATGAAGAAAGCTTTTCAAAAACTAAAATATGTTGAAAAACAGGTGTATTTTCTTTCAGGAGAATATCGAGAGTGAAAAAACCCAAAAGGTACCTAAACCAACTGACAGTTTGAAGCTAGCATTGGTTGCTATGGAGCCCATGAAACAAACAGCAGAATTCAGAGAAGTTAAGAATCAACTGATAACAGAGTGTACACACTATGAAGAAACACAAAGAAAAAACTTGAAGAAAACAAGCAGTGTTTATATTCAGATCTGTCACACATGGTCAGCACAGAGTGAAATTTTCCACTCAACTCATAGAGTTATGGAAGATGAATATGTTGCAACAACTAGCACACCTTGAGGGAGGGAATAGGGCGCGGTGGAAGGGTGATCACTATCAGGATGACAATTGTGATGTTGAAAAAGCCCTTGCTCACCTTGAGCTACTTTAAAACCAAAATAGGGGGATCACACATCCAACCATATTTCCAACCATATATTCAGGGGAATGAGACCAGCCTCCAATCAGTCCAGGAGATGTTGCCCCAACTGAGAACAGAGGTGGACATGAACAGATCAAGCTCATAGACCTCTGCTGTCCCAGGTATCCCGCCTACACAGAATAATCCCAGTATGAGAACAAAGAACACCCGAATAAGAGAGGTCGGAGACAATTTATATAACATCCCTATCGAGAGACATGCTAAGAGAGAGCTTTGCTTCAATAGAGACGGAGGCTGAAGGATTCAGACAGCTAACACTGACCAGATTGCCTGAGACAAACACTCAGCAGCTGAAAGAAGACATCAAGCAGAGGAAGAAAGTTCACTTAAGGAGAGTTGATGAGCTCAAGCAGGTTACATATTTCATACAGGAGGAAAACAAAGCCCTCAGGGTCCAGAAGGACAAAATAAAAGAAGAATCAGAAGGCAGGGAATAAAGCTTTGTGAGGCGGTTCAAACTGATAAGGAACAAGGCAAGGAAGGTCTCCAGCCTGTCTCTCCACAGATCTAGACTTATAGAGAGCCTTCTGTACCTGATCAACCGGATAGCCCCTTACCTCCTCTGCCTGACAGACCCTACCCCCACTAGACCACCATGGAACACTTAGGCTGACAACAACACTCAATCTACACCACCAACGCCAGTAAGGCCCCAGCAACAGGTAGTGGATACTGATGGACTCAAAGGAAAAGTATTTGGAATCTTAGGCAAACATGTTGGGTCGAAGCTCTGTAGGAACGCTCACCATGACTAAGAACTGCCGAAGCTCCTATTACAGAAGCTACATGAAATCAAAATGGAGGTAGTGTGATCTGCTCCAACCTTCCCAACCTCCACCCGGCACAACACACCAACATAGAAACATATTTCCCTAAAATGTGGAATAGTGGGTTGATAACATCAATATTCAATATGAACAAATGTGATGCCAAAAACTACAAAGGAATCTGTGTCACTAGCACCTGATGCTCAGAAGTATCACCAACATCCGAATGGTAGGATTCTTCCTGGAACATAATGTCCTCCATGCAACTCATATGAATGCCAACACATCACACATCCAACCATATTTCCAACATTACCAATCATATAAAAGCCAGAGAACATGGGCTTTAATTAAAACAATGTATAATAATAATATGAATAAATGTACTATTAAAATTGGCCAGAAGCCACAATCTATTTAAAACAGTGCCGTGGTGAGAGAGTGAGATAGGGCTGTATTTTGAGCCTGACACTATAGATCCAAATCCCTGCTTTTACCCTGGCAGACACAGAGGTCAGATGCTAAATCTTTGCTGCTGAACTTTTTCCTGCTCTCTCCCTAAAAGAGGGTGTTCAACCGAAGCTAGACGCCCTGTTTGAGTTCAGTCAGACACGGGCCCTGACATTGAACTTGGGAAAGACCCAGATTTTAACCTTTCAGAATTGAACGAATCCTAAGCATAAATAAATACTATAAATTCACACTAGGAAATACAGAAACACACAATGAAGTAAACATATTTGGGTTTTACGATGACCCCACTGGACATTTTGGCATGGTTGTAAAGTGCAGGTCCATCATCTAACCAGGCCTTTACATGAGTGAGTGTGGGTCCATCATCTAAACAGTATTTTTCCAAATGAGCAAAGAAACCAATAGGAACCCTGCATGCATATTTGCAGGAGTTCACAGGATCACAGCCTACACTAGAACTTGGCCGATATCTGATGATCAAACGATATTCAAATACAAGCCATCAAACTTTAAAACATCTCCAATCTAGCAGCCCCCACTCCCATCAATATAAAGCCCTGCAGAGCCCCAACCAGAACCATGCTAAGAATCCCCTCTGCCAGCTGAAGGTGTCGCCCTGCCCAGCACGTTATCACCGAACAAAAATAAAATGACAACAAACTCCCAGGTCAATTAGAATTCTGTGTGAGCCCAAATCAAGACTAGACAAAGGCCAAATATCTGTTCACGGTGACCGATTGAAAGCTGAGGAAATTCCTAATGATGTATAGGCTCAGTCGATGCAGCCTGAGCAGAGAGAGAGGCTGTCCCAGACAGACCTGGCGGCCCTGAGAAGCCAGGCTGCGTGCCTTCTGTCCCCAGGAGGAGGAGGCAGAAGCTTGCTTCCTCACGCAATGTAACGGATACGAAGCACTAAGAGATCACTCATATATTAAAAGAAATACTATATATATATATACAGAATTCTCTGCTCTAGGAAAGTGCCATATCCTAATGGTGAGTAGGACAGATGTGAAGCACTAGCTGCTATACATTGATTCTAATCATACCAGAAGAAATTCCAATGATTATATTATCATTCATATATTGTAACTATGAGTTATGGTTTTGCTAGGTTTGTCAAATGCTTTGGTAATAGAGTTTCATCATTCATGCCAATAAAGAAAATTGAATTGAATTGAACTGGGAAGGATGTAAATGTACGTTTTCCTATGCCAATAAAGTTATAGAGACAGAGTTAGAAAGAGACAGAGAGACAGATGGAGGCGGTGGGGGTACCCAGGTGAATCATCCTTTGTCTGGGCTGCGGACCATTTGTCTCTCATTGCAGAATTTAGGCTAAGAGTCTGCAATTTCTCCTTGAAACAAAGCGTCCGCTGTGTTAAGCTGAATACCAATGGGGACCTGAGGCGTCTGACACAGCCACAGTCTGAACAGACAGACACCAGGACACACACACACGGACAGGGAGAGCCAGTGAACACAAGAGATAGCAATAATTGGAATATGATATATGTGTGTGTGTGGGTGTGTGTGTGTGTGTGTGTGTGTGTGTGTGTGTGTGTGATCCCGCGTTGGTAAGATGTGTTCATGTGTGTGTGTTTGTGTGTGTGTCTGTGTTTGTGTGAAATGTTTGTGTGTGTGTGTGTGTGTGTACGTGTGTGTGTGTGAAATGTGTGTGTGTATGTGTGTGTGTGTGTGTGGGGGGGGAAGCCTAAGGATGTGTGGTCCGGCCCGGCCTTTGCCAGGCCACCCAGCAGCACCGTAATAACAACACGCCTGACCCTTTAAACCCCATACACACTCTGTAATCAGCCACCAGCCACGCTGGCTTAAGACACTTAGACACAGTCCAAACACAAACACACACACAAACAAACACACATGCACGCACACATACAAATACACACACCCACAGGCACATGCACCACACACAAACACACACACACACACACACACGGTGTCTCGCACTTCTGTGCACGCTGGCGCATGCGATGTCGCCCTGGTGCCCCCCCCCCCCCCCCCCCCCCCCTTCTGCCCACCATTCCGAGTAACAAAAGAGGTGGGGTAAAAAGTAGTGGTCTGGCCACCAGCTGCCTGTGAGGGCTCCAGATCTGATCCGCTTTACGAGATTCAATAAAAACATATGTGTCTGGCGTACGTCGATACTGATGCTAGCGGTCGGCCCTGTAGTGTCGAGCCACTGAGAGCCCAGGCTCAGAGATCTTCACAAATGGGACCTTCTGAATTCGTAACCTGTGGGGTACGAATCTCATCGGCTCCCCTCTCATCGATCAATTGACATCTGAGCTGATATTCAGGAACGGGTGTTGAACTGGACAAGAGGCAAGAGAGGAACTTGGCGGAGATATGGTCACTGGAAGATCTTCTGGGCACCAGACTAGTAGACACCCACCAGTACATCCAGACACTCAGCCTCCCACATACCCAGACATACACACACACACACACACACACACACACACACACACACACACACACACACACACATACACACACTCACGCACGCAAGCATTCACGCAACCCAAAAGAAAGACATCATGTCCCTCAGCCTCCACTGACTGGGAACGCTTTAGAAACCGAGGGGAGGGGGGGGGGGGGGGGGGGGGGAGTGAAAGAGAGAGAGAGATACAGAGAGAAAGATAGACGGAGGGACAGAGTGCAAGGACGGAGAAAAAGATAGATAGAGAGAGAGAGAGAGAGAGAGAGAGAGAGAGAGAGGGGGATGTTATAAAGGAAAAGAGATGAATGTAGAGAAGAAAGGTCAATCTTTTATGGAAAGAAAGGACAGAATGAGAGAAAGAATGAGAGAAAAAAATGAAAGAAAGAATGAAAGA
>NC_136934.1:38288501-38303501 GCF_949987615.1 Pollachius pollachius
CTACCCAAACCAAAACGCATCCTAAACAGGAAGTTGAAAGATTCAAAATGAAATCAGTGAAAATCAACTTTTGTATTCCAACTCTATGTAGGCCTATAGATGAACCGATTCAAGGATGGCATGGTCAAAAAATGAATAATGGTCTAATCCCCTAAACGTCCTCTATGATTGTTGCTTCCAAGCTATCTTCCCTGGACCCCCTAACTCATGTAATATATATAACATATATATATAATATCTGACACGCTTGGAAAGGTCAGCAACCACGGCCGTCAAAGTTATTCATTCTGTTGAAAAAATCGCATTTGGAAGAGATTTGCTGGGAAGTCAATTTTAATGATTTATATTATTTTATATATTGCTATACTTTTCATGTTTTAAAGGTTCCAAATATATGCAACTGCGCAGAGAACTCTTGGCCAAGGTTGGAATACCTAGTCTATAAGAGTTAAGCTTTGGTGCCATAGACACGTCAATGGGTGAGAGAGAGAGAGAGAGAGAGGGAGAGAAAGGGAGAAGGAGTAGAAAGAGAAAGAGAAGGAGAGAGGGGAAGGGAGACAGTGAGCGAGAGAGTGGGAGGGATAGAAAAGAAGAGAGAGGGGAATCGAGAAAGAGAAGGAGAGAGAGAGAGGGGCAGAGAGAGGGGGATCGAGAGAGAAGGAGAGAGAGAGAGGGGCAGAGAGAGGGGGATCGAGAGAGAGAAGGAGAGAGAGAGAGGGGCAGAGAGAGGGGGATCGAGAGAGAGAAGGAGAGAGAGAGAGGGGCAGAGAGAGGGGGATCGAGAGAGAGAAGGAGAGAGAGAGAGGGGCAGAGAGAGGGGGATCGAGAGAGAGCGGGAGGGAGAGAGAGGGGGAGAGGGGGAGAGAGAGAGAAGACAGTGTGGAGAACACTAGCTAATATAAATTCATTATGTAAAGCCGCAGCTCAAACAAATTGACAGGCGGGTATTACACCCTAGAGGAGCCGAATCAAGAGCACCAAAGAATTAGCGCCGCTCACCCTTGACCCCCAACCCCCCCCCCGCCCGCTGGAGTGTGCCCCCCATGCATACTAAATGCTGCAGGACGGAGGCGGGTGGGGCCGCACCAAAACTGTGATCCTACACTGGTTTGTAATACCCCCGCCCCACCCCGACACACACACACACACACACAATATACCCAAAAACAGCCCTCGGACCCCAACGTGTCTCTTCAGGAACGCAAACCAGCTAACTAAAAAAAACAACTGAATCGACTAAAAACCTGAGAGCGAGGAACCTTGGGAAAGGTGACCAAAGAGTGGAACACCACAGCTCCACCTCACCACGGCAATGCCTCACCACCTCACCACCTCAACACAGCTCCACCTCACCACGGCAATGCCTCACCACCTCACCACCTCAACACGGCTCCACCTCACCACGGCTCCACCTCACCACATCACCACGGAATCACGGCATGTCTACTCATTTCAACTCCACAGAGGGGTGTTTCAAAAAGTGTTTTGATTCGACTTCACCTCCCAAGGCCACCGCCAACAACCTCAAAAGGTCTGCGCTCTCTTGAGCTCTGAAAGCATCATCGACTGCTCAACAACACCAGAATATCTATTGGCCGACTAATCAGTGAGAAGGGGCCCTGCCAGAGGCTGGGCTGGAGTGCGTTGCAGCGGGTGTGAGAGTCCAGATGCTTTAAAAAAAACATAGCACTGCGGCTCATGATTCAGACCCCTGCCCGTCCCTCAACCATGTCCCAACATCACAGACGCCGCCGACATCATCTGCCTGGAATCACTAGCATGGGATTAAGGATGTTCTGAAGACATGCACACACACACACACACACACACACACACACACACACACACACACACACACACACACACACACACACACACACACACAAACACACACAAACAAGCACAGAGTTGAGAGTCAGTGCTGCCTGCCTGACCTGTTGCCACCATGGTGACAACACTGGTCTCCAAGGTTCAGGATTGAGACTATTAAGTGGGACGAGGGAGAACAAAAAGGAGGAAAGGAAATGAAGAGAAGAGTGGAAAAGAAGTGAGGAAAGGAGGAAGAGATGAAGACAAAAGAAGACATCTGAACGAAGGCCAGTTGAATCAGTAGAAGTTGACGGCAAACTAATGAGATACACCATCATAAAAACATGATTAAAAAGACAATCCTCTGGAAATGTTTTTATCCAGGAGGCTGGCTGATAGCAGGACTTACGTTAATACTATTTTTTTTAAGGGTAGTGGTCCCCATGAAGGCAGGGCTGGCCCAGAGACACACTGGATCTAATAACATCCTTGATAAACGATTGCTGCCTCAATTATGGCGCGTGGCTCTGAGCAGCTGGTGTTAAAGCGACCTGATTCATGACGGTAACGGGTCAGGTTATTTGTTCAACAAATAACATTAAGCCCTCATGCGCTTTCCCCCCAGACAGACACACACACACACACACACACACACACACACACACACACACACACACACATACGTATATAAATATACACACACACACACACTCTCTCTCACACACACACATACACACACAGACATACAAAGACATACACAGACTAATCAGATTTTGAAGAAAAATCACAAAGGCCAGCGAATGCAGCTCTCAGCAACGGAAACACAAGCTGCAAAAAGTTGTGCTCCTGGGACAATGTGTACAGACAGCGATAAACAGTGATACTAAGAAACAGCAATTTCATGCTTTGGTAGACTTTTTTAATTTGTCATTTATATTTCTGTTTCGACACATTCTGGTTGTTATTGACGACCCTCAGATGTGTGGTGTGTCCCCTCAGGGGTTCAGATTCCAGGTTTGTGATTCGATCCTAACCACCGGAGGTATTTGTAAGGGCAGGTCTGAAAGTTGCGGATCGAAAGCAGGCAGAGCCGTAAAGGACATGAAACACGCAGAGGAGAAAAAATGATGGAAACGAAATATTCCGACACAAGCCTAGCCGCGCGTCAATGACCTAAATATTGATCGAAACAAGAACTGGAGAGCAACTATCCAAGACCCCCCCTGTCTCACTGCAATCCTAAAAAAGGTTCAGAGGAACCAGCCAAAGAGACAAGACAGACTGGTCACGTGACGGACACCAGACGCCGACTCCAGCGGGACACGCAGGGCCACTGAGCAAGAAGCTGATCCCTCAGCCGTAGAGGGGAGCGAGGCAGACGGACTAACACTCGATACACCGACTCATTGCGTTACGAACAAACACAAAGTGGCCTAAAAACCACGAAAAAGAGCAGTGGAAAGCGCTGTTGATGGCATGCCATCTACAGCGTGTCCACGGGCCAAACACCCCTTGCCCCCGCTCCAGGATCAATGAGCGCGCCTCTGGCCACGGTGCCAGCGCTGGGAGTCCCGTGTGCCGCCGGCGGCCGCCGGGGAGATCAATGGCTAGGCTTCTGCTGCTCATCGATTCAAGTCGCTCCTTTTTACCCCCCCCCCGACGCCCCCCCTTCTCTCACACCTGAGAGGAGATTAACGAGACAGCAGAGAGAAGAGTTTAACAGGCTACACTAATAGGCTAGAAGATTGATCGGCCGCCTCTCCTCGAACTTTGAACTCGCAGCGCACCACCTGCGGCGTGTTATTATTTTAGGTTGTGCGCTTGTTGGAGGATACATTTGATGCGTTTGATCTTGTTTCCATGCTTCTGCTGTGCGTGATGTTGCCGGTGAGGTATCTGACTGCTGGCACTTCACCGCAGGAGCGCTATTGAAATGTCATCGAATTTCCTTCTCTCTGATAGGCTATGGTCTCCATTAGCTGCTCTCACTGCCGAAACCTTGACAGCGCATCGAAACTGCCAAGGTCTGTTAAATTGTTAATCGCACACTTCGCATACAGACACACGCACGCACACATAAACATGCATAGGTACACACTCGTTCATTAAGAGTCGGCTGTTGGTGTGTGTGGGTCTGTCCGGACCGGTACCTGTTGCAGTAAGTTAACATAACCTTGTGCTCGTCTATTCCTTGCGGTTATATTGACAACGCAGCCACAAACTCCAAGGACTTAACGCCACCGTGACACACACAATGGAACTTAAGTTCCCAAGTCCGGCACAAATATATCGATCAGAGCGTCTAGCACTCGGCAAACATTAATCTGGAGTCCTGAAACCCATATCAAAAGGACGTGGGCTCAGCAAAAGACTTTTGCTGAGTAGACACTAGTCGACGGCGGGGTTGTGGATCAAGCAGGGCATAGACTAGAGAGAGAGACAGGGAGGAGAGAGAGAGAGAGAGAGAGATAGAGGGGGGGAGACAGAAAGAGAGAGATGGAGTGAGAAGGGGGGAGAGAGCAAGGAGGGAAAGAAAAGAGGGGAGAGAGAGTGTTAGAGAGAGTGAAAGGAGAGAGTTTGAGAGAGAGATAGAAAGAGATATAGAGGGGGAGAGGGAGAGAAAGAGAGAAAGATGGAGAGAAGGCAAGAAAGGCAGAGGTTGGTTGGAGGAGAGGATAGGCGAGGAAAAGAGGAGAGCAGAAGAGAGGAGGAGCGAGGGGGGAGGAGATCAAAGTGAAGGCAAGAGGGGAAGGAAGGGAGGGATGAAAGGAGGAGGAGAGGAGATGAGAGGCGTGAGAGGAGGAGAGAACAGGGGAGGAGGTGAGAGAGCAGGAGAGAGGAGTTGAGTGAAGCTGTGGGAAAGAGGGATGAAAGCACAGAATGACGAAGCGACGAGGAGGAGAAAAGGGGGACGAGATGTGGCTGGGGGAGAGGAGGAGAGGAGGAGAGAGGGGAGGCGGTGAGCTGAACAGAGGAGTGGAGTGCTGCTGAGTGTTGGGGGGGCAGGGAGGTGGGCGATGTGGAGCGTTTCGAGCAGCGTTGTGTCTAGACGGTATTTATGATCCACGTGTCTGCCGCCGCCGCCGCGGCAACCAGCCAGCGGCCGCGGCAAGATGGCATGCTCCCCTCTAGTAAAATCATTCTCTCTGTGGCCAGCGCCTGCTTCATCTCTGTCCCCGCTCTCTCCATCTCTCACTCTGTCCCTCTCTCACTCGCTCACTCTGTCTCTCCCTCCATCACTCACTCTCTCCATTTCCCACTATGTCCCTTTCTCCATCTCTCACTCTTTGTGTTTTTTTTGTGGGTCTCCATGGCTCTCCATCTCTCACTCTGTCCCTCTCTCACTCTGTTCGTCTCTCCATCTCTCACTCTGTCCCTTTCTCACTCTGTCTCCCTCCATCTCTCATTTTGTCATTCCCTCACTCTGTCCCTCCCTCCATCTCTCACTCTGTCATTCTCTCACTCTGTCCCTCCATCCAGCTCTCACTCAGTCTTTCCCTCCATCTCTCATTAACTCCCTCCATCCATCTCTCATTCTTTCCATCTCTCAAGCTGTCCCTCCCTCCATCTCTCACTCTCCCCATTTGTCACTCTGTCCCTCTCTCACTCTGTCCCTCTCTCATTCTGTCCCTCTCTCCATCTCTCACTCTGTCCATATCTCACTCTGTCCCTCTCTCACTCTGTCTCTCCCTCCATCACTCAATCTCCCCATTTCTCACTATGTCCCTTTCTCCATCTCTCACTCTTTGTGTTTTTTTGTGGGTCTCCATGGCTCTCCATCTCTCACTCTGTCCTTCTCTCTATCTATCACTCTGTCCCTCTCTCCATCTCTCACTCTGTCCCTCTCTCTATCTATCACTCTGTCCCTCTCTCCATCTCTCACTCTGTTCCTCTCTCTATCTATCACTCTGTCCCTGTCTCCATCTCTCACTATGTCCCTCTCTCCATCTCTCACTCTGTCCCCCTCTCTATCTATCACTCTGTCCCTGTCTCCATCTCTCACTCTGTCCCTCTCTCCATCTCTCACTCTGTCCCCCTCTCTATCTATCACTCTGTCCCTCTCTCCATCTCTCACTCTGTCCCTCTCTCCATCTCTCACTCTGTTCCTCTCTCTATCTATCACTCTGTCCCTCTCTCTATCGCTCACTCTGTCCCTCTCTCCATCTCTCACTCTGTTCCTCTCTCTATCTATCACTCTGTCCCTCTCTCTATCTCTCACTCTGTCCCTCTCTCCATCTCTCACTCTGTTCCTCTCTCTATCTATCACTCTGTCCCTCTTTCCTTCTGGGTCTTTGTCCCTTGGCCAGTCAAACTGCTGGCAAATCTGGCCTTTTTCACTCCCTCACTGGCAAATTCTCGTTATTTCTTTATTTTATCACTCTTTCTATCTCCCTTTCCATCATTATCCCTCTTTCAACCGCTCTCTCATTCTTTCCCACAGTATCACACTTTACTGCCCCTCTAATCTATTTCATCATATCTCTCCATCTCTCTCTGTCTCTCCATCTATGTCTCTGTCTCTCTCTCTCTCTCTCTCTCTCTCTCTCTCTCTCTCAGAATCTCTCTCAGAATCTCTCTCTCTCTCCCCCAGTCTACATCTCCCAGACATCAAGCAGGAGAAAGAAATAAAGAAAGAAAGAAGAAAGGGGAGAGAGGAATATGCGAGGGTTCAGCGAGTGACACTCGTGGCTGGTCCCTGCCTCGCCACCGCCTCTCACATTAACATGCGCTCTAGACAGCTAAATATTTTAAGTGCCCCGACGTCGGGCCGGGCTCTACCCACTGGAAGCCCCTCCAACACAAGCTCCTTACACACACACACACACACACACACACACACACACACACACCCATAAGCTCCTAACACACACACACTCCCACTCTCGCACACACATGCATTACACACACACACACACACACACACACACCAAACAGACATACACCCATAAGCTCCTAATACACACACATACACAAACTTACACAAACACATACACACGTCTGATGCTTCAGAATGAATCGAGAGGGAGGCTGTGGGAGTGTGTGTCTGTATGGGTGGGGGGTTAACAATGACAGTAAAAAAACGATATATAGAGAGAGAGGGCCACTGGGGGAACGAGAGCGTGAAGGAGATGGAGAGGGAGAGAGTGATAGAGAGAGAAAGAGACAGAGGGAAAAGAAGGGTGCTAATGGATTGTAAGGAGCGTAAAAATTGGAAGATTAAAATGATGCAAAACAGGGATGTCATCAAATATAATGTGTGTGTGTGTGTGAGCGTGTGTGTGTGCGCGCCTGCGTGTGAGTGCGTGTATGTGTGTGGATGTGGGTATGTTCTTGCGTGTGTGTGTAGATATGAATAGGCGTGTGTGTTTGTGTGTGGTGCGTAGATATGTATGTGTGTGTCTGTGTTGTTTGTAGATATGTTTGTATGTCTGTTTGTGTGTTTAGAGGTTAGGATTGGATGGTCGTGGTGAGGTAGCGAGAGAGGGAGGCAAGAGAGGAAAGGACATGAGAAAGTGAAGAGAAGGTGAAGAAATCACCAGACAGACGAGCAGACACCTACTCACATACACACAGCTGCTCACACACACACACACACACCTCTTCACACACAGGCGAATGAAAGTGGTGCAGTCAGTTTTTTTTTTTCTCCTAAAAGTTTTTGAAAGAGAACGCCGCAGCACATCAAAGTGTCCTGGCAGACAGCCACTAGTGTCCTTCAGCCTCTATCTCTCCCTCTCTTACGCTACCTCTCTCGTCCAATCTCTCTCTGTCTCTCTCGCACAATCTCCATTTTTCCTCTGTGTTTATTCCTGCCGGTCCATCTCTGTCTCTCACTCGCTCTCTGTGTTTATGTCTCCCTGTCTCGCTCTCTCTCTCTTGCTCGGTGTCTCTATCACTATGGTAGAAATGTGAGCGTGTCTTACCATGTGTGTTAGCGTGTGTGTGTTACCATGCATGTTAGTGTGTGTGTGTGTGTTATCATGCTTGTTAGTGTGTTTGCCCATGTGTGATGGCGTGTGTGTGTTACCATATGTGTAAGCATGTTTGGGTTACCATGTGAGTTAGCGTGTTTCCATTTCCATGCTTGCTAATTTCTGTGTGTTACCATTTGTGTTTGTGTGTAGGTATAACCATGTGTCTGGGCATGTGTGTGCGTTGCCATGTGTGTGAGCCTGTGTGTCATAGCATCTACTAAAAGCAGGACAGTAGAAACTCAAATAGAACATCACAGAGCGTATCGATTCACTTCACCCAAAGTTTTTCCTCGGTTTTCCTTAGCTGCCTTTAGGGTCCAAAACTCACCTTTAGAATGTTGTCTTTTTACCTGCCAGAGTGGAAAATCCACCGGCCAAACTATTGTTTCAGTGTGTAACCTCACTCTATCACTCTCACTCCATCACTCTCTCTCTTTCGAACTCTTTCACTCTCCAAACTATTGTTTCAGTGTGTTACCTGATGTGTACCACCAGCCCAACAGCAAGCTCTCACCATCATGGCTGGTGTTCACATTTTGCTCCGTGGCTGCCTGGATTCTGCCCCCAAGCGGGGCAGGGCCTGAGGGGTGCGTTCGGTACTCACAGCTGAAGATGCCCGGTGGGGGGTGCTGGGTGACGACGGGGCAGTTCTCCTCATCGCTGTTGTCTCCGCAGTTGTTGAGCTGGTTGCAGATCAGCGAGCCCAGGCGCAGACAGTTACCATTGCTGCATTGGAACTTGCACTCTGCATGTCGGGGGAGAGAGAGAGAGGCACAGAGGGACGGTCAGGCGCACGGACAGAAGGCAGGAGCCACCGTGTTTCGACGGCTCCCACGTTAACGGGAGCTCTCCCTGTTCCGTGTCCTCGGGGGTAGAAGGAGCAGAGCGCCGGGCTCTAGAGTCTAGAGCATTGGATACGGTACAAGCAGGGTCCTTTGTGCTTACAGTGTTCAGACACAACGGCCTAAGGGGTGTCTAAGAACAAAGTGTACAAAACATCAGACTCCAATCTAATTTCATACAACATCTCGTCTTAGTCATGGGGCCCTGTGTGTTGCCTCGCCTGCGTGGAGTGTAAGGTCAGGCAGAACTTTTTTGTTTTTCTGGTTTTCGTGTTTTGGTCATTTCCTGCGGCAAACTCGACGGTGAAAGTGCTGTAAATGCACTTCACCGAGAAATGAGGGCAGATTAAAAAACGACACACCCCCGCAAAAACACACACACACACACACACACACACACAGACACACACACACATACACCCAGTCTTTGCCGTTCCAAACAACAAATAAACAAATGTTTTCTTTGCAAAAAAGTGTGCTTTGATGTCTGCGCTACCCCCAAAACCAAACCATGCCTCAGTCACGCCATTACCAACGTCTTTACTTCCAGAAACTGAATATTAATATGCTCATACATTAATACAATCTGTTTCTGAGGAGGGAAATGAAAGGGAGGGGAAAGGGGTATATGTATTAATTACAATTTTTGGACAAATGAGTTCCCAAGATGGATACATTTCACTGGAGGTGTGAAGGAGTTGAACGTGGAGGTAAGGACGAAGTGGGAAAGGGAAGGTCCTGGACCAGTTTGTCTGTGTGTTGTCTCTCTAAAGCTCTCTTTAAACCAAGGGTCAGGGTAGAGAGAGAGGAATAGACATTAAGGGCTGGACAGCGAGAGACTAAGACGGAGAGAGAGAAAAAAGAGAAGTAATGATATCTTCTCTGAGAGAGAGTCTCTCAATGTGAGTGACAGAGAGAGAGAGAGAGATCGACAGAGAGGGAGAGAGAGAGAGAGAGAGAGAGAGATCGACAGAGAGGGAGAGAGAGAGAGAGAGAGAGAGAGAGAAAGAGAGAGAGAGTAGTAATCTTCTCAGAGTTTGGTCGCTAGTGGGCTGCTTCTCCGTCTGTGACCTGCTGGTCTGCAAAGGGGCAGCTCCTTGACCCTCAGCACCCCAGCGCTGGCTGAGGGCGGCGCTGGGTCTCCACAACAACACCACCACAAAGAACTTTGTGCTCGTATTTTCATTTTTCGTGGGAGTCAGGGGGACAAAGAGAACCTCAGTGCTCCTTTTGTCGTCATGGAGATGATTCCAGTTTTATTTTTCGTAATTATTTCACAGCTCCCTACTAGAGCAGGGCATGAGGCTCCAGGAGTTACGATGCTCAAGATTTTGGCAACAGAAACGTCGGCGGTGTTCCGGCAGGCCGCTGTGCATCACACAGGAACGTGACCGTAGCAGGAAGGAGATCCGTCTTATTACAATCACCGACCTTGGGTGAGTAAATAGCAGCGAAAGAAAGACAAAAATACGAAAACATAAATTATGATGGAGAAACTAATCCTGCAGAGAGGCGACGGTGGAAGGAAAAAAACCTTTTAATTAATGAGTTTCATTAGAATGTAGGAGTTAGGGAAGGGGTGGAGGGTAGACTCACACAACAGGCGGTTTAGACATGTGAGATAACACTGAGACACACAAAAACATAAACAAACACATACATATAAATACAGACACAGAAACACATACATAAACACACACACACACACACACACACACACACGCCTACAAACCATTCACACACAGACATACGCACACTCAAACATATGGGCACACACACACAAACACACACACACACACACACACACAGAACACACACACACACACACACACATAGACCAAGGTGCACGCAAAATGCCAACAGCAAGCAAACAAACGAGCAAACTGATAAAGCGACATTTTGTGGCGTTTCCTGCTCCAGTCCTTCTGATCTGCCCGATTCCTGTCCTGCTGTCAGACAGAGACCTAATGACACTGCACATTCTCCCCGCGGTCCACCCATAACAAGAACAGCTTGTTCTGCTCATGTCTAGACAGCAGCGTGGGGATGGGCTGGGGGGTGTGGGAGGGATCGGATGAGAGTGGGGAGGGGGTGGAAACGGAGCTGATTCAAAGAACAGGCCAGTGTAACCATTCCCTTATTAACCCACAAAAATGGCTATTTTTTCAGTGTGAGCGGCAATTAGTAAAGCCTCTGGGACTCCACTCATCTCCCCCCCTCTCTCTCTATTCCTCCGCTCTCCTCCTCCTCCTCCACCTCCTCTTCTTATTCTGCGTTAGTCTGGGATCCTCCCCCTGTTCCTCTAAAGCTCCTGGCTCATCGTTAGTCCTTCATTAGTCTCTCTCTCACTCTCTCTCTCTCTCCTTCTCTCTCTCCCTCTCTCTCTCTGTCTCTCTCTCCCTCTCTCCCTGCTTACTGTCAAGAGTGTATACCCTTTCCGCCTGTCAAGCCATTAGACGGACAGACATACAGACAGACATATAGTCCATACAGTAGGTCAGACAGACAGACAGACAGGAAAGACAGACAGTCATTCTGTCAGTAAGACAGAATGGCAGGCCGTCTGTCTGTCCTTCTGTCTGTCTGCCAGTCTCCTCTGTCAATCTCTCTTCCCTTGTCAGATCACTGTTAGAACACTATTTCCTCCCCTGGACATGAGTGTGTTTGTGTGTGTGTGTGTGTGTGTGTGTGTGTGTGTGTGTGTGTGTCTGTGTGTGTGTGTGTGTGGGAGATGGGGAAAGAGAGGGTGAGAGAGAGAGAGAGGTGGTGTGTGAGAGAGATTACAAGTGTGGTAGAGAGAGTGATGGTGGTGGTGGGGTGTGAGTGTGTGTGTGTGTGTCTGTGTGTGATTGTGTGTGGGTGTGTGTGTGTGCGTGCGTACATGCGTGTGTCTTTCTGTGTGTGCGTACATGTGTGTGTGTTTGTGTGTGTGTGTGTGTGTGTGTGTGCGTGTGTGTGTGTGTGTGTGGGGAGGGGGTTAATAAAATACAAGAAATTGACAATGAGGGGAAGGCAGTAGTAACAGGAACACACACACATAAATGAGGATTGAAGGAGAAGAACATTGTGTATATCCGAAAAAAATCTAATGTCATCAATAACAGATGAGGACCGAGATGATGATGATGATGATGATGATGATGATGATGAGGGTGCACATCTGAACACATGACAGCCACAACTGGGAGGTGTGTGAAGTTGTGAAGAAAGTACACCGTTCGTGTGTTTGTGTGCAAGTTGGGAAGGAAATAATGTCAGGGACGAGGACGACGATGACGTATATGAAGGTGCAGGTAGGTTAAAGGAAGGCGAGGGAATAGGCGGTGGTTGGTTGGGCTACTTTAGAGGTGCCACTAATGGGAACTCTCCATCTGCTATGTCTGTTGATGTTGCAGTCGCCCCCCCCTGCCCCCCTGACATCAGACGACAGACTCTGCCTTCTCCGAGACGTGGGCTGATGTAATGGACTTTCCCCCGGCCCGTCGATTTGCTGCTTCTTTAGAAAACACAACATATGAGAGGCGACCGGAACAAACAAACAGAATAAAACCAAGGGAAGTCGGAAAAACCTCAAAAGTAACAGACATATAATGGAAATAATGCAGAGACACAGAGGAAACATTCAGCAGAGTACTCACTGCATAATGGGTGTATGTGTGTGTGTGTGTGTGTGTTTGTGTGTGTGTGTGTGTGTGTGTGTTTGTGTGTGTTTGTGTGTGTGTGTGTGTGACATTACAAAGTGATCCAATCTCGCTTTGCTGAGCCAGAAACACATTGTTGCTGTGGTAATGTTTTGTGTGTGTGTGGTTGTGTTGGTGTATGCATTGTCCTATTCCATTTGCATGTTTTTATGTAGTTCAGTGCCAATATATTCTTCTGTGTGTGTGTGCATCTGTGTTTGTGTGTGTGTGTGTTTGTTTTTGTGTGTGCATGCATTTGCATGTGTGTGCGCGCACTTGCACATTTGTGTGTGTGTGTGTGTGCACTTGATTACGTGTGTGTGGAGACATTCTTGTGTGTATATATTTGTGCCTATGAGGAAAAAACAAGGGGCAGCCAGCAGCATTCATGGCTGCCGGGACGGACTGAGAAACCATCATGAAAGAAGCTGGTTCTTGGCTACAGACACACCTGACCCACCCATCATACACTGAACTCTGTATGGTGGAAATAGCCAGGGCTATTACAGGAGTTGTGTCCTCCAATGCTACCGCTAATATCAAGCTATTCCTCCTCCGGCCAGGGGGCTACAGGTCCCCACATATTGATTTAGTAAGTGTGGAATTCTGTGCATTTCCAGGGTAATTTCCCTACTCCTCTGGGAAACAGTGTGGTGTGTCTTGGTATTAGAACCATGTTTCACCGCTGCCGGGACATCGCTACACCACTTCCTCACATGTTCTGCTGTCCCCCTGCCGACGAAAAAGCGCAGACACGGCATATAGCGACGCCTCAGGAGGGGAATTATCACACTTCCTTGTACACACAGGCCCATAGGAAAAATAACTTGTAAGCATAATGGAAAACCCAGTGACAACATTGAAAAGAGATCTGCACAGAGAGAAATTGAGATCCTCATTGCTTCTCCCTTTCCTCCCAGTCTTGAGGCTTCCTGCGCTCTTTGTCTCCCCGCCGCACGCTGCTGTACTCGGGCTCTCGCTTCAACGAGGTCATGAAAGGGCAGGGAATGTGGGCGGGGCCGTTGCTATGCCACCACGACGGACAGCTTCCTGCCAAGGGATCGGCTCGGTGATCTGAACCAGGGCGAAGAGCCACAACCGATCTACGGGGATGTAGGATGGTAGAAGGTGGTGAGCGGCTATACCCGGTCAGCTCTGGTCACCAACGACTACCACAACGCAATCTCCGCTCCCGCGGCCTCCTGTGAGCTGTACACAGTATACGTCCCTCATCAGTCCCCGAGTCGGAAATAACATGACAAGATGGACAGAATTGATCTGCAACATCTAAAACGTTTAACGGAAACTCTCTCCCACATCTCATACCTATAACCATGTGCCTGAAATTCCCACATGTCTCCCACCAATAACGCTTATTCAGAACACCCCATTCGAGGTGCTCCATGGTGGGATGTCAACGGCAGGAGGTTAGTTTGAATGCACATCGACAGCCACGACGGAGTAACTGTGGTTGCATCAGCATATGTGGCTAGTGTGTGCTCAAGTAGAGTAATGCTAATAGGCAAATAGCCAGGATGCGATCAGTTATTTGCCATATGAACAAATACATTAGAAGCGGTACAGACTTGGCAATAATGTTATTGAATATCGTAAGCATGTTTAATTTGTGTATAATCTCATGAAAATAAGAACCGTGTTTTTGTTACCTTTGAGTGAGCCCTTGACGTTGCAATCTACAAAGTCAACACTAGATTCCATTAAATCCTACATACTGCACCTTTAATATAATATAGTTTAGTGTGGTTTCCAACACAAGTTAGAAAGAGTACGCCAACGCAAAGACATTGTTATGAGGAACCGCAGCCTCCTGCCAGGGATGAACCCTTGAAAACAAATGGTTTCAGCTTAAACGTTTCCTAAATGGGAAATTAAAAAAGTTCAGAGTTGCATCGGAAGCACAATTGATGGCTTTAGATAGCCTTCTATTGGACAGCAGAATATTTGTCGCAATGCGCATCGTAAATGTTTTAAAACCGTTTTTTTCCCCCTGAACTCTGGGTAGTGGTCCGCGGCGCAGCGCTGCTAACGTGTCTTGCTAGCTGCGGTGCCAATCTGTCGTTGCGCAGCATGGGCCAACAGCGTATAGCTGTTATTAGAAGGCCGGCGATAAAGTTGACACATTCTGTGTGCAGGGAGCCGTAGTCCTCCACTCCATGCCTTTATCTTCCTTTGATTATGGCTCTCCCTTCCCTTATTTCCCTGTGTATCTCTCCCTCATGCCCTCTAGCCCGCATCCTCCATGGCAGCATGGCAGCGGCATTAAAGTAACAAATGTGCTGCAGATGCAGCCGCTGCGTGCGAGGCGGTGGGCATCATTCCTGGC
Organism: Pollachius pollachius; assembly: GCF_949987615.1. Classification (NCBI taxonomy): domain Eukaryota; kingdom Metazoa; phylum Chordata; class Actinopteri; order Gadiformes; family Gadidae; genus Pollachius; species Pollachius pollachius. The sequence goes on from NC_136934.1 coordinate 38,303,152, forward strand.
TGCTGTCCCTTCACCCCCCTTACCTCCCTCTCCCAGCTCCAAACCTCCTCCCCCTCTCTACCTCCTCCCCCTCTCTACCTCCTGCCCACTCTCTACCTCCCACCCTCTCTCCACCTCGCACCCTCTCTCTCCTTCTCGTCTGTCCCTTCACCCCCCTCACTGCCACCCCCGCCCGCCTCCCCGCTCCCTGCCTCGCTCTCTGTCCCTCCTTTTCCTCTACCTTTCTCTACCCCCCCCCCCCCCCCCCTCCCAAAACCACTCCCCCGCTTTCTTCTCTTTCATCCCCTCCTCTCGTTTCGTTGGCTCAACCAATATAATTAGGCGTGTCACAGTTGTGCTGAGCTGGCAGA
>NC_136934.1:38306001-38318501 GCF_949987615.1 Pollachius pollachius
TTTCTGCAAACGTTGACTGGCCTGTAAACAAAAAAAAGTAAATGGGGGAGCCATGTTTTTTCTGGATGAAAAGTTCTATAACTGTAATGGGCGTGAGGTTGGACCCAAGAACAGCACAGACTGAGACCAGCGTTGGAAAAGTTCAACAGTTTATTGTCCAAACAGGGTAATAGCAGGCAGAGGGGTCCGGGACAAAAGGCAGTTCAGGTTACCAGGACAGGGACGACGAGGACGGGTCAGTGACAAGCAGGGTCGAAACCAAGGAAGCAATCCAGGAAATCATACTAGAGAGCTTTGCATGCTGCTAAAGACAATCTGGCAGAGACTGAGTGGAAAGAGTGGGTTTAAATCAGGTGAGGGAACACAGGAGAAGGTGGTTGCACTGATGAGGTGGGAGTGGCAGGCAGGTGATCAGGAAAAGTACTGACAGAGCTGGCAGTAGGATGGAAAGCCAGGAGCGGATCGTAACAGTACAGAGCTGGCAGTAGGATGGAAAGCCAGGAGCGGATCATGACACTAACATTTACATTTCTCAACCCAATTCCATAAGTTGTTGTTTTTTAATATTAAATTATTTTATATATCTTTTATAGTCTAAACAATTCTATTGTTTGAATACATTTTTTAGTTAACAAAAAATATAAATAAATAAAATAACTTAAAAGTAAACTAAATGTAAAAGTCATAATGTATTATTTTTCAGAATCAGACTTGTGAGAGTTATATCCGGTGAGAGAAATATCTTTGTGTCCAAATTGATTAAATTGGGGGCAAAAAGATGCAATTAACCTTAACTGAATTCTTATCCCTACCTCAGAAACACTATTTTCCTCAATAAACTGATTATACTGTGTTACATCCCAGACTTGGGATGTCGTTTAAACCGTACGCGCGTGCAGGGATCTACACTCATTGTTCTCCTATAAGAAGTCTAAGTTCAAAGTCTAAAGAGTTAGAGGGAACACAAAATATCTGAAGAGGCAGACAAAGACATTTGGAGCATGATGCAAATCTCGGCTCTCTACGTTGCTGGTGAACGGTGATGAATCAGTCTCTGATGCAGTTCTGAAATTCGTCTTATTCTGTTGTACAGATATATTTTGCCACGTTGAAATAATTCAGGATTGGTTAGCCTGGCTAGCCAACACAACCCCTGTGTGTTAGATTAGACTACCTTAGATTAAATTGAAGTTAAGAGATGGATTAGCTGTATTGTTGCTTATCACTAAAAACACCACAGTCTTCTTAAATAATTAAATAAAAATATAAAGCAAAAGACAAAATAAATCAAAAACTGTGGGTGTGAATTAGGATAGCGTAAAGTGGAGTGTATTTTGAAAACCTATTGAAGTGTCCTCCGCCCTCGTTCTTCACCTTTAATGAGAGACCCCTGATCGGCACCAGGAGCAGGAGTCAAATGAAAACATGGGTGAGCTCTAATCTATTCTGCCTTTCAGTACCACCACACATGTCCAATCCCAGTAATGAAACACATACCATAAGCTGCTCACGTTGCAATCCAGCACTAATGCAATTATTCAAACTAATCCATTTTTGTTTATGTTTTTGTTAAGCATTTGTCATACATGAGCGGTAATCTATAGGGAGCTATGCGGCATGTCTCTGGGATATTTCTTGGAGGGCCGCCACTCCCCAGCTGTCCATTCAGTGGAATGGTTGGAAAAAAACAACGTTGTTATGTAAAGGCTGCGAGACAACAGCAGCTCCCCCTCACCGCAGTTATCAAATACAGCCAAAACACATGTCAATTAATTAGAGGGAAACAGATAGAGGCAGACACTCAAGAAACAAAGAGCAGACACTCAAGATACACACAGACAGACAGCCACTAACAATATAGCCTACCCACAATGCAAAGGCCCACACATGAATAAACACACACAAAGACCTCCCACACACACACATGCACAAACAAACACACACATACATACACACACAGACACACACATATATAGACACAACACACTCGCTCGTGTGCTGGAAGCGTACATGTAGACGTTACCCAATCAAAGTGTTCCTATTAAGGGCAGTGTAAACATGTGGGGGGGGGGGGCTGGTAAAGTAAATACAGCATAGCACATCAGACAACCGGCAGCCAAGCACACATAGAATGGATGAGCAATCACACACACACACACACACACACACACACACACACACACACACCACTTAAATCGCTCATCAAAAGCCACAAACAGCTACAGAGGAGATGCGAATAAACAAATGCTGACACACACACACACACACACACATATGCACTTACACACATACAAACACACAAAACACAGAAACACACGCACAGACAAATATTTTAAATCTCTCATCAAAAGCCAGACACTCTTAGGGAAAATATACAAATAAACAAATGCTGACACACCCACACAGGTAGCACAGTGGCTGCTAGGTGACTAACTGCATGTGTCAGACTCTGTACATTTCCACAACTTCGTTGGGGGCCAAATACTTTATGCTGCCATAGACAATGTCAAAGTACTAAACACACAGACACGCGCCTCAAAAGGACCAGCGTGGAGCACGTCTACACATAAGCTACTGCTTCTTTCTGATGAAGATGTCGCTGTAGTTCTACTAAATAGATTATGCGGCTCAGTTAACCTAAGTCATGACATTGCATTGCTTGCACATTATTGTAGACACACACACACACACACACACACAAAGCGTTTGGCATGCATCCACCCAGTTGTTAACAAGGACAACTCTGAATGAATGCCCTGCATTTAAACAACTATCATGTTATGATAATTGTGTGTGCTCCTGCAATTATATGAACATATATTTGAATTCACAGGAGTTAATTCCCAGTTGCAAGCACAGTGTCACATGCAGCATGGGTAAAACACCTACATAGTAGTAGATAGTATACAACTACACCCACACTGATACACAAGCGCGACATCCATACAAACAGACAATGCATTCATGCCACCCGGACTCTCGCAGGTTGGTTGGAGGAAATGCGCACCAGATCTGCAAGCACAGGGCTTGTAACCCTCCCCGCTCCCGCCCCGACGCACGCCGCACTGAAGGTACATTGGATAAACTTACACAAAGAGAAGCATAGGCTCTTTACAAAGAACACTGAGGTCGGAGTAACTATCGGGTGCTAATGCTACAAATTGCCTTTATTCCACTAGATTTGTTTTGGAAACGGCGCGAAGAGGACTCCCAGGCCTCCTGGAGAGAGTACGCATTAGCAGTGGATTGAGATGGCTCCACAACACTGAAGGGTTACAACACATCCGGTCTGCTGAGCTTCCTCTAATGAGGGCAAATTGGTTTCAAAAAGTACATCATGTACAGTGGACCATGTCGCCTGTGTTAACTTTAATATCATCAGCCAATCAGCACGAGCCAATCAGCAGCAGCACATCCACAACGCGGTACGTTATGGTTGATGGGTCCCTCAGAGGTGTGAGGGGGGGGGGATACAGCTAAGCACGCCCGCCGGCTGCTAACCCCTGAAAGTACACAGTGCTGTCCATAACATAAAATGTAATGCTAAAGCACAATAGAGCCCTAACTCAACCTACATTACCCAAAAGTATGCCGTATGGATGACAACGTGGCACATTTGTTCACATTTATGTTCATGCGGAAGTTGCACAGTGTTTGGCCAACATAAACCAAAATTAGCGCGCTAGCGTAATCACACGATACAGTAAAGGAGGACCTTTCCTGCTACTGCAAGCAGTTAGAGCTAGGGCTATAAAAGTTATTTTGCCCTGGATACATATATATCCAGGGCATCTATAGCCAGGGCACATGCAGGTGAAATGCTACCAAAGTGCCACTGCTGTTACACATTCAGGGGCAGGGTGCACGCAGGCTGAATGCTCTCCGGCAGACTCGCTACAACAAAGTCATTTTGACATTTATGTTGTTAACGGATGTTTTAGTGAAGCCACGAGCAAGGTTATGATCTTTGTATCACCAGACAAGTATCATCCGCTTTATCTGAAACATAAATCCTGCCTCATTTGAGAAGCGAGATGACAGTAAGAATGGCTTTCAGTCATTCACACCGGTCTGAGGTGCCCTCGTCGGATTCTAATCCCGGAGCAGAAGTCCTAGGCACCAAGATCTACTGCAGGTTTGCCTCCTGAAGAGGAAAGGAAGGATCATCTCTGGCCTTTGCGTGAAATCCGAGAAGGACAGAATGGCAAAAGCCACCCACTTAACCTGGAGGGGTAGCAGCTTGGAGTAGCAGAGGTATACACGACGGTCAGCTCGCTAGAGAGTGCAGTGACTGGAGGCTGGGGCTGCCGATTGCAGGGACGCGTTTATCGACCGCCCTTGTGCTCAGAGGAGAACGTCGGCTATCTCCTGTCCTGTCCCTTCCACTTTATCCCTCGGTGCCATTGAGCACTTTAACGCTAGAAAATGTCAAATCAAAGAATGGCCGGTCAGCCGGGCTTTAAAGGTGGGGAGGGGGGTTGAAGGAGACAGGCTCTGTCCTTGTCTAATGAAGTAGTAACTGCTTTAGAAATCATTGTGTGGAGCACCAATTAAGCGTGTCGCCGCTTGCCTAAAGGGCAGGGATGGTCTTCTAGGAGAAAAAAAACACGCACAGTCTCTTTAAGGTGAGCGTTGGAGCCAGGAGCAGCCGTAGAAACTCAACAAATTGCCTAAATAGAGCTTCAGTCGAGCATTAAGAGCACAGAGAGAGCCCAATGATAAACACACTATAGGTGATTGGTGTGGATCCAGAACCCAGTAAACTGAGACTATGAGGGGAAATGTCTTGTGCATAGTGGGTTCTATGTATTATGTTTTTTATTGTTTAATAATCCATTTATTATATTTCAAAAGAATCAATTGAGCACTTAGTTCAAAATGTTACAGAATGTATTCTTTTCAATGCGCTGTTTTGTCTGACTTGCGGCTGAAGAGAAGTATTAGCATCATCATCTGTACATGCTCTTAGCTATGGGCAGAAAAGGCTTGGTGATTTCATACGTAATCGACTCGTCTTTTTGCATTTGATTTGAGCACTGTTGGCAAGACAAAGTGCTTCTCCAAACAGTGCCGGTGGTGCTTCTAACCATGATTGATCTCCGTAACAGGATGAAGGGGTGAGATCAGAAGTGCTAAGAAGGGGTTCTGTCTGTGAGGTATTTGTATACATCCTGCCTGCAGAGTGTTTGGGGCGAGGGCTCTGCGTGAGGTAGTGCTGCTACCAGTCAGGCTGGGGTGAGGGGGGGCCCGAGGGGCCCAGCTAGGGGCCGTTGGGCCCTGCGAGTCGGCCCCTGATGATCTGACCCGGGCCTGCGTGTGGGATTACAACGGAGAAGGAGGAGGAGCCTAAATACTCTGGTTTGACGAAAGAGACAGTATTAAAAGGTGAACTTGATTCAGGGCTTCTGCGAGGCCACAGGGCGATTCCACTCTTCTTGGTGGGAATAAGACACCTTGTTTGGGTGTTTGGGTCCTGATGAGTTTGGGACAACATCCGTGTCTACATTCAGGTCCAAGCCTATCCCCTATCTGATCTATCTGCCCCTTGTGGGAGAAATGATGTCTGTTTATTTGCTGATAAGTAAGAACGAAAAAGATGGAAAAAGGGAGAGAGAGTGGGACAGGGGGAGAGAGAGAGTGATGGAGAGAGAGAGAGAGAGAGGGATGAAGAGAGGAAGAAAGAGATGGAGAGAGAGAGAGAGAGAGAGAGAGAGAGAGAGAGAGAGAGAGAGGTAGGTTCTCATGGGGAGCTGCTGCATGGCTATCTTCTCTCACCATCTGACAAGCACCTGAGGGAAGACTCCTGACAGCCACGTGAGCAGATTGAAGCCAGAGCAGATAGCAGCGGGGCCTCATCCAAAGTGATCAACACCAACCACGCCAGCTCAGACTCTCCTTGGCATGCAGCAACAAAAATACACAAGGCCTAAATAATCTTCCCATAGACACAAGCTGTTCCACAGTCCAGCTTGTAATGAAAATGCGTGCTAATGTGCTATTTTTGCATTGCGTGTGCACTGCAGAAGTCCATTTTCTTGGCCTTCCCAGACGATAATGTAGGCTGTCTCGCACTGGTTCAACCGGTGGTTAATTTTAAAGTAAATAATCCTCAGCCTTTTTGATTTCGATTTTGTAGCCCTGCTGATAATTGTCTCAAGTTGGCTGTTACTTTTGAATCTGCCATCTTCCACAGCCTCAGTCAGGTCTCAATATGTGAGGACCAAAAGACTCATAGACAGATGGGGTATCGAGACCAACACATAGCTAACACAATAGCGGCCGGGCAGACATGCAAAGGGATATACGAGAGTGCCAGACACCCAGACATGCTTGTGTCTGTGCCCCCAGCCTTTGGCCAATGGCCCCAGGCGAGGGGGCAGGGAGCTGGGCAGGAAGTCTGCCACTAATGGCCCAGCCCGTCACTCACTGGATTGAACGAACTCCTGCAAGGGGACTCAATATGGATCGACTGTGTGGAACAGCAGACAGACAGACAGACAGATGGAGAGAGGGAGACAGACATAGGGATGGAGAGAGAGAGAGAGGAAAGGAGAGATGGAGTAAGAAAGAGACAGACAGAAAGAGAGAGAGATAGAGAGATTAGGAGGGAGAGATTGATGGAGAGACTAAGAAAGAGAGAGAGAGACAGAGATATAGCAGGAAGACGAGCATAACAAATGGAAAGAAAACCAGAAAAATGGCCAAAGGTAAAACAGCTAAAGGAAGTGCAAAATAAGAAGAGAGAAACATTACACCAAGGGGAGGAGACACCGGGTGGAGGGGGAGGAAAGGTTGAGGTGGGAGGATGGATTTCACTGTATCTGACATTTGGCAGTTTCAGAACATGATCACACAAACACACACGCACACTATCAATCATGACACTTAAACATAATACACACACAACAATACATGGTGTAGACACACACACACACACACACTCCCAATCATGACAATTAAGCACAATACACAAACAATCACACATGACACACACAAACACACACACACGCACAGAAACACACACACAGAAACACACACACACACACACACACACACACACACACACACACACACACACACACACACACACGTCTAAGCATGACACTTAACCACAATACCCACACAACCATACATGACATAGGAGACAAACACACACGGCACATAGCAACGGTGGTGGAGTGAGAGGCCGGATGACATGTGTTTAAGTGCTTTCCTCCGGACATGAACCCTGCACACGGTAAACCAAACCTTGGTTCAACCCCGCAGAGATCGACCGCTCCGTCCCCCCGCGCACGCGCACCGCTGTCTGTGTTTGCTGACGCCCCAGCACACACACACACAGGCAACCACGCAGGGACATCCACACACTCTCACTCACAGTACACACATAAATACATGCAGTCACATCGATGCACAAACACATGCATACGCACAGACACATCGACGCACACACACAATCACACAGACACATCGACGCACATACACACACACATTGACGCATACACACAGACACATAAGAAACACATGCATACACAGACACATCGACGCAAACACTCTATACACAGACACATCGCTGCACACACACAGAAACACACACATTGACGTACACCAACACACACCCACACATCAGACACAAAGACACACACACGCATAAATGTAGAAATAAAATCATTGAGGAGACACAAGCCTGCAAAATTCATAGTCTATAAATGTATGTGCTTGTGTCCAATCTAATATGAGTTGTGTTTTAATAAAAAGCCATGACAACCATTCACACCACACACTATATCTGCTCTTCAACCTTAATTAGCTCACAGTTAACAACAGCCAGGCAGTCAATCACAGTGAAGCTACATTTAAAAAAGCTGGGAAACTATTTTCACGTTCATGCAAATAGCCACAAAATATAAATCTGAACAACCGATAACTTGTGAAAGGAAATGCTTTTCTATAGTTCAGTGTTTCAAAAGAAACAAAAAACAAAAGGGTGAAGTCAGGTTCTTGCATTTTGTAAGGGTGGCAAAATATAAAAGAAATATGACACACAGTGAACAGTCAATGAGAGCCAAACCTACAGATCACAGGGAGCCAGTTTTGAGGTAAATCTTCATTTGGCTCTGCCAACCTTTGGCTTCTCTGGGGTCACACTGGAGACCTTCAGATGATTGCCTTGACAGGACTCTGTTCTCCTATCTCAGTCCACTGCTCTAATGTCCGTCACAACATCTCTGGCCTTATAGAAAGAAACGCTCTTTTGCTTCTTTTTTTTTTCACTATAAAAAGGTTATTTTCAACACCATAAACTTGGTCTTAACCGTCACTTCACTTTGAAATAAAATCTAACCATCCTCAAACAAAGACTGCACACGTATGGGCTTTGTCTTTTTCAACAGTCCAAAGTTGTAACGCTAGTTTATGTCAGGTTTAAACTGTGACTGCTTTAATGGTGACTATATAGATTACAATTGATTGAAAATCAGGCCAAACTAATCGACTTTAACATCTCTATGATATTGGTAAGACAATCCTGAATCCGTCAAAATCACCGGTCAAATGTGTCCGTCCGACACAGGTATCCCTTGGCTGGCTGCATTTCTAATTTGAAATGTTGAAGGTATAAAGGTATACTGTGCCCACATTGAACTAAATAGCAAGAGTTAGTCTGTTCTGGGAGGATAGAAATACCAAAATGTATCTATTAAGGTTTCAAACATTAATTAAAAAACAATCAACCTATCAGCGATTTATGATAAACTACCACCCTAAAGGTTCATCTTGCCCTGCAAAGGAAATCGCTGTAATATAATAAGACAAAAAACTGTAAATAAACAGTGTGTTTCCGTCTACTACTTGCAGAAGGTTAATTGTGAAATAGATTACAATTTCAACTTCTGTCCACAACTCATCCTGCTACCTGCTAATGGCAGAGCACTAGAGAATCTCTGTATTAGTTCATCAAAACATAGATATAATGGGTGATTCTGAAGGGCAGCGCAGTCTAAAAGCTTGCCTCGCTCATGGAGCTGTTTTGGTTGTCACTAAGCAACTACTGCGTTTTACCATGTGACACATTATACTTACACATTGGAGCTGTGGACGCAGCTCATAGTGAGCACACTCTAAATAACCATTTGCCTTTGAATGGGTTGTCGGATGCTATGTAAATGGAACCCATATAAATGAGTCGGGCCTATTGTGCTTTCTTGAATGTTACCTCCTCAGAACAATGTTAATTGGGGTCTAATGATTAGTAATGACTAGCTTTCTTTCAATTGACACTTATTTACAGTTTCTTGAGTGTTTGAGTAAGTCAGAGTCTACTGGGGACCATAACCAGTCACTTAGTCCACCACTAAACATACATAAATAACATGCTGTACTTCATGCGCAGTTTCCTTCACCCCTGAAATCAGTGCGTACCTTTGAAGGCGTTGGAGGCCGGCAAGTCTGTTTCCTGCATGCTGCTCCTCCCAGCGTTGCGCTCACCGCTGCCCGAGCCACGAAGGGATGCCAGGCGACCGTCCGACCGTCCGACCTCAACCGGTGCGAGGCGAGGCCGCTGGGCGTGGCGAGCAGGAGCAGGAGGAGGAGGAGGAGGAGGAGGAGGAGGAGGAGGAGGAGCCGAAAACGGGAACGTGCAAATGTTCGACTGCCATCTTCTTTCGTCAACAGGCCATACGTGAGAACGGGCAGGCCGTCGCCTGGCACAGTGGCTGGCCGGTTTACTGGCTTGATTACTGTCCTGCGAACAAGACGCTTTACTGTCCTGTGAACAAGACGCTTTACTGTCCTGCGAACAAGACGCTTTACTGTCCAGTGAACAAGACGCTTCACTGTCCCGCAGGCAAGACGCTTTATTGCCCTGCGAACAAGACGCTTTACTGTCCTGCGAACAAGACGCTTTACTGTCCCGCAGGCAAGACGCTTTACTGTCCTGTGAACAAGACGCTTTACTGTCCTGCGAACACGACGCTTTACTGTCCTGCGAACAAGACGCTTTACTGTCCTGCGAACAAGACGCTTTACTGTCCCGCAGGCAAGACGCTTTACTGTCCTGTGAACAAGACGCTTTACTGTCCTGCGAACAAGACGCTTTACTGTCCTGTGAACAAGACACTTTACTGTCCTGCGAACAAGACGCTTTACTGTCCTGCGAACAAGACGCTTTACTGTCCTGCGAACAAGACGCTTTATCGTCCCAAAGACAAGACGCTTTACTGTCCCATGAACAGGTGGCTTTACTATCCTGCAAACAAGTCGCTCAAGTTTCCCGCGAACATAACAAGACTCGTATTTTTCTGGTATTTGTGATGAGCTCAGTCCACCTGTGCAGGTGAAGGCAATAGGAGAGGGAGAATGTGAGTGAGATGGAGGTCAGATGGTTTCAGAGTTTGGGTCTAGTGAGGGAAGAGTCCTCTGGGTGCTGGCGTCTGGGCTAGGTGTTGGGTGTATGGGGCAGGGGGATTGGAGGTCCAGGAGGTTTCAGTGAGGGTTGGTTGTAGTCACAGGAGTTAAGGGTGGTGGTGGTGGCTGGAAGGGGGAGGAGGGCGGGGGTATGGGGGGAGGGTGTACACGCTCGCTATCCTCCGAGCCACGGGGCTACAGCCATGGCCGGGACCCAGTGACCATCTCTTGAATGTGCGTCTGTTCGCCCGCCCGTTCTCTCCGATGACTTCCTTCAGCCCTCGCGCTTCCTTCCTGTGGTGGATTTCAGAGAGTTTCTACTTCCTGTCGGAGCGAATAGGGTTCTGTGTGGGGAGTCTTGCGGGAGTCCAACGTCTTGTCTGTCAGGTTGGTTTCCTCAAAGTGGACACATGTCTGCATTTGTCTTGTTTTTCCGCTGTAATCGTGTTTCCGTGGTTACGGCTTGCCTTCCTTTCTGTCTGTGTCCTGTGTCTCTAGGTTGCGGCTCCGCTGGCTCAGCTTGATGGCAGGCTCTCTGATGTCGCCACGGCCCCTGCAGCACAAAGACAACGGAGAAGGAATAAAATCCATCAGCTCAAACCCAACAGTCAACAGGATTCTAGAGAACGACGCGACACGCGGACGAGTGCAGCCCCTGGCGGGCGATTTCTGTAACAAAGAACCAGAAAACCAGAGTACCGAAAACACACACACACACACAAACACACACACAAACCAACACACACACACACACACACACACGCTGCGTTTACGATAGCAGGCTAGGTGGGTGGTTTGCTGGAGACCCCTGACTTGCCAACCACTTCTTCAACAAATAAGTTCTTAGGTTCTTACATGAAAGAGGGCCACAACATAGAGAGAGAAGAGAATAACAAGAGAGCCGGGAGCGCCACGTTGACCCGGGCCGCCGCGTCCCACCACGGCCCCGTCCGTCTGCACCTTTGAAGCCAGCCCGGGCTGGAGCCCGCTCGGCGACAACCAAACTTTATTTACATTTCAAAAGCACAGAGTGCCACGCCGTCTCTGTGTGTATCTGAATTAAAATAAGAGGAACAAAGAATTGAAATGAGGACCAAAATCCCCCCCCCCCCCGAAAACCCAGAAGGAAAGCTGAAAAAAATGCGATAGACGATTTTGCAGGTGGTGGTGGTGTGCTGGGAGGGAAATGGGAGGGGTGGGGGGGTGAGGAAGACCTGTTTTTGGCAAAGCGGTGACACAATGTTGTTGAGGACTTGAGTCAGGAATGAATGTGAGAGAGACAGAGAGAGGGAGAGAGAGGGAGAGAGAAAGACAGACAGAGAGAGGGAGAGAGAAAGACAGACTGAGAGAGAGGGAGAGAGAAAGACAGACAGAGAGAGAGGGAGAGAGAAAGACAGACAGAGAGAGAGGGAGAGAGAAAGGCAGACTGAGAGAGAGGGAGGAGAGAAAGACGACAGAGAAAGAGAGGGGAATAAAGAGAGAAAGAGAGAGAAAGACAAACAGAGAGAGAGGGAGAGAGAGGGAGAGAGACAGACAGACAGAGGGGGAGAGAGAGAGAACACAGATGTAGGGAAGAGCATTCACAGCGGGTGGGTCGGCGGCAGGTTGGAGACGAGAAGGTGGAGATAGCTGGAGAAAATCACAAGTTTCATTTTTCTTTTTTTATCTGCTAGAAAAAACAGGAAAAATGTGAGAAGAAAGCCGAGACATAACCCCCCATGGAGACAAAGGGAGGAGAGGCGCGCGAACAAACACAGAAACACACTAACAAAGTCCTGCACCAGACAGATAAAAACAAGAAGAAGAAAATATGCTGGAATGAGAGAGAGAGAGAGACAGAGAGAGACAAAGTCAGAGAGAGAGCGAGACAGAGGGGAGAGAGAGAGAGAGGGAGAGAGAGAGAGAGAGAGAGATAGGGGAGAGTGAGGGGAGAAAAAGAGAGAAAGAGACAGAGAGAGAGAGAGAGAGAGAGGGAAAGAGGACAGAGAGAGAGAGGGAGACAGAGAGAGAGAGGGGAGAGAGAGAGAGAGAGAGAGAGAGAGAGAGAAGGAGAGAGAGGGGAGAGCGTGAGCGAGGGGAGAGAGAGAGAGCCAGAG
>NC_136934.1:38321001-38331001 GCF_949987615.1 Pollachius pollachius
TCCTTGGTTGCAAATAATCTGTGTCATACTAACATGTTTTACCTTGTCTTTCATCAGCAGAGTTCCTTCGGAGTTCTGTCGGAATTGGAAATATTCGTCGTATCATTCAGCGTGCACTGGATTAATTCGATCCTAGCTTCTCCTATAAATGACAATGATAATTTGCTTGTTGCTTATTTCCACGCAGGCCATTCCAGGCTACGGAATGGAAAACCCGTTGGTTTTGAAAATGAAGAGATCAGTAGAGAACAAATCCAAATACTGACACCTTGGACGCGTGTGTCTCCCTGTCTGCCTATCTGTCTGCGTCTGGTCATTTGAGGGCAGCAAATACTACTATTGCTGTTTGTTTGCTTTCTGGTTCACGCGAGGACAGCCTCTATCCTGCTGTCCATCTGTCCGTTCGTCCGTCTGTCTCGTCATCTAGGGACCTTGATGTTTTCCACAGCTGTTTGCAGTGGTTTGTCCAACCTCCAGTATGGTGAAACATATTTTCCTAATGCTAAAAGGTGTAAGCAGCTTCGCCTCCATTCAAAGGATCAATGGCCACGTGTGCAGCTCACACCGGCAATCGCATGCATTTTCTAGTACAGATCCTTCAAACTAATTATTATGAAACGATTATGAAACGATACTGTCGCCTTGACTTCATGGAGATGGAGAGGCTCTGCTCTGTCTAATTACACGCGGTGGCAAGACAATAGATTTACATCCAATTATTTGCTTTGTGGAGTTACCGGTATTATGAACCATGTCATGTCAACACATGCTTAGCTGTTTGTGGAACAGTTTTCACCTCAGCACCCTAGAACGACATGAACGTTGATTCAGGATGGTGCCGTATTCATGAAAATCATAAAAAACATGGATTTGTGTTTGGACAATTGATACATGCTTGAAGACTGTCCATGAAAGACATCTCCTTTTACACATGGCCTTAGCTTGTTTCAGCCCCTCCTCCTGTTCGCTGCGAATACTCAAATATTCTCATAATTAGTTTGAGAGCTGCTGTGAGCTACATTTCCCACATTCCCAAATTGAGGTGAGATCAATTATGAGGGCTGTTCCATCGCCATCTCGAGAGGAAATGACTGCTGTGACACAGAATCACATGTTAGACAAACAGAGCATACGGTGACAGGGAGAGAGGAGTCGTTCGTTCTGGAGTGTGAGGATTATCCATGGTGTGTCTGGAAGCCGGTCCTGTGTTTCATATTTCAAATTAACAAAATGGATGAAAACGACACTCACATATATTGCTCACATGGAACATTTAATGAATGTATATTCCTAATAGTGTTATGGAAACAAAAACTATTGAACAATTACACTATATCGGATCTGACAGTCAATCATTCAAATGAGAGAAAGCCTGGTTGGTGTATAATCCAAACGATAGTCGGAAAAAGAAGTGTATGGACACAGAGCTGAGTAATAGACTAATTGATATGTTGAGTTAACACAAACGAGTGACGGAGCAGGACCTTGAATGCAATCCATCTCCTTTTGGCTACAATATGTTTATACCTCCATCCTACTACACATAATACAAACAATACTCACGGATTTATATCTTTCTGTGTCTTTAACTGGTTTTCCACGGCCGCATTCCCTTCAAGGCACGTTTCAATGCAGACAGCATTTAAATGCGACAGGCGCCGATTACAAAACTCTTTGGTGGATCAGGCGGGGCGTCTGCGCCGGATGACATTAAATGTTGCAATTGAGTCTGTCAGAAAGTAGTGGAAGTGCTTCGACTTTTTGCCGCCGCGACGCAGGGAAGTTGCGGTAACACGGTAGTTTACCCATCAAGATGTCTCCCTCTGAGGTAACCATCGCTACTATCGCTGGCATCACCCCCACCGCAGCATCGCAGGCCTCAAAACCACAGGGCTGGTCTCGTCTGTTAAGCAGATAATTCAAGCACACTAAGAACACTGATGACATAACAAGACAAACTGGGCTGTTTTGGTGGGGGGGGGGGGATTGCCACCGTGTTCTTCAAAGCGCATCAAACATGCTCATCTAAATGCCGCCTCTGAATACCCCCCCCCCCTCCCCTCAGCAAAACAGTTTTTTCCGGCATCAAGGAAAGCATCAAATTAAAAGTAGCCCAAAAAAAAAGACAAAGCACAGTGTTAGCTTTACGTTAAGCGCTAGTGCAGAAGGTCGATGGAAGGTCTGGGACCTCACGCGTGACACACGGCCCACTAGGGGGTCGGGATGTGTCGGGTGAGTCGGACCATGGTCAGTGACAAGCAGGTCAGCTTAAAAGCTGTACTTTTTAAATAAATGTACACAATGGTCCTACATGGAACCGAAAGCTAAATACGCTGGTCTTTTGAACCGCCGCGGTCATCCTATGACTCCTCTCTGGAATTAGAACAGAAAAGGGTGTAGCTTACCCAGGCCCTAGCACTAATGCGGCTGAAGGGTTTGTCAGAGTGTCTCCCACCATTCCACGCCGCTGTAACACTGTGTGTTCCCAAACCCTGTGCTGAGCGGGAGGAGAGGGCGCTGTACTGGTGCCGAGGAGCACAGAGGCGCTGTTAGCTGCACTACTACCTGGAGTGTTAACCAGCCAGCTGTTGGAGCTTATGATCAGACAGACACACGGACAGATGGAGAGACAGGCAGAGAGACAGGGAAACAGCATTCTGTCAGACACGGGCGTGGGAACAGACGTTAGACAAACCACAGGGTTGGTCGCATCTGTTAAGCTGATAATTCATGCACACTAAAATGCTGATGACATAACAAACAGAGAAACTAGGGCGACATTTTGAGGGTTTTTTTCTCTTTGTATGTTCTGAAATTCCGTTTTTTTACGACAACAAAGGAGAAGAAGGTCTCCTTGAAAAACGAATCAATTATGGTGTTATTTTTCCTTGACTTATTTTATTTATTTCAAATGGTGCTAACATAACAGTGCCGAAAAGGTTCAAGAAACACAGAAATGTCTGACGTCCAAAGGACTCTTTTATGTCCCCTGGCAAAATTCACTTTCATCTTCCAATACCCATACACCAACATACACACACCGGCACGCACACACACATCCAGAATTGAAGCACTGCGGAAAATGTCCTCTCACCCTGTGTGTGTTTGAGTGTGTTTTATTCTTTTAGAATATGTGTGTGTGTGTGTGTGTGTGTGTGTGTGTGTGTGTGTGTGTGTGTGTGTGTGTGTGCGTGTGTGTGTGCACGTCTGTGTTCCCATTTACATGCTCCTGCAGTGAGTTCTCCCTGCAAAAAAAAAAAAAAAAAAAAAAAACATTTTTGAAAAGGCCCTGCAGGCAACCCCATCTTGTTTTGGTGTGGGTGTGCGAAAAAGTGTCCCAAAATATCTCCTCTGAAGAGAGCAGGATGACCTCGGCCTTGCTGTGTGTCTGGTCAGCTCAGGCCACACTTATCGACATGTCCCTGCCAGGTCACACATGCTGGCTCACCAGCATGAAGGCCAAGCCAGACGGGGTAGTGTTTGATCAGACGGTAAACAGTAATAGTACTAGATAGTGCTACAGTAATAGAAAGTGATATTAGGAGAGCTGCCAAGTCTGCAGTCTGCCGGGTTACAAAGGTCTCTTGATATTTCCCATAAGGAAATCTGTGATGTTACAAGTGTAGATAATAAGGATTATGAAATACAAATATTATTGTTCATCATTGTTTTCATTTATTATATTATATATGTATTATAATGTATTACTATTGATATTAATCTTAATATTGTTTATAGCATTAATAGTATTATTATAAATAATATCATTTATAATAATGGCTGTATAAGTGAGAAAAAATAAAAGTAAAAAAAAGTTAAATAAGCCTGTAAATAACTTAAATTCAGAGGTTGTAGCTCGCAGGTTTAGCTGTTTTAGCTCTTAGCTTAGAGGTCTTAGCAGTTTCTATCGTCACATTGGTTTAATGCCTCTGCACAAGACCCAAGCTGTCTAAGCGTCTCAATGACATGACACTCCACAGAAAGGGATGGACTCATCGCTACTACAGCCCAAGGCGGAGGTGTTAAGCCCTAATTGGAACTTATTTGTATTCCTCATAATGGCTGGCATTGCTCGGACCATACCAACGACATACGTGTTCCGGTTGAGGACTATCCCGCAGATTAAAATCGGCGCGACAGATATCCCTCAGTGTCGGAGTGTGCAAAGGTCATCTGGCTGTTGAGCGGGCTTCACGGGCGAGATGAACCGCCGTCAATTATGGATGAGCGGGCAGATAGCGAGCAGAAGTTTAACATGTGTTATCTTTGACATTAAGGTTCATTTTCATGAATAATTCGTGGGGTTTCTGCCCCACATCTAGCCCTAAGTTGACATATCAGCGTGAGCGCTTGTTGCACTTCCTCTCTTAACCCCGGTCCCGGTGCCTTGTTGCCGATAACGACTGGAGAGAATACGGCGGACCCCCGGACGCTCCGTCACGCTCAGCTAGATGGAGACGATATGAGACCGCTGGTGATTTATGGTGAAATCACATTAGTGGGCCCTCATTAGCCCTATCTGTACTGTAACTGTCCCTAGTACCAGAAGCTCCTTCTCACTGGCCAGAGAACTCCCAGAGTCACACAACCACAACACTTTGAGGAGCACCGTTTGGTTAATGGCTGTTAACCGCAGACATCATTTATCTCAACACTTTTGGAGGGGGTTTAAAACAGTTTTTCATCGCGTAAGCTAGGAGCATCTGCGCGGCGGTGCCTCCTCCGTCATCCCCATCACCCCTAAGAATACAGCAGCGACGCTACACCGTAGTTCATTAGCGCAGGACAGCGGCGCCGTGGTTAACCTTTCTCTGCTACGCTAAATCACCCAACGGCTGTAGGGACCTGCGATCATAATTGCAATTTAATAGTGGTTCTGTTTCACATTTGCCTGCTTCGGATTTTGTGTTCGTACGGTTACACAGGGAACGTTCAGTAACCCCACACATTGACTGCCCTACACATGTCTCTGGCGGAAGTGATATCAGCCATCTGCTTGCTAATGATCACCACTTACCAGGCGCTTCACACGTGACGGCGTAGAGAGAGACAGTGTCGGGAGAGGATGCTGCAGAGCAGACGCCCCAACACGCACATGCTCAATGTATTACATGAATGCACGCACGCACGCACACACACACACACACACACACAAACACACACACACACACACACACACACACACACACACAACCACAAAAGTCCCTAAAACCAGTCAACAGCCAACAGCCCAGACGCTACACTGTAATTTATTTAGTCTGGGAATCATGGGATGCATCAAAGGAGTCTAGTTTATCACGCATTAACAGATGAATGAGTGTCGCTAGAAGAACATAAGTCTGCGGCCTCAAGTTAGCGTCGTAAATAACCATTACGTGTGAAATGTGCTGCATAATGAACGCCTATGGAGGAGAAAGCAGTGAATAGGTGGACCAGGGGCCTCGTTCATAACCACGCACGGCCGCATCACTGCCAGCGAGTTATGAGGAACGGGACAGTCTTCTCCCGTCCGCATACCCCCGCTTTCATCTGTGAGACGCATGGACGGAGAGACAGATGGATGGACTGACAGGCTGGTTATCAAAAGACGAGTCTGACAGATAGACACAGAGGAGGCTGGTTGAGAGCAACGGACAGACAAAGGATTATTGTATCGGGCTCAGATGTGAGACGTACGCAGCATACGGAGACACAGCAAAGGTCCTAATGGTTCGGGCGGACAGCTCGACCAAACGGCCCTCCTGTAAAACACGACGAAACATATGATGCATAGTCGTGTTCAATCAGACAAAGCCTAGCCCAGCCCCGCCCTCACCATATGTATTAAAACCAACATTTATATGTGCATGAGGTGTTCGTCGCAGGAGAGGGGAGAGACACACCGCCTAACCAGGACACCAGACGCAGTCGGGTTCACTGAATTCATTTCCATGCAGGCTTTTTATTCATTTCCACTGATTGCCTTGGGAAGGCTTTAATACATCTTGCGCTTCTAATGTGATGTTTGTCCAGAAAATATAAGTCTCTCATGTTGGATATTAAAACACAGAGCCAGTACAATGGCCTTGTCATCGATAATGAGCACATCTGCAGGTAGACAAAGGCCATCTGTGTGTGTCTGTGTGTGTGTGTGTGTGTGTGTGTGTGAGATAAGAATAAGTTTGTGTATGTGTATGTGTGTATGACTGCGTGCCTGTGGTAAGAATAAGTATGAATGTGTGTGTGTGTGTGTGTGTGCATGTCTATGTAGTAAGAATAAGTGTGTGTGAGTATGTGTGTGCGTGTGTGTGGTAAAAACAAGTTTGTGTGTGTGTGTTTGTGTGTGTGCTAGTGTGTGTGGTCAGAATAAGTCTGTGCGTACATGCGTGTGGTAGGAATAAGTGTGTGTGTGTGTGTGTGTGTGCGTGTGTGAGTGTGTGTGAGTTTGTGCGTGCTACTACTATGTCTCTCTAACAGTAGAGTAGCCTCACCCTCTCTAGCTGGACTCACGGTGCGCCACGCTCATTGGTGAGACGAGCGAGAGGGGGAGAGAGAAGAAAACATCCCGGGGGCAACGTCAGACCAAACGTCCATCAAGAGAGCTGATCAAAGCCTTTCCTTCTTGTTGCTGCCTTTAGAAGGACGCGTGGAGGATTAGTTGTTATGAAATATTATTTTGATGCGTCGTCAATCGCCTATAGCGCCAGCATCTTCAAACCCAAAACAGCAGCAGCTCCCTGACAGAACCATCTCCCAGCTGGAACCAGCTCCCTGCTAGAACCAGCTCCCTGACAGACCCAGCTCTCTACTAGAACCAGCTCCCTGACAGAACCAGCCCTCTACTAGAACCAGCTCTCTACTAGAACCAGCTCCCTGACAGAACCAGCTCCCTGACAGAACCATCTCCCAGCTGGAACCAGCTCCCTGCTAGAACCAGCTCTCTACTAGAACCAGCTCCCTGCTAGAACCAGCTCCCTGACAGAACCAGCTCCCTGCTAGAACCAGCTCCCTGCTAGAACCAGCTCCCTGCTAGAACCAGCTCCCTGCTAGAACCAGCTCTCTACTAGAACCAGCTCTCTACTAGAACCAGTTCCTTGTAGAACCAGCTCCTTGTAGAACCAGCTCCTTGTAGAACCAGCTCCCTGCTAGAACCAGCTCCTTGTAGAACCAGCTCCTTGTAGAACCAGCTCTTTGTAGAATCAGCTCTTTGTAGAACATGCTCCCTTCTAGACCCAGTTCCTTGTAGAATCAGCTCTTTGTAGAACCAGCTCCCTGCGAGAACCAGTTCCTTGTAGAACCAGTTCCTTGTAGAACCAGCTCCTTGTAGAACCAGCACCTTGATTGTGTCAGCTACTGCCTAGAACCAGCTCCTTGTAGAAGCAGCTCCTTGATAGTCAGCTACTGCCTAGAACCAGCTCCTTGTAGAACCAGCTCCTTGCTGCCACCAGCTCCATGTTACAACCAGCTACCTGTAGAACCATCTCATTGTAGAACCGGCTCCATACTAGAACCACCTCATTGTAGCACCAGCCCCATGCTAGAACCAGCTCATTGTAGAACCAGCTCCTTGTAGAACCAGCTCATTGTAGAACCAGCTCCATGCTAGAACCAGCTCTTGTAAAACCAGCTACTTGCTAGAACCAGGCAGTTGTTGAACCAGCTCCATGCTAGAACAAGCTCCTTGTAGAACCAGCTCCTTTTAGAACCAGCCCCATGCTAAAATTAGCTTTCTACTAGAACCAGCTCCCTGTGGACCCCTCCCCCGCCCCCCTCTTCCAAAACAAGGAGTTGGACTAGTCTCTCCTTATGGATTTAGAATAATATTCTGCATTTTTCTGACTTGTTTGGTATGATTTAACTTAAATGTATACACCAGTGATTGACGGTATGAGAGGAGAGGTATGGAGCTATTTCTGGAACAAAATGTTCCCAATGTTAGTATGATAAATAAACAAGGAAACCAAAATACAAAATTGAACATACACGGCCCCTTCCAGGTCCTTATTTAGTTAGTTATGGGCAATGGCAAAGAACATATCACACTCACATATAACTGTGGGTTTTCTTCCCAAGCCACTTAAGTCATGATATCCTATAATTTTCCTCCAATCTTAAACCCACCATTCTAGACCAACGTATGGAAAGTTCAAGAAGATGGAGCTCATGGGCACAGGTGCGCTCCATTGTGCAGGTTTGATTTTTTGGGGTTTGATCTAAGATATAAAATGATACACTACAATGAACTTTTTTTTTTAGACTGGTTTTGCAAAATTATCGAACTATCTACTTGGAAGCTAACTTGCTATGCTACAGCAGCTCAAGACGCCTCTGGCTACATTTTGTCACTCGGTGGAAATAAAGCAAGACCAGGTGGCGTCCAACTCGGCCAGGGTCCCTGCAGGGTTTCTCATACCAAGCGTAGTGCACGAAGCATAGTGCACGAAGCATAGAGAACGAAGCATAGTGCACGAAGCATAGTGCACGAAGCATAGAGAACGAAGCATAGTGAACGAAGCATAGTGCACGAAGCGTAGTGCACGAAGCATAATGCACAAAATGTAGGGGACCAAGCATAATGCACAAAACGTAGTGCACGAAGCATAGTGCACAAATTCTAGGTAACAAAGCATTGTGCAAAGCGCACAGAGCACAAAACGTAGGGGACTAAGCATAGTGCACAAGCATAGTGTAAGAAGCATAGTGCAAAAAGAGGGTCAAAGAATAATGCAGAAATCAATTCACAACCTAAGGTATAGTGCACAAATCATAGGACTTGCAACCTATAGTGCACCCAGCGTAGTACACTGGTAGTATCTAAAGACTCTAGAGAGCTCTCGACGGCAGAACATCTGAGCCTCTTTCCCTGTATGTGAACACATTTTCGTGTGAAATAGATGCTACTTACAAAGCGATGAGATACAAAAGTGCTGGCAAGGTCAGGGCTTGGTAAACAGATGCTAGAACTAAGGAAGCTAAGGAAACAGCTACATTTTTTTAAATAATGATTAGAACAATGGAAGTGCATGATGATGTTTCATACACAATAGAGCACAATAGTTCTGGCATCTAGCACGGTGTATATATATGTATATATACTATAATCTTTTTGAATTTCATATTTTTTTCTGTTTCCGATTTGGGAAACAAGAGCAGCAGAATAAATCTGTCAATCACCCTGGACACGTGATGTCTGAGAGCCAAGGTGGAATCCTATTTTATCAAGGTAGATATGTGTGTTTGTTTGTCTGTGTGTGTGTCTGTGTATGTGTGTGTATGTGTGTTTGTGTGTGTGCGTGAAGTGAGCACTGCTATGGAAGTGTTTAACACACCTGGTCGCAACAAACACTGTGTCTGCATGCTTCTATTCACACCCACAAATTTAGATGGGAGAAAGGCAAGGACACACACACAGCATCTGCAAAGCAGTCTGGAGGCGGGGTGGGGGGGGGGGGAATGGGTGACAGACAGGGCAGACTCGTCAGGCAGCAGCAACGTGCTTCCCTCCCATCTGACGAGACGACTCAGACAGCGAGAGGTGGCTGAGTTTCTGAATTAAATCATCACACCCAATAAACACACACACTCATACACAGATACATACACACACGCACACACATGCACACACACACACACACACATAAACACACATGCACACACATGCACAAACATGCACACACGCATATACATATTCACACACACACACACACACACACACACACACACACACACACACACACAAATTAAACCATACACCCACACCCACACAACACAGTCGGTCTACTCTATCAAACGGCTTTCTGCTCCATCACTACCAACAGAGAGTTGGATGTCTGCATTAACTGCCTAACACTTCTTCTATATATATTTTTTTATAACACATATGTCATGTGTTATAAAACATTAAGCAATGGGGAGTGGGGGGGGTTGTGTTTGGCAGGCTGCAGCGTAGCTCTGTTGGCGTGTCTGCCTCCGTGACCCAGATAGCGAGCGGCCAGCCTGGTCTGCTGACTCACTCTGCTGG